>NC_092344.1:118443154-118771981 GCF_963676685.1 Mytilus edulis | reverse complement strand
ACTAATTTGAATTTAGACTCCTGATCTATATTTATTGTGATTTTGTGATATTTTTCCAGAATAACATTCAAGTACTGCTGCATCAGCAAGATTCAGAATCACCACTAGGAGACCAAACAGACACACTACAAAATGATACGCTACAACAAAGTATTATGTTAGGCCAATACATCAACTCTATACAACACAGGTAAGGGCCACCACCGCAAACAAAATTTTGTGTCGTATAATGGTATCATGTCGTCGTTGTCTGCGTGGTCCGAAGAGGCATTGAGTTTCTGGACAATATCTAAAGATTTAGTAAATGGATCTCTTTAAATTTTTACCAGAAGGTTCAATACCACTAAAGGAAGGTTGGGATTGATTATTGGGGTTATGGTTCCAATAGTTTAGGAATAAGGGGCCAAAAAGGGTGCCCAAAATTAGCTTTTTTGTAGTTTTCAAACAATAACTTGTGTTTAAATGGATGAATCTCTCTGAAAATATACAACAAGTTTCCATACCATTAAGGGATGGTTAGTAATGACTTTGGGGGGTTATGGCTCTAAATGTTTTTGAATTAGGGGGAAAAAAAAGGGAATAAGTTGCAAAAAAAGGGGGGAAACTAGGTTTTTCTGCTCAATGGACAATTAAGACAATTTAAATGCAGTGTAAGGGAAGTAATTTCAAAACAGTTAACATACAATGTTTGCTATGTTCGGATTTACCTCCCTTACCCTACTTGTAAATAATGTATAAAGAAATGTCAGGTTTTGGACTTATTGCAAAAAAAAGGGGGGTGGTTGTAGTTTTCAATTTTTTTTCCAAATTTCTCAAATTCCAAATTTTGAAAAGTTTGAAGAAGAAATCTTTAATTGCACAATATTGCATAATAGATTTGTAAGATCTTGACATTTGTTTTGTGTCAGAAACTCATATTATGTCAAGAATTTGATCACAATCCAAATTCAGAGCTGTATCAAGCTTGAATGTTGTGTCCATACTTTCCCCATCTGTTCAGGGTTTGACCTCTGCGGTCGTATAAAGCTGCGCCCTGCGAAGCACGTGGTTGTTATAGATTTATATCCCTTGGACATGAACATAATATTCATAATTGATATTGTAAGTGCTCTTGAGCAAACATATTAATGGGATGTTGAATGAATTTCGGTCAAAGGTTAACATCAAGCATATAATTTATCGGCTTAGGTTAAAATCGGTGCCTTTCAGACATGTTGTTAGTCTATTTTTTATACGACCGCAAAAATTGAAAGTTTTTTGGTCGTATATTGGTATCACGTTGGCGTCGTCGTCGTCAGAAGACATTTGGTTTTCACACTCTAACTTTAGTAAAAGTAAATAGAAAATCTATGAAATTTAAACACAAGGTTTATGACCTTAAAAGGAAGGTTGGGATTGATTTTGGGTGTTTTGGTCCCAACAGTTTAGGAATTGGGGGCCAAAAAGGGCCCAAATAAGCATTTTTCTTGGTTTTCGCACAATAACTAGAAATCTATGAAATTTTAACATAAGGTTTATGACCACAAAAGGAAGGTTGGGATTGATTTTGGGAGTTTTAGTCCCAACAGTTTAGGAATTAGGGGCCAATAACAGGTCCCAAATAAGCATTTTTCTTCGTTTTTGCACAATAACTTTAGTATAAGTGAATAGAAATCTATGAAATTTTAACACAAGGTTTATGACCACAAAAGGAAGGTTTGGATTGATTTTGGGAGTTTTGGTCCCAACAAATTAGGGGCCAAAAGGGTCCAAAATTTAACTTTGTTTGATTTCATCAAAAAATGAATTATTGGGGTTCTTTGATATGCCAAATCTAACCGTGTATTCAGATTCTTAATTTTTAACCAGATTTTTGTGACAAAAATGATAAAACAGATAATTTTTTGGTCAGGTAAATTAATCAATGAGTGATATATTTCTCCTAGAAGAAATTTAAAGGTCCTGGTGAATAAACTATACAGAGAACAATACCTGTTGTATTTGTTAGATGGGACAATAGAACTGCCAAAAGTTTAAATCGACAGGTAACTTGCAGGTGAATCTATGGAAAACTATCATAGGGTTCGCTATAAGTTTAAGTTCTTAGACCACATTCATTCTGTGTCAGAAACCTATGTTGTGTCAACTATTTAATCACAATCCAAATTCAGAGCTGTATCAAGCTTAAATGTTGTGTCCATACTTGCCCCAACTGTTCAGGGTTCGAACTCTACAGTCATATAAAGCTGCGCCCTGCAGAGCATCTGGTTTAGTCATGCTTATGGTTCTTGAAAATGAAAATAATATAAAAAAAAAATTGTCATTGCAGGTATTCTCCTGCTAACAGTTTTTATTGAATTTAAATGAAACTCATATGAAAGATTAACATCAGAAATTTCTGGATGAATTTGAAAATAATTGCATTTTAAATATTTTTTTAAAACCATAAAACATGAGTGGGAACTGAATAAATTACAGATTACGTTTTGTTGTTTATACAAGCCTTTATTCGGTAATCAGGAATTTAATTGATCTGTTACACCTGTGTTGCTGTATAAAGTTAATGAAAGCATCAACAGGGGAAAAAAATCATAATAATAATTTTTAAATTTTTTATCTTATAGGTCTGGAAATGCAAGTCGAACACCGCTTGAGACAACATTTATACCAAAAATCAATTATATGTCCATGATGTTTGATTCAGACTCCGACTGTTCTATGGAAATAAATGCTATGGCCATGAAATACTTGAAGGACGAACAACTCACTCAGATGACAAAATTACAAACTAAAGCAAAATTAGGTGGTAACAACAGCCATCAACGTGTAGCCATGTTACGCCATATTTTATCAGACGACAAAGAAGCTACGCCAAATGTTACTACCATGGGAATGTCCCCAAATGACATGACATTTGCAACAAGAAAATACATGGAGAAACATGGACTGATAAACGGTGATTCAAGGAATACAACTGCAGATAGTACTGAAAATGATAGTTACCAACTACAATTAAATTTTAGTACAATAACTGGTAGATCTGAATCTCCGGTACAGCTGACACAAGATGTTATACACAACACAGGCAATGACAGCTATAAAACACCCACACGACAAACTGTCAGCAGTCGACTTGTGGGTAGTCCTTTAATAGATAGTCAAAATGTCACAAACACTCCTTCAGGTAATCGCAACAGGACTGCTTCTGTAAATAGTGGAAATATAACTAATAAAACTAATAGTCCTTTTGTTAACAGTAAAACAAATAGTCCATTTGGTAATAGTCAAGCAAAATATTCTGTTCCGAACAGTCAAACAAATAGTCCCTTTATGAACAGTCAAAGTCCTTATAATAACAGTCATCAAAAGACTTCAGAAAAACTTGGAAGAATGAACTATCATTTTACTCCATCACCAGGGATGCAAGGTTCCCCTCACATGACCAAAGAAAGACCAAATATGTTGGAAGACAGACAAGATGTATTTGATCATAGAGGTCTAGCTGAAAACCAAATGGACCACCATAGACAGGAAAACCAATATAAACATTTGTATACAGATGATGATGATAAAATATTAGATATTACAAGATTAAGAATGTTACCAAAATTATTATAGCAAAAATTTAATTAGGAAAAACAGCAAAAGGTTTTATTTAGATTTTGTATTAGTAAAAGGGCATATTTATTTATTTATTTTATTGTTTTATTTAGATGTAAAAATATCTTTTATTTTATCTGTGATATTAGTTCTGATATTAGAACTTGTAAATTTGTGACAAACACTTGTTCTGTACAGAAATTGCACTTTGATGGGTTTTTAAAAAGCCTTGTATCATATGACTTACCATGGAACTGTGATAGTATTGAGATTTAATCTTGTTTATGTATCATGTGTTTTAATTGTTTTTATTTATTTTACTAGTACAAATGTATCAAAGTAAAATAGCATTATAAAGTAATCTTATTTGATAGCCAAAAACACACATTAACTGTTTCCTTCGGGTCATCTTAAAATTTTGTAAATTTTAGTTCTTTAAATTTAAAGAAAAGATACAGAATATAAAAATTGCAACAAATTTACTGATCCCAATTGTTAGCCTCTTTTTTTTTACAACTGTTAAACTTGACCCTCCCCCCCCCCCCCCCCCCCCAAAAAAAAACCTGTTTGCCACTTTATGTTGACATTATTTATTTATAGTTTAATACAGGTAAACCACTAGTTTGGTAGTTCAGTCTTATAGTTTAGTTTTATGCTAATTAAGAATTATAAAAAAACATTTAGTTCATATATAAATTAGTTTATTTTCAATGAAATTTTTTATAATCATTAGCCTATAAACCATCCTCAATAATGATCCTTTAAACATACTATGCATTTTCTCCTCATAATTTATATATGACTTTATAGTAAACATTAGAATAAGAAGATGTGGTATGATTTTCAATGATACAACTATCCACAAGAGACTTAATTACATAGGAAGTAGCAACCATACAGCCATTCTAACAATGAGCAACCCATAAAAAAATCCGCTAGTATTAAATGGCCTAACATGACAGGATGAGGCTGGTGAATCATGTTTGCTTGCCCCAACCCTTGGAAAGTAGGATAATAGCATATCATAAGACTAGTGGTTACTGTATTGTCAAAACAAACTGATGTTTACAGAATGTTTTTCACAGCAGGAAAATCTTTCAAATTGGAAACATTACTCCTCAAATACTGGTATTGAAATTTATGAAAAAAATAATTTTCTTGAAATAATATCTAAGTGTAATTTATTCAGTCTTTTTGATTAATTTAAAGTTGAAGCACAAAGGGCATACACATATCATTATAATTTTGTGTGATTGAATGTAGGTGTCAGGGTATGTTTGCTGTTTTAAACTTGGTTACATAATTATTTTTTTTTAGATTTGTTTTTTTGCAATTTTTAGTGACAAATAATAAGTTTCATCAGATTGCATTTGAAAACAAAACAAAACTAAAAATAATCTTTTGAGCACATACAAAATGAAATTTAAAAAATATTGTTAAAGCAGGAACAAATGCTGTACTAATTTTTCTCGCATTTGAGATTTAAGGGCATTATTTTACTCATCGACTAAAACTTCTCTGTCTACCATAAATCAGAACAACAACAAATTGAATGTGACCTTTTCAGGTTGTAGTTTTCCCATTGGTATGTCTAGAAAGAATTTATTTGTTTTGTGTTTGGTATATTTGAGTATTTCTTTAGTTTTTGAATGGCATAATTGAATTGTTGGATATTAATGTCACAAATTCTACTCCTACTTGCTATTTTATTAAAAAGGTACAAATCAATATTTGAGAAACAAAGACTTTTAATAAGTGAACAAGTACATTTGTTTTATTGATCAGTTTACAGCTGTTACCTCTCTATATTTTTTACCACCTGTTTAAGATAGAATCTACCTTTATTATATGTACTTTAACCTGCCGTATGATAGAAAGTTAGAGAACTCAGAAAGTTGATGTTTTACATGGCTGTATGTTTTGTAGTCTTTTAACCTGACGTATGATAGAAAATTAGAGAAAGTTGATGTTTTACATGGCTGTATGTTAGAAAACTGATAATCTTATTATATGTCATATTGTTATATAATGCATTTTATTTATTTTAGAAATATAAAGCAGAATAAAATTTAAACTATTTATAGTACTTTTAATGAATATTCATGACATATAAATTATGTTATTCATGAATGGTAGATGTGGTGTAAACTAGACAGCAACCAAACAACGCACAAAAAATCATACATCCATGGTCAGCAATAGACAAGTCTATACAACATGTACAATTTATCAATATTATAATGTTGGTTATTGTAGTTCTACAGTATGTTCAGATTTATTTACTGTGCCGATTCGATTGGTTTTTATCGATTCACAATGTCTTTTGGCAGAAAGTTTTTCCCAAAGTTGTAGTTTGAATGCATCTCTTTAAACTTGGTATTGGTGAAAAATATTAGCACATTGCTTTAATTTAAATGTAATGTTGTTAAAAGCAGTTGATACAAAATATTCATAACTTCCAATACAGTAAATTGATTTATTTTTTCATGTTTTATAAGAGCAGTGATACACTTGAACACCCAGTTTTTCATAATTGTCAATTTATAAAAAGTTTGAATTGGAAGATGAAAACTTCCAACATAATTACAATTTATATAGGGTAGTTGTAACCATTGTTTTATTGAACAATGTATAATCACTTTGTTTGGTAACAAAATGCTGGTATGCTGGTTTTGTTATTAAAATACTTTTTCTCTGGTATCACAAATATCAAAGGGAGATAATTTTATAGTGATGTTAGGGTAAACAATACAGTTTCTGGCAAGTAAACTGTTAATGCAATATTATCATTTGTAAAGACAGATGACTTGTAATAGAGACATCATTTTGTGAGTAACTTTAGTCTAAACTAGTGTTTCTTAAAACTAGGTGTTCAATTGTTCAACTGTCTCATGAAGCAGTAAATAGAATCACTGGGACTGGATGGTTAAAATATAATGTATTACACTGTACTTGCTTCATACAAACTGGAAAAATATGAGCCTAATGGCATGGAGAAAGGACTAAGCCTATGTATAAGCACAGAAAAAGGAGATTTTGGAAGAAGAAATACAGGAATTAGTAAGACCAAGAAAGTCTAGCCATGTATCAGCATGAAACTCATATAATTTATTGTGCAAAATAAGAATGCACATTTATAAAGGTTGAAAGCTACCAAGAGGGCAACATTTTTAAACATTTATCAGCTTCTTTAGTAAGTAAAAACTCTAGCCTGTCATTCTTGTGCATTTTTTAATTGTCGGTTCATTTGTATGTTAAAGAGTTTAGTGTGGCTTCCATAAGCTGAACTACATACAATGTAGTATACATAATTTTTAAGGTGTCAGCTGAAGCTCGCCCAAGTGTTTTAGGTTTTCACACTGTGTTAAAGAACCATTGGTGTCCTTAGTTGTTTTCTGCGCTTTGGTCAGGTTGTCTCAAACACATCCTCTGTTTCCATTTTATATTTTTATATCCGTATTTGATTTATTGGTGTATATTACTAAAGCAATATATTGACAATCAAACAGAAACTTATTTGACAGGAAATATAGGTGTGGAAGCACTTACACAGTGGATTTTCAAAATTATTGACATTTCAAAGCAACAACTCCTGGAAAAAATAATCAATTGCTGGTGATTTTCAAGCTCACCATACATATTTCTGACGTAAACTGTTGTCTCAGAAAGCTCGACATAGGTAGTGATCTGGCGGCAGCATTAGTCAACATCTTATTTAAGAAGATTGAAGACCTTGATGCTTCATACTTTGTATATAGATGCCTTATGTTACAAAGTTTCTGTCTGACACATGACCTTTGTCCTTGACCTCATTTTCATGGTTCAGGCACTACTTGAAACAAGTTTTTTGTAATCTAAATTTTCTTATTATGAGTAATGAGTAATAGGATAACTATATTTGTTAACTGTACCTTGCACATGCACGTCAGTTTTCACTTGACCTCATTTCATTGATCAGTGAACAAGCTTAAGTTTTCGTGGTCATGTCCATATCTCATATATTATAAGCAATAGATCTAGTACAATTGGTGAATAGAAGGATTGCAAGATGTAAATGTCCAACTGGCATCTGACCTTGACCTCATTTTCCTTGTTCAGTGGTCAAAGTTAAGTTTTGGTATTTTATTCTAGTTCTATATGCAATGGATGAACTATATCTTGTGTATGGAAATATTTTATGATGTACTTGTCAAGTCTCTCAGGTTTTATTTGACCTTGACCTCATTTTCACGGTTCATTGCTCAGTGATAAGTTAATGTTTCGGTCTTGTTTTTCTTAAACTGTAGGCAATAGGTTAACTATTTGTTGGATGGAAGGATTGTAAGCTGTAGATGTCTGCCTCTCTTGGTTCACTAGACCTCGACCTCATTTTCATGGTTCATTGGTCAGTGTTACTGTATAGTATTTGGTTTAATCTTGTTTCTAAAAAACTAAAAGCAATAGGTCAACTATTTTTGTGTATTGAATGATTGTAAAGTGTGCATGTATTTCTGTTTAATGAATATGACCTTGACCTCATTTTCTTGGATCATGTTAAGTTTGTGTAACAGTTGTAGTAAAGCTTTATATTTATAACAATCAACTGAATATCAATGCTTAGTAAAGCCGCAACATTTCAGCGTGTGCACTCTTGTAGTAGATTTCAATGAGAAATGGAAATGCTAGAGCACTAGCAACATCAATTAAAAATTTAAGATTGAAGGTAAACATCAATGACACAGCACCTGAAGATTAACATATTCTTCAATTTATAGACAGGGCAGGGTATTAACGACATATCAAGCTCTAAACCTACCCGTTAAAAAAAATTCTAAATACACATTAAACAGAAAATCTCAACGATATGCCATCAACATCAAATTCTCAATATAACATTAACCTTAAAATATGACAAGAAAACTAACAAGGTTACCAACTCTAGTTGAGGACATTAACTTGTGGAAATTACAGGTCTTTCTCTTTTTAATCAAATCAGTGGACTAACAAAATATGATTTAATCATTGGCCCTGTTATTTAACAAAATTATCCTGGTGGCCATATTGAACAGTAAACCAAAAACAAATTTACAATACTTAATCAGAACCCGATAAGAAACATTCATGTCATGTTTGGTTTCATTCCATTCAGTACACCTTTAGAAGATGTTTGAATGTATTCCCCATAGGATTATATGTTAAAGGAAGTCCTTCCGCTGGCTGCAATTGTGGATGATGGATCAAAGTAACAATACTAAGTCAGAATCAGATAAGGAACATTCATGCTATGTTTGGTTTCAATCCATTCAGTTCTTCTCTAAAAGACGACATTTGTTTGTACTCTCTATAGGGTCCTTTGTTAAATATCGTCCCCCTGGCGGCCTTCTTGGATGATGGATCGGCTTTAAAGTGATAACACTTGGTCAACATTTCATTTCATAAGAAATATTCATGCAATGTTTGGTTACATTCCATTCTGTGGGTCTCTAAAAAAAGACATTTGAATGTATTATCCAAAGGGTCCTTTGTAAAACATTGCCCCCTCCCTGGCGGCCATCTTGGCATAAGAATCCACTTCAAAGTAACAACACTTTGTCAGCATCTCATAAGGAACATCCTTGCCATGTTTGGTTACATTTCATTCAGTAGTTTTTCTAGAAGGAAGTTCAAAATGTAACCAGATGCTCCGCAGGGCGTAGCTTTATACGACCGCAGAGGTTGAACCCTGAACGGTTGGGGCAAGTATGGACACAACATTCAAGCTGGATTCAGCTCTAAATTGGATTGTGATTAAATAGTTGACACAGCATAGGTTTCTAACACAGAATGAATGTGTTCTAATGAACTTAAAATTTTTGTTTTCTCTTAGAGCAATTCACTATACTGTTGAATATTAATCCTCTCAAAAAAATGTTTGAAGAAATTTTCTTTTTTATTTATGAAATTTCAAATGAGAACCAGATGCTCCGCAGGGCGTAGCTTTATACGACCGCAGAGGTTGAACCCTGAACGGTTGGGGCAAGTATGGACACAACATTCAAGCTGGATTCAGCTCTAAATTTGGATTGTGATTAAATAGTTGACACAGCATAGGTTTCTGACACAGAATGAATGTGTTCTAATGAACTTAAAATTTTTGTTTTCTCTTAGAGCAATTCACTATGCTGTTGAATATTAATCCTCTCAAAAAAATGTTTGAAGAAATTTTCTTTTTTATTTATGAAATTTCAAATGAGAAAAATTGAACCCAATTTTTTTAATCACATCCCCCTTTCCCTTATTCCAAAACTAATCTCAATTAAAATTTCTAATGGAGTTTGCAACAATAACTACTCATTTAAATACATCATAAAATATTAAGATGTAAAAAAACTGCTTGTTATCACTGAATGGTAAAGATTATTTTAATTTATCAGTTGGTAGTAAAAAGTGAATATACATTGTATATTGTATATAACAAAGATTTAAGTTGATTCTGGACAAAGAAAGATAACTCCAATTAAAAAAAATCTTGCTATTGCACAATATTTTGCAATTAGATATTTCTTGCTTACTATTCTGGACAAAGAAAGATAACTCTAATTAAAAAATAATTTGCTATTTCACAATATTGTGCAATTAGATATTTCTTGCCATTGCGCAATACTGTGCAATTGAAAAGACTTGCTATTGCAAAATACTTAATATAATAATTTTAGATCCTGATTTGGACCAACTTGAAAACTGGGCCCATAATAAAAAATCTAAGTACATTTTTGGATTCAGCATATCAAAGAACCCCAAGATTTCAATTTTTGTTAAAATCAGACCAAGTTTAATTTTGGACCCTTTGGACTTTAGTGTAGACCAATTTGAAAACAGGACCAAAAAATGAAGAATCTACATACACAGTTAGATTTGGTATATCAAAGAACCCCATTTATTCAATTTTTGATGAAATCAAACAAAGTTTAATTTTGGACCCCGATTTGGACCAACTTGAAAACTGGGCCAATAATCAAGAATCTAAGTACATTTTTAGATTCAGCATATCAAAGAACCTAACTGATTCATTTTTTGTCAAAATCAAACTAAGTTTAATTTTGGACCCTTTGGACCTTAATGTAGACCAATTTGAAAACAGAACCAAAAGTTAAGAATCTACATACACAGTCATGACAGTTAGATTCAGCATATCAAAGAACCCCAATTATTCAATTTTGATGAAATCAAACAAAGTTTAATTTTGGACCCTTTGGGCCCCTTATTCTGTTGGGACCAAAACTCCAAAAATCAATACCAACCTTCCTTTTATGGTCATAAACCTTGTGTTTAAATTTCATAGATTTCTATTTACTTATACTAACGTTATGGTGCGAAAACCAAGAAAAATGCTTATTTGGGTCCCTTTTTGGCCCCTAATTCCTAAACTGTTGGGACCTTAACTCCCAAAATCAATACCAACCTTCCTTTTGTAGTCATTAACATTGTGTTTAAATTTCATTGATTTCTATTTACTTATACTAAAGTTATTGTGCGAAAACCAAGAATAATGCTTATTTGGGCCCTTTTTTGGCCCCTAATTCCTAAACTGTTGAAACCAAAACTCCCAAAATCAATCCCAACCGTTCTTTTGTGGTCATAAACCTTGTGTCAAAATTTCATAGATTTCTATTAACTTAAACTAAAGTTATAGTGCAAAAACCAAGAAAATGCTTATTTGGGCCCTTTTTGGCCCCTAATTCCTAAAATGTTGGGACCAAAACTCCCAAAATCAATACCAACCTTCCTTTTGTGGTCATAAACCTTGTGTTAAAATTTCATAGATTTCCATTCACTTTTACTAAAGTTAGAGTGCGAAAACTTAAAGTATTCGGACGACGACGACGCCAACGTGATAGCAATATACGCGGTCGTATAAAAAGTTAATGATGATGGTCGCAAAGTGAGGAGAAAAGATAACTTGGACCTTGGAGCCAGGTGAGCAAAAAAAAATGCAGAACAAAATTTAATCCTAGCCCCCCTCCCATAAAAATCAAATGGTAGCTCCCTTTTATAAATGCAAGACAAAACAATATTGGAGAAACCCACCCCCCCCCTTTTTTTAGTATTTTAATACCCTAATAAAAATCAATCCCAGCCTCTATGTGATATGGAAGCTTGTAGCTCAATTTCAGAGAGAGCCATACTCTAACACAAATTATTGTCTGTAAACTAGAATAAACTGTTTGTTATTTTGAGGATGTAAATGTTGAAATTAAAATAGCAATACTTTAATATGCAAGTTCTGCAAATATTCAAGTCAATGAACCATGACGGTGTAGGGCTTTACTATCTCCTTTTAAAAGAGATGTGCCAATCTAATAAAACAATTAACTGAACACCAAATACCACTGAAATCTCACAAGTCGCAGTAGCAGATCCAGAACTTTTCCTAAGGGGGGGATCCGCTCCAGTCATGCTTCAATGATTCCTAATGATTCCTTATATTTTCAACCAAATCCCCCCCCTGGATCTGCCTATGAGTCGTTCCCTTAGACCTATTAAATAAACCTAAACACAAACATTTACTTGTAAACTATGTTAAAGTTTCAAAGTTAATGAATTATAATGAGGGTGTAGGTTTATATAATCTTCATGGAAATAAAACTGGCAACTTACCAAATATCATTGACCTAACATTAGTGGTTCCCCATAAACTGACCCAATCACAAACTAATACATGAAAATTAAGCAAAAGTTTCAGAGTCAATAGAACACGATTAAGGGGGCAAGGCCAAATAATCTCAATGGAAATGAGATATATGCCAATGCTAATACAACTGCATTTCAAATATCTTGCACTTACCACTCATGGTTCCCAATTAAACTATTACATGTAAAATATTACATTTTGTACATGTAAAATATAAAGCCAAGTTTCTAAGTCAATAGACCATGACTAAAGAGGAGGGGCCAAACAATCTCCATGGTAATGAGAAGTGCCAATACTTATATAACTGCATACCAAACATCATTGACCTACCACTAGTGGTTCACCATAAACTAGATCTAATCATAAAATAATACACTACTGAAGCCGGAAACAGCATATCCATGTCTTGCTTTAAGGCCCTGGCGAAGCAAGTCATATTAAAATGGCAATTAAATACACAATATACATAAATTAGTTATCACAAATATTTTATATAATATGTAAGAACCACAGTGATTTATTTAATAAATCAGACAAAACTTTTTCTTGTACGTAATTACACAAAAATACATACATAAAATTAAATCTAGAACAACTGCATATGAAAGCACTGAAAAATGACTAATTGTTTTGAACTAAATGATTCCTCTTTTGGGATTTGCCCATCCTGGGATTTCAATCATCTAAGAGAACATATGGCAAAATATGTAATGGTTCATCTGAATATGATAAATTTGTAAATAATTGTGTCCAGTCATACCACTCGCCATTTGAATCAAGATTTCCATTCACACTAGTCCATTGTTCATTATGCAGTTTATCAATTATGTCCTCAGAAACAATGCCTCGATCTGGAATATCATAATCACTGTCTTCGTGTAACACATTATCATAATCAACCGGTGGGAGATTACTTTGAATTTCTTCTAATGAAGGAGGTTTAATGCATTTAGATTCTTGATCAGTTTGTTCACGTGATCGGACTTCATCTGACCGATACACAATATCTCCACCTGAACTATCTATAACATCAACACTAGATTCACCTTTTCCACTCTCCAGAGATTCACTATGGTCATCACATCTAAAAGGAGTCATGTCCACCGCTGAACTTGGTGTTACAGATGTTTGTAGAAATTTTTGGACAAGGTCGGACTTTGCCTGACTTAAATTTGCATGGGTTCTACTTGGTGTGGACATATCAAGTAAAGACTGTTCTAAAAGCCTCTTTTTATTACGTTTTGGTCTTGCACCAGGTGGCAGTGCTGATTCTGGGACGTCACTTTCCTTCACAATTTGATTAGTTTCTATTTGTTTTATTATATCACTGCCAACAGATGCACTCCCACTTCTGGCTTGAAGTTCAGCAATTATTTGTGCAGTTGTTTTCACTTTTGGAGTTTTGTTAGACTTGTCCATTGAAAAGTCAGTATTTACAGACAGACTTACATTTTTCCTTGAAGGAAAACTTTTATTTAAACTAGCTTCCGATGGACTTCGTGATAATGAGCCATTTGTTTTTTGCGTATTGCTATTTGAACTGGATTTTACAGCACCATTCATTTTTGAATAATCCACACAATTGTCAATTTTTGCTGTTTTGTTCAGTGACTCATCTGCATATTCCTTTCGTGCACGTTTCCTGTTTGCAATATTTGTTCTAGACAATTTTTCATCAATATTTCTGTTTTTTGCTTTTCCGTTGAGTTCTGGGGAATGTTTAGAACGACGTGGAAGTTTTTCACTACAAGCACTTGATAAACTTTCTTGAGACATATTTCTAGTCAATCTACATGAGTTTTCAATTCGAGTTGAACTCGGTGGGCGGAGAGGAGTATCTACTGGAGTTGATGGCCTACTGCAAGAAGACACAGGAGACACGGCTGGTGATCTTGAATCAGTTGAAAATGTCATTTTTGGAGAAATTGCGAACTTTGGTGTACTATGTAATCTTGGTGAAGATGTTGGTGTGGATCTCAAACTTGGAGAGAGAGTTTGTTTAAAATATTGAGGCATACTTGGAGTGTTTGGTTTGCTCTTAATGGCTGGAGTATTTGGTTTGACTTTTTGTTGCAGCGTTGGTGTATTTGGCTTTGACGAAGGAAGTGATGGTGTGTTTGGTTTGCTTCCTGGCAGTCTTTTAACCTGACTAGACTTTACATAGGCTGGTGATAATGATCCCAATGAAGGACTTTGTAAACTGGCAACATTTGGATGAACAAGGCGTTCACCATTATCCCCATTTACAATGGGATTGTCAGAATTGATCAAATGTTGCCAATTTTTCACTAACTTTTTAGCTCTTTTAGCTAATTGTTCATTTTTTGTTTTCTTCCTCAATTCATTTACGTATCTCCCAATTCGTGTTTGCTGAAATGGAAAAAAATAAAATAAAGTAATAAAGATGTATTAAAATATCACCTCCATTCTTAAGTTAATGTGGAATAATTTTACTTGCATTTAAACTCAAGAAATTCATGACTACTTTAATATAAATAATGAAGTGGTCAATCTCTTTTTTCTTTCATTGTAGAGATCTAAATGTTCCTAGTTCCTGTGTTCAAAAATCTTCAGCAATCATAATTTTGATTTGGCATCTGGGATATGAACCTTTCTCAAACTAGTATTTATAGAGGTTTTGACTTAAATAATGTATTTTGTATTCACATTTTTTGTTCTAACAATGGTTATTAATTGGTTTTTCAATAGTTTTAATTGTACTATTTGTACAATTCAGGTCTTCAATTCATATTCAGGTTATACAAGTTCAACTTTTTTCCTTTTCCAAATACATTAAGGGGGTTACCATTTGATTTTTATGGGGGGGGGGGGGGGGGGATAGGATGAAATTTGAAAAAAAGGCAGCATGACAATTGTTGTAAAAAAGTCAGGATAAGCTAAGGAAAAAAAAAAGGCAGGACCGAATAGACTGAAAAATAAAAAGGCAGGACAGAGATTACAACTAAAAACTAGAGGCCCTCAAGTGCCTGTGTCGCTCACCTGTTACTGTATTTACTGATGTTGGCCATCTTGGGTGGTAGGTGGGGTCATTAGACACTTTTTTAAATAGATACATTAGTAATGATTGTGGCCAAGTTTGGTTAAATTTGCCCCATAGTTATAGAAAAGAAGATTTTTGTACAAGTTACAAAAATGACGAAAATTTGTTCAATATTGACTATAAAGGGCAATAACTCCTTAAGGGGTCCTCTAATAATTTTGATCATGTTGACTTATTTGTAGATCTTACTTTGCTGAACATTATTGCTGTTTACAGTTTATCTCTATGTATAATAGTATTCAAGATAATAACCAAATACTGCAAAATTTCCTTAAAATTACCAATTTTAGGGCAGCAACCCAACAACAGGTTGTCAGATTCATCTGAAATTTTGAGAGCAGAAACATCTTATTCTGATGGGCATTTAAATCTTGAAAGATTTGCCCTAAATATCTTAGTTTCAAAGATATAAAGCAAAAACTGCATTTCACCACTGTTCTAATTTTAGCCATGTCGGCCATTTTGTTTTGTAGGCGGGGTCATCGGACACATTTTTTAAACTATATACCACAATGATAATTGTGGCCAAGTTTGGTTAAATTTGGCCAAGTAGTTTCAGAGAAGAAGATTTTTGTACAAGTTACAAAAAATGACGAAAAGTTGTTAAAAATTGACTATAAAGGGCAATAACTCTTAAAGGGGTTGACTGACAATTTTAGTCATGTTGACTTATTTGTAGGTCTTACTTTACTGAACATTATTGCTGTAAACAGTTTATCTCTATCTATAATAGTATTCAAGATAATAACCAAAAACTGCAAAATTTCCTTATAATAACAAATTCAGGGGCAGCAACCCAACAACAGGTTGTCCGATTCGTCTGAAAATTTCAGGGCAGATAGATTTTGACCTGATCAACAATTTTACCCCGTCAGATTTGCTCTAAATGCTTTGGTTTCAAAGATACAAGCCAAAATATACATTTTACCCGTGTTCTATTTTTAGCCATGACAGCCATCTTGATTGGATGGCCAGGTCATCGGACACATTTTTTAAACTAGATACCCCAAGGAAGTTTGTGGCCAAGTTTGGTTAAATTTGGCCCAGTAGTTTCAGAGGAGAAGATTTTTGTAAAAGTTTACGGACGCCGGACGCCAAGTTATGAGGCAGGACACAATTTTTCATCCTAGCCCCCCCATAAAAATCAAATGGTAGCTCCCTAAGATTGAACATCTTTACACATTTTTAGTGTATAGTATGTCATGGTGATCTTGTGTAAAAGCAAATAAGTGTCAGCTCAGTCAGTATGCTGTGCCCTACATGTTAAACACATTTCTTGAAGAAAAAAAAAGCAAATTAACTCAAAATAAAATTGGTAAGATGTGTCTGCGTAGCACTATGCCACTTTAAAATCAAAAATTAATATCTGCAGATGGACATCAGCCAATCAATCGGACAATCTTGATTTGTGTTCATATAATGAGAGGAAGTGAATGTTTGTAAACGACTCTTACCTCCAATGCTTCTCTAGACATAGGATATTTCTCCAATAAGGAGATAACAGCCACCACTGCTGCCATGTCAACAACCTGAGGAAACAAAGGAAACTTTTTTATACAGAGATATAATCCACTTTGAAAACATATGGCCTATAACATTTTAACTTTATTGAGTCTGTCCTAGGTTACGGGGAGGGTTGGCACCTTTGAAATAGTTTATCCCCGACACTTTTTGTATGTGTCTGTCCCAAGTCAGAAACCTGTAACTCAGTTGTTGTTTGTTGCTGTTTTACAAGTATGTTTTTCATTTAATATTTGTACATGCACAATAAACAGCTGCGCCATGAGTTCATGTACGCCCTTCGCATATCCATAGAAGAAGCTTATTTTCAATTAAATGGGCCCTCCAAGGAGTATAGTACAAAATAAGACGTAAATAAAACAATAACAAAAAGAAACCAGATGCTCCGCAGGGCACAGCTTTATAAGACTGCAGAGTTCAAACCCTGAACAGTTGGGGCAATTATGGACAAAACATTCAAGCTTGATACAGCTCTGATTTAGAATAGTGATTAAATAGTTGACACGGCAAAGGTTTCTCACACAGAATGAATGTGGTCTAATGAACTTAAAAAAATGTTTTATTCCTTTTGAGAAATACACTTGCTGTTGAATATAAATCCCCTCAAAAAAATATTAGAAGAAAAATTCTTTTTAATCTGAAATGAGAAAAATTTTACCCCCACCCAATTATTTTTCCCCTCCCCCTTTTTCATATTCCAAAAAATATCTCAATTCAAGTTTCTAATTGAGTTGGCAATAATAACTTCTCATGTAAATGCATCATAAAATATTAAAATAAACAAGAATGTGTCCTCAGTACATGAATGCCCCACTCGCACTATCATTTTCCATGTTCAATGGACCGTGAAATTGGGGTAAAAACTCTAATTTGGCATTAAAATTAGAAAGATCATATCATAGGGGACATGTGTACTAAGTTTGAAGTCGATTGGACTTAAACTTCATCAAAAACTACCTTGACCAAAAACTTTAACCTGAAGCGGGACAGACGGACGGACGGACAGACCAGAAAACATAATGCCCCTCTACTATCGTAGGTGGGGCATAAAAATGACATACAGTCATGGTTAAAATTAATATTAATTAACAGTAACTTCTAACAATAAATTTACTAATACACATCTCAATACAATCATTTCTTAATACATAATTTTCAAGCAGTGTAAGGGAGCTAAACAAGTAATCAAACATACATTTTGTATATGTAACAGTGTTTCTTAAAATTTTAATTGGTTTACCTCCCCTTCACTGCTTTTAAATTGTCTGAATTAACCAGAAAAACCCTTGTTTTCCCCCTTTTTTGCCCCTAATTAATTAATGATTTGAGCCATAACCATCCCTTTGTAGTATGGAAACTTGTGGTATTATTTCAGAGAGATTTAAAAACAAGTAATTGACTGATAACTACAAAAATGCTTATTTAGGCCCCTCACTTATTGAAACCCCCCCCCCCCCCCGACCCCCTGAAGCAAGAACACAAAAGCTAAATTCCAGCCTTTCCTATTTAGTATGAAACCTTGTAGTATAATTTCAGAGAGATCCATACACTTAAACACAAGTTATTGTCTGTAAACTAGAAAAATGCTTCTTTTTGGCCCTTTTTTCTTAATGTTCAGAGATATTAACCCAAAATTGATTCCAAGCCTTCCCTTCGTTATATGGAACCTTGTGGTACAATGTCAGAGAGATCAATACTCTTAAATACAAGTTATCGTCTCTAAACTAGAAAAAAACTTGATTTTGGCCCCTAAATACTGCATGAATTGAGCAATTACCCCCAAACTCAATCCTAGCCGCCTTCATTTTGTGATATAGAACCATGTGGTACAATATCAGAGAGATCCATAAACATACACACAAGTTATTGTCCAGAAACAACAAAAATGCTTTTTTTGGGCAACTTTTTGGCGGTATAATTTAAGAGCAATTGAAATACTTATACACAAGTTATTATCCTGAAAGTAGGAAAATGCTTGTTTTGGCCCCTTTTGATATTAATAATTCAAAGTTTCATGAGAACTGCTGAAAGCATTTTAGAGTTATTGTAGGAAAACTGGAAAATCCTCTTTTTTAATGATAAAACCCCATAACTCGGAAACATTAAATCAAAAATTTATAAAAAACAAAAGGGAGCTAGTGTTTCCTACAGGTGGTTTTGGCGTGTAATGGCGCCCTGTCCTTTTTGGGAAAAAAATTTGGCGCCCTGCCCTAATTTTGTCGAAATTCCTGACGCCATGCCTTTACCGTCGTAATTAACAACCTGTACTGAAAGACATATTTTATGAATACCGCTCGAGTTATTTCCCTTCAAACGTAAACAAAAGTTCACTAGGACGCCATGTTGTAATAGATTTCGTAATCAGCTGATTAGCAAACTGCAATAGATTGAATAGTGAATACAGATACTAATCATGCCATCAACAAATCGGATGAAGCGAAAACGTGAGGAAGAAAATGAGAAACAGGCTTCAAAATGGAGAAAGCTTTTATCATTTTTTCAAAGGTTTGTAGATTTTTATTACAAAATGGTTACGCACTTGCAACGGTGTTGGTTCGGGGGTTAAAAATAAACTTTTGTCAAAGGGGTAATTTAAGGTTAAAGTTGAGTTAGGCCAAGGATCTCATCAAATCACTTGCATATTAATTACTTTCAATTAATTCATTTTTTCATCAAATTATTTTTTTTAAATTTACTTCTTCAGTTTTTAATTTGAATTAATCTAAGAAAGGAACAATTTATGAAAAAACTTCCAGATTATTTAAGATATTCTTGTTTTATGTGTTATTTATTTATTTTCAGCACCAAAGAGGCACGGAATGTTTGTGACACAACGCAGAAATAGACAGAATATGTCAACTGTAAACAATCTTGTTCTAGTGTTAGCAAATACCAAATCAATAGATGATTTGGATATCAGGGAATGTGTCAACCTGTTTTTAGGGAAAAAAAGGAGGATTTGTCAATGACAATTAATATGACCAAAGCAATATTTTTATATATATGACATAGTTCTTTCTTGTTTTTAAACATTTTTAAAGAACTGATTTTGTTTTTAATTGTGTTTATTGTTTTAAATATTTCATATATATGTTTTAAACACTTTTTCTTGTTTAACAATTTGTTTTAATGATTGATAAAATTTGATTACAGATGTATATGTCCTTTTTATAGCATTAAACTAGTATGTTTTAAATGAATCCATTTTATAGAAATTGCCTGTTTATATTAAGTAAGTGCCCTAAAATTGTTGTCCATCGCGCTTAATGTGCCCTCTGAGCTAACAATTACCCTGCCCTTTTTAAAAGCTGCAGGAAACACTAGGAGCTCACATCGTTAGATATATATAAACAATTCACTAAAGTTTTATGCAAATTAGTTAAAGCATTTTGGAGTTTATGTCTGACATGTTGATGACGGACGGACAAAGATATACCATTTACATTATACGTCCACCAAACAGGCCTATAAAAATATTGATGGCCGTCAACTTTCTTGTTGGAATTATTTTTCTTTTGTCATTTTGGTGATTTTTGTAGCAGACTGCAGTATGGGTTTTGCTAATTATCAAAGGCCATTTTGTCTTTTGTGCAAAGTTGTCTCAAAAGTAAGTATACAGCATATTTTTATATCAATACATGCATCCACATTCAAAATATCTGGTGTACTTGCTCCTGGTTGGGATTTGACCTTAACCGAATTCTGTTTTATTCAAGCCACAACTAGACAATAGGAGCTCGAGGACTATGAACAAATGATACATAAAAATGAGCAAATATCGAACGCATTCAGCCTTCTTTATATTTAGAAGGATTCTGTTACTATTTTCTTGTAATACACTTGGAGGGTTTGATTATGAAATCACAAGTCGTCTCGAAGACGTGTTTGCAGCAATGCCCGAAGCCGAGAAGGTGTTGCTAAGCAGAAACAACAAATATCTTCATTTTCTGTCTCTACTCAATTATGATGCCTATTGAACTTTTCGTATACAGTACTTAATGGATCTAATATCACAAGCATGGATTTAATTTGTTCTTTAATATGGTAATATTCTTTTTAAAAAATCACCCAAGTCTTAACCCTTTCAACGCTATACACGGCATATGCCGCGATGACATACGCCGTCCGCCACTGCTATTCGCGGCATATGCAGCGATGACAACGGATTTTTCATAAGGACTCTTAAACCATTCGGTTTTCATTCGGGTCCTCTCTAATTTTTCCTTGTATGAATCGAGGATATGCAAGGTCTCATTTGCGCTTGAAATCCCGGCAATTTTTATTGTAAAATCATGCAGTAGAAGGAAAAATTGAAGGAAAATAAAAACAAATATTTTGACAAATGCAAATGGCGGAAATCGGAAACGAAGCTGTAAATATGGAAATATTTCAGCATTTCTATGGCGAAACTGATGACGAGGATTAGTTAAAAGGTTTCTTGTTATCTCAATGTGTTTATTACATTCAATTCGTGTGGGAAATATGATTTGATCGATCATTACGAGACGTAGAAAAAGGGGGGAAAACGGAGGTTGACTGAAAATTTTGAGGACGGAGCCACTGATTTGTGCCATGATTACATAATACGTTGTGTATGGTGCAATACGCTACGGAATCGAGCAATGGGTGTCTTCTTTATTATATGGCAGATAAAAAAACCCAAAATAGATGAAGACGAAAAGTAGTTTTTATTCAAAATTCAACACAAATGTAACAAATTACACCTTTTACCTGTTAATTACCTGAAAATGCAGGTAACCTGATAAAGATTTTACTGAAATAATTGCCTAACATTACAGTTCATACTCTCCTGAGCATTTTTCATGCAATAACTTTTTCTGTATCTCTTACAATAAAAAAGATACAGCAGTCTGAAAAGGAATATACTGTTCTAATGAATGAACACAAAAAAAATGCAGCAGCAGCAGCCATTTTTCTATTTTTTTGTGTAGCGTTGAAAGGGTTAATAATATTAATAATAAAGTGATTGATGTATATTAGTTTTTGGTGGGGTTCATGTTGTTTATTCTTTAGTTTTCTATGTTGTGTCATGTGTACTATTGTTTTTCTGTTTGTCTTTTTCATTTTTAACCATGGCGTTGTCAGTTTGTTTTAGATTTATGAGTTTGACTGTCCCTTTGATATCTTTCGTCCCTCTTTAAAGGAGTTAACTTTTATTAAGAAATTAAAAGGGAATTGCTTTAATTTTCAATTTTTTGTTTTTTTTAAATATTGGATTGTCGAAGTTTTTCTTTCCTTTTCTGTGTTCTGGATTTTTCTACAGGGTTATGAAAAATGAGATCATTTCTTTCCAGGTAATGAAGATTTCATTTGGTGTCTTTTCAATATGATAATTGGGGTTAATATCAACAAGTACTTGAGTAATGACGATATCTATCATGTGTATCACTATCTTAGCTAGAACTGGGTATTCCTATATAAAAGTATTAATCTTCACCCTAGTTGACATTCCCACAAAGTTTGGCAAAAACTTACTAGTCCGATTGAAATTTTACTAGTCAAGGACATCGGACTAGTAGCTAAACGTGCAGACTGTGGATGATACTTTTTTTTTAATTTCATTTATTTTAGTTGCTCTCAATAATTGTACTTCATTCTTACATGTACATAAAATTCAATCTGTTCATGATTTTATATCTCTGCTCATTGAGCTAGTGTGAAGAAACCAAAAGAAAAATTCAACAGATATTTTTTTTAAGAGAGGTTTATTATTATCGTTCTTCTTTAAGTTATAAATGTAAAGACTTGTCATTTTCTTTCTTAATCTTCTTTTGAATAGCCCCACTTGGTACAGTGTATCATCTCTTTTTAAGATTCATGTATCTAAGCTGCAAAACCTATAGCAAACTTTGTCTTTTTTGTTGATTGTTTTTGCTTTCCATTGACCATGAATTTAATCAGTTTAATTTAGGGTTTGTTTTTAATTATATTTTGTACACCACTGCCCTACTGGGCTAGGTTGGGGAGCAGACCTGTAGCCAGGAGTTTCCAAAGGGGTGTTATTTGGACTCATGAACTCAACTTTAACAGTCACAATTCAAACAGAATGTTGACTTTAGGGAGCTACCATTTGATTTTTATGGGGGGGGGGGGGGCTAGGATGAAATTTGAAAAAAATAGGCAGGACAGGAGTCCCCCCCCCCTCATAAAAATCAAATGGTAGCTCCCTTAACAGTGCTTATTTGTTTTCAAGTGAACCCCCTCAGACTATGGGTATGGGGAGTGTCGGGGGACATCAATCATTATTAATTCCACCCATGTGTACCCAATCCAGATCCTGCAATTCACTGGATGTTGTTTGCTGTTTTTAATATAAAAAAAAAGATCTTTTGTTGATTCACAACATTTTTAGCTTTCTATGAAGTGTGGGTTTTGCTCATGTCAAAGACAGTGATCAATATTGATGATGGGAACATCAAGTCATCAGGAGAGTTATCTAATCAGCAATCAGACATCTTAAATATCTTTGTATAATGAATTTTAAGTTTTACTTGTAATGTAAATCTCATCTACCAAAATAGCAATCAGAAACAAAAGGTTAACTTGGTTGATGAATTATGAACGCCATGCACAGGTAACATACTAAAAGTTCTTTGTTTGATTAAATGTCATTTATAAATGAATGGATCACACTAGTTTCAGCAAAAAAAATCTTATAAAACATTTAAATGTGAAAAAAAATAAGTCCTTGTACAGTATACATCTACTTTCAGTAAACTTATTTCACAACAGGAATGAGATACGAGTGAACTATAATCAATATATGCACAGATCAAATTAATTAATTTGCTTGATATGTAATTTTTAAATAAAAATATTTTCATATGGAGGATTCCGTTATATAAACCATAAACAATTTTTATTTTTACTTATGAAAATTCACGCATGTATGTTTCGCCTATCATCGGTAAATAGTTTGTTTAAATAGCTGATCGAACACAACATGGGAGCCATGCACAACTTCACCATGGGACAATTTTATATTTCAATTTTCCCTGTTAATTTCTTACATTATTTTCCTCATCAAGGCCCTTCAGCAACTTCTCCTTTAATTCGTGCGGACTGCACTGCATTGGGACGCCAAAAAGCCCCCAATTTAAAGGATTTCAGCCAGCTGAACGACTGATGTTGTCCGTCCAGTATGGCGGACTTCCATACATTGCAATTGTACGGATATCTATAGCGCACTGGCATCTGGGAAGTCTCTCTCCAGTGTCGTGACGTAAAGTGACGAACGACTGGACTGAGCAGTGCGCGATTGTAGACCACGTGGTTACGATAATACGATATCAATGACGTAGAACTTCCCTTCTAAATCTACACCAACATATCATTTGCATTAATTATTCAGTAAAATGAGACTTTATTGTTTAATATTTATTAAGAGTTTGGTCAATTATAGAAAATAGTAGAAGTAGAAGAAGAAAATGAGGACCGACGAGCGGACTATTTTTTGTCTGATTCAGTCACACAAATATTTGCCAAAAGAGGGCTCTGATAGCTGAGTTGACTATTTGGACATTTGATTGGCCAAATGTACCGCATTTATTAATTGGTTTAGGTTTCCATTCGGATTTTAACAAAACTTATAAACACTAGAGAAGTTTCGAGTAGCACTTCCGCACATTTCCAAACACGAGGTTTAGAAAATGTAAAACACATCAACAACATTTTCAACCAACCAAAATAATGGTTTGTAACAAACTTTTGACCTGTTCCTATCATTCATCCCAATAATTATTTACATTGTGTTTCAAAAATGACAAGTAAAATCATAAAAAAAAATTTAAAAACCGTAAAACTAAAAGGGTGAACACTTTAATTTATTGATGTTGGATTGTTGTTTTGACCTCATAAAAATGCATACCAATTTATAATAAACCAGCACATCAACTCGGAAACCTGTGATTACTGCAAACAAAAAGAAAATGTACAACACTACCTTTTTGAATGTGATCTGTATTCAGATGCCAGAGACAAATTATTTCATCTGATCAAATCTAAGGACCAGACATGGGGTAAATTGTAATTGTAATCGTTAATCAGCTGTAATTGATTACAATTTTTCAAGTAATCATTGTAATCATTAATCAGCCAAAAAATTTGATTACATGTAATTTAATTGAATCAATTACTTTTCAAAATACCCTGTAATCCTGATTACTTTTTGATTACATTTTGATTACAATGAACAAAATCAAAAACTGTTTATGGTCAATAAATTAACCTTTTTGTTTATATTCATATTTAATTGTACACTTCAGTAAAAAAAATGTTACAGTATTGAACAGTCATCATTAGCCTAAGTAAAAGATTCACAATTTAAAGATGTATATATACTTGATAATAAAATAAATTATTATTATTACATATTTGATAATAACTATTAATTTTAAGTAATACTTTTCTTTAACCCCTGAATTATAATTTTTTGTTAATATTGTGATCTTTGTCCACTTTGAATTGACAGGTAGGTGACCAATTAAGGTTTGTTTCTATTGCAATTACCAATTGTGTATAGCTGTAGTGTAATCATGATAATATATATGATAAATGATAAATCAGACTAATTGATAGAGGACAAAAATGTAGTTCAAATTAAAAAAAAAATTGTATGTATTTGGACTGGACATGTAAAATGCTATGATTTTTGGTACTTATATTTTGTTGACAATTTGATAAAACAATATTAGTAACATTTTACATAGTTTTTATGGCCCACCTACGATAGTAGAGGGGCATTATGTTTTCTGGTCTGTGCGTCCGTTCGTCCGTCTGTCTGTCTGTTCGTCCCTCTGTCCCGCTTCAGGTTAAAGTTTTTGGTCAAGGTAGTTTTTGATGAAGTTGAAGTCCAATCAACTTGAAACTTAGTACACATGTTCCTTATGATATGATCTTTCTAATTTTAAAGCCAAATTAAACTTTTGACCCCAATTTCATTGTCCATTGAACATAGAAAATGACAGTGCATGTTTCAGGTTAAAGTTTTTGGTCAAGGTAGTTTTTGATGAAGTTGAAGTCCAATCAACTTGAAACTTAGTACACATGTTCTCTATGATATTATCTTTCTAATATTAATGCCTAATTATATTTTTTATCCAATTTCATGGTCCATTGAACATGGAAAAAAATAGTGGGAGCGGGGCATCCATGTACTTTGGACACATTCTTGTTAATTGGTAATTTTATGTCATCCATATTTTAAATTCCTGAAACTGAACCTTGAAATACACATGATACATGGAGAGGTTTGATGACAAACACCAAACTCTTTATAAACCTTTATTTAATTGAAGTAAAAATAATTCAGAGATCAATGATGATTAAGTGTAATGGGTCATAACCAATGACATGTAAATATGCTGTAAATTTTTGTAGTTTATTAAACATATAAAGTTTGATGTTATTATTTTATAACATATAAAATTCTTTTGCAAAAATACTCATTTTGTTATATTAAACATTTATTCATTCATTCACATCAGTTAAAATGTTTTTTTCAAAAGTTCATTGTAATCAGATGTAATCATGATTACTTTGCCAATGTAATTGTAAATTTAATCAGATACTTTCAGAAATGATGTAATCGTTAATTTAATTTAATCATACAAATGCCAAAGTAATTGTAATTCTCGACACTCCTAGGAGTCGAGATTAAGAATTGAATGATGGACAGTTAGTGCGTGAATTTTTCTTTCTACCTGATTGGAAGATATTACGAGACGTGAATAATCAAAGTTTATTGATTGGTTAGGACAATCCAAACCAAGTAAATGTCCTTCAATCCTGTAGAGTATTGGATTTGTCCTCTCTATTTTAGCAATTAGATTTTATACAGGTAACCTTTATCTATAAATAGTCGAATCTTCTGGAGTAAACAAATATGTTAAACGATACTACTTCATAGCGTGTGACCTCACGTGTGTGGTAAAATTTGTTGATTGATGCACATGACTATATTCTAGTAAATGAATTAATCTACAAAGCGAGAGCACTTTCCATTTTCATCAGCTAAGAGTCGAATAGCCTTTTTGAAAGGCTAACGCTTGTTTAATCAATTACATTGAAAGTAATCAGACCCATCTCTGAACAGGACAAATTCCAACAGATTTAGACAATTTATTAACAATCACTTTGCCAAATGCAAAAAATATCACTCAACTATTAGGGGAGTACATATAAGAAAAAAACGTTTTAGTGGATAATTTGATACAAATTTCTTTTAATTTTTATTATTTTTTAATTTTTCATGTCATTTCAATTACCTAATTAACAATTTTTTTTATTTTTTTCACTTCATACATTGATTCTTTAATATTTTTAAAGCGCCACCTACAATATAAAAGTACAAAGGAGTAACTACATTAGTGATTAATAATTTTACAAGAGAGGATAATTTACAAGAGAGATTACTCTGTCATCACGTCAAAAAGATTGAAGATTGAAGACCTCATTGTCTGACGTTAAATCAGTACATTGTAGTTGTTAAGAATTCCTCTTGAATGCAGACAGGTTAAACAAAGACATGTATTAAAATTGGGTCAAAAGGTTTGGGACCTCCACACTTCAGAATCTATCTCGAAGATGGAGATGGTCGATAGTAGTCAGAAAGTAATCTGACGTCCTAGGGCTGTTTTGCCAGACAAGATGGGGCTCTTTGACGTCCCACATCAAAAAGTGGATATTTGCCCAACCAAAATAGATGCGCTGCTTCGTCGCTTCTGGTGCCGTCTAACAGCCTTGGAATTATATAAATTGGGCATCAATCTGTTCAAATTCACAATGTCTGAATCAAGTTGTCACTATGAAAACTGTCTAAATATGAGAAAATAAATGGTGGCAGGTAGGTGAAACTTACATAAATGAAAAGATGAATGAAAAATGAACAGATTGATGCCCGATTTATTTAAATCCAAGGCTGTTAGTCGGCACCAGAAGCGACGAAGCAGCGCATCTATTTTGGGTGGGCAAATATCCACTTTTTTATATCGGACAGGCTCTGACGTCCCACGACCCCAGCTTGTCTGGCAAAACAGCTGTAGGACGTCGATAGGAGAGGTGCTCAGTAATAATAACAGTATGCCTGCAACAGTTATCATAACACTAGCATAGTCCAAATAATTATCGTGAAAGGCTATTATATTTGTTTCTTTGACAACCTTACATCGACATCATAATGCTGAAGCCATCATTTTCGGTCTGACTTTTAAAACATATTTTGTTCTCAACTTTAAGACCCAATTTAGCCATAAAAGTTTCATTGAAGGCTAAAAAAATATGCATATATATACAAAAATTCTTACCTTTTAAGTGTTTGTGCAAAATACTTCCAATAAATCCCTAAAGTAATAATAAAATAAGTTACAATTCCATCTTCTGCTTTTTTTCAAACGTTATAAGGAGATTATAAATAATTTTTTGCACCAAACTCGGCCAATATTTGACAGACCCAAATTTCCAGAACCTTTGTTTTATATTATCCTGAAATTCAGGTCCGTCAAATTTTACCAGGTTTGGTTCAAAAATATATTATATACACCTTAGGATTAGGAGAAATCAGCTAAACAATTTAATAAAGCAGTTAATTCCCTCTCAAAGTCCAACTGCAAATATGAGTTTGGCTTTATGACATCGATGTAAGTCGTCAAAGAAAAAACATAATAGCCTTTTAAGACGTCATAATAATTTAGACTAAACACTAGCCTTTTCTCGATCTTGATATCTATATCACTAATGGAAAGCTGAATACTAAAATTTATGATAAAAGGGGTAATTTTTCATTTCCTATCGTTAATTATCCGTTTTTAGATGGTGACGTTCCCTTGTCACCATCTTACGGTGTTTATATATCTCAACTTGTACGATTCGCTCATGTATGTAACAATGTTTTAGATTTTAACGAGAGAAATTTATGTATTACTGAAAAATTATTACACCAGGGTTTTCGATATCACAAACTAGTCAAAACATTTACTAAATTTTATCATCGGTATAAAGACATCATTCGTAAATATAGCTCAACATGCAGACTTCTAATACGTTCAGGTATTTCACATCCAATTTTTTATGGTAATATTCTTTATAAAGCACAAAAGTGTCAGTATTCACCTCAGAAACTTACAAAACCTTTGAATAGACTTATTAAGAAGGGATATAATTACGATACTGTTGTCAAGTCATTAAAGATTGCATATTTTGGCGTTAATATTGAGTCACTGATAAGGTCTTTGCATCGGAACTAAACACATTATTTTTTAAAAACAGTTGTTGGCATGACACGGGTTATGTTCTTCTCATATATGTTATGATGGTATGATACTAAACCCCTAACGGGAAGGATTGTGCCTGATGTTCATATGATGAAATCATAATCTTTCAGTCAGTTTAATTGAAGTCTGGAGCTGGCATGTCAGTTAACTGCTAGTAGTCTGTTGTTATTTATGTATTATTGTCATTTTGTTTATTTTCTTTGGTTACATCTTCTGACATCAGACTCGGATTTCTCTTGAACTGAATTTTAATGTGCGTATTGTTATGCGTTTACTTTACTACATTGGTTAGAGGTATGGGGGGAGGGTTGAGATCTCACAAACATGTTTAACCCCGCCGCATTTTTGAGCCTGTCCCAAGTCAGGAGCCTCTGGCCTTTGTTAGTCTTGTATTATTTTAATTTTAGTTTCTTGTGTACAATTTGGAAATTAGTATGGCGTTCATTATCACTGGACTAGTATATATTTGTTTAGGGGCCAGCTGAAGGACGCCTCCGGGTGCGGGAATTTCTTGCTACATTGGAGACCTGTTGGTGACCCTTTGCTGTTGTTTTTTATTTGGTCGGGTTGTTGTCTCTTTGACACATTCCCCATTTCCATTCTCAATTTTATCAAACATGCTCAATACACTCAACTGGCCAAAATTAACACCACAGATTATGTGCATGCCGTGTGATATACAAGAGCACACATCATCTTGTTTCTATTCCAGCTAGCACAATTCTCATCCCATCAGACTCTAGAACAAGAAAACATCATTTTCACACCTTCAGACATGTTTATACATCTAACGACTCGCAGAGATTTTCATTTGATTTTTCCCATACACAATAATGCAATGGAATCTATTACCAATTACAGTTGTTTATACACAGACAGTCAACTCTTTCAGAGAGCAGCTTACATACATGCTTGCTATTCTCTCCACTCATTTAAATAGCTTCATCTTCTGTAAATAGATTAACTATGTCTGTTCTCTGCATCTTTTTTCTCCTATATTTAACAAGATAGCAAAAAAGAAAACAATGTACTAGCAAAAAAACTTACATCTGTTCATTTCAGCCTAATAAAAAGAAGAAATTCATAGATAAGAAAAATGCTGTTACCTTTCACCTTGTCCACAGAAGTCAGAGAGATCCATTGCAAGCAAGTGAAGATGCCTCTTTGGGAGTCCTGTTATCGACCAATGATAAAGTAAGTTTTTATTACTTTTTATTAATTTTTTTACCAAAACAAGCAACCAGCAAATTGCTCATACATGTACATCTTCCCAGTACTACAAAATAGCATGACTTTATACATGTACTTGTTAAGCAGCTGGACAATTGTGAGTTGTAACATATTAGTACTTTTCAGATATGTAAGACATCTACTTCCTTTTTTGAAAATGATGCATCCGCGTCATGTTTCCGATACCATTGACCAGAACCGGAAGTTGATTATATTTCCACCTACCGCACTCGGTTCCATATTTACTATTTTACATACTAACTGGAATCTGCTTGTAATACGCTACACTCGAACAAAGTGTTGTAGTTGGATGGGAACCAGTTTACATACTTTATTTTATTAATAAACAAAAGATCTTGACCTGTCCATAGAAAGACTTGTATAGTCCGCAGTTTTATTCTCCAAAATTGGACCTTCCAGAGGGGGTGCGGACTATAGAGTACAATAAGCAAGAAATAAGAGAACAAGTTCAATTTTCGCGGCAAGGTGGTTTGTTTACATTCCGCCATCTTTGTTATTGATATTGTAGATGGCACTCTCATCATTTTTCAAACTAATAGTTTTAACTCATCCATATTGATAAGTTATTTCTATTCAATATCAAATTAATACTGATAAATATAAAAAATAAACCTTTCATTACAAATTTCTCGTTTCTTTTCAATGCATAAGCTGGTTCTCGGCTGACTACTACACTTTGTTCATAGTTTGAGCAGATTCCAGTTTATTCAATGCATCGGTTGAAATAAACTGGTAGGCCTATCTGCTTGATTGAAACGATATAAACATAGTCAAAAAGACCACTGTAAACCAGCTTAGAACTACAAAACGTAATTGGTTATTGTTCATTCCGTTTTGGTGTTTCATACTGACTAATATTGTTTGTATAAGCTTAAGACCCTTCAAACATTAATGTGATAGGTATATTAAAGACTGTTTTACTTTCAAAGTCGTATTATAGTGATATCTGTCGTGTACGGATTTCGACTCTCACCGGTTAATTTCTTCTTTTACACATGTTTTTTATACTTCCTGTTTAAACATACACAAGTTTCTAAATTGTTTTTTAAGTGAATTAAATTTATTTTAACAATCATGAAGTGTTCTAGAATCATTTACAAGCAGTTTCAGCTTCTGTTTGATGATGGAAAACAGGGTTCCCCAAGAAAATACCGCAAATGATAGCACAGGATTTGAAATTACCGGAGTTTCATTAGACAGGTCAGGAATAATCCACCAATTGACATAATATGAGGCAGGCATTACCTGTGAATGGGGATGAAGTCTGTATGATTATTTTTTTTTGTTACTTACATATTTGTTAAAAAAAGAAACGGAAATACTGTAATGTTTCCAATTTTGGTTCTGTTGTGAGGGATTTTACTTGTGACATTATTTAAGTTATGAAGTCATGTTCAATGTAAACAAAGAAACGCAATGCATCAGGTAACGTTACAGCTTTTACATTAATGCTAGCAAGACAAATCTTTGTTTGGCTTGCTTGCTTTGCTTGTATCAATGTTTGCTCAAGCATGGCAATTAAGATAGGCGGGTTTCAGCTTGTTTACATCATACTTAAATTTTATTGGCCGTTATGTTTGAGGTTAAGGACACTAAATTTTAAAACATCACAGGATGACAAATGACAGACACAGAAATAACCGAACTTATAGATTGACATGTTCTCCGTCCGTGGTAATTTAAAAAAAAAATCGAGGTTATGCATTTTCTTCATCCAACTTGATAGATAACCATGTCGTCGACTTGATATCTAAGAAGAAAATTGTTATTTTATTTGTTTCTATTAACTTTTAAAAATTTTGTTACTATAGTAAACACTGATTACAGAAAGCATTTATCGCCTTCTCTATAAACAAAGAATAATCAGTTTGAAGGTTTACAAGCAAACATTAATCCAAAGTGCTCAATATTCAATAACAATAGACATAATAAATAAAATGGATGAATTAAGTCGTTCTTCTCCCCTACTTAATTTATCCCTTTTATTAAAAAATCGAGTGCACCTTCTTATGTTGGGGTGTGTTTGAGATGAATATTTTGTCTTGAAAACGTACAAAGCAATATTTGATACATCATCTCGCTTCAGATTCTATCATTTTTATATAGCAAAGCTACAGGTTGACTTTATAACATAAACAAATCACAGTACTAAAAGATGAAATATATGGGCCAAATAAAATACCTATGTTATGAATCACAAAATCAGAGTAGGTGTGTTCGGATAGCTATGTTGTTTTACTAAAAGTACTTGACGCCAGTCTTTTAAGTTGGATGATGAAAATGCATATCTTCGAGAGAAAAAAACAATTTTTTGGCTTCCATTTCTACAATTGCGCTTTATATTTTTCATCCTGTAATGTGACAAAATTTAGTGTCCTTAACCTCAAACATAACGGCCAATAAAATTTAAGTATGATGTATACAGCTGAAGCCCCGCCTATCTTAATTGTCATGCTTGAGCAAACATTGATACAAGCAAAGCAAGCAAGCCAAACAAAGATTTGTCTTGCTAGCATTAATGTAAAAGCTGTAATTCATATCAAAGACAAAGAATTGTTAAAAATGAAATATTTGTATTGTGTTCAATGAGTTCCTATATTTTACTAGACTACTCACGACAACGAGACTGGAAGAAGGAAGTAGATTTCTGCGTTCTGCGCAAATGCGGGAATTAAAAAAAGCGACACAAACAAATTTGAACGATTTTGAGTTCATTGGTACAATGAAAATTTCCCGATTTTAAAAAAATAATTTTTTATTGATTTTTCTACTGTAATAAGAAACTTCGTCCCCATATAATGGTAAAGACCAATTGATGTATAATTCTTTGTTTTTCAAATCAAATTATTCAACCAAAATGGAGCATTGTTTTCGCAAAACCATATTCTGCAGTCATCGACTTATGTGATTTTGAGTCCAACTCCACAGGTGAATGGAGCTCTCTGTTAATACCTGACTTTCATTATTAAGAGTCAATTATGGTTAATAGTACCGGTGTTTCATTAAAAGAATTGTTCTACACATGCATTCTCAAGAGATGCAGCAGGCTTTGACAAAACTGAAACTTTAGGACTCAACAATGGTCATAAAACAGGTTGTAAGTTGCAAAATGATGCTCCTATCTCATACTAGCATTTTATTACAAAAAAACTTGCATTATACGTCAATTGGTCTATTACCAATATACCTCAATTGGTGGATTATATGTCAATTGAGGTATAATCCACCAATTGGTGGTTATTCCTGACCTGTTAGACCTTTTCTAACAGTAACAAAAAGTTTTTTTACCTAAAATTTCGTGGGGAGAAGACGGTTCGGACAATGTACCAGTGCAAACTATACAAGCCTTTCTACTATTTTTTTTGTACTAAAAAACAGCCAGTAGTCAATGGATACTGTAGATCATTCAGGTAGTCTTGACCTATTCATTTGTACTAAAAAAAACAGCTAGTTGTCATCTTCACTTCACACACACACATGTATGAATATCAATTATATGCTTACGAGACATGTTGCAATGTTAAACTAAATAATATTACGGTATGTGAAAATCAAGACTTGCATAAAAAATATCCCAATATTAGAGACAGTGGCGTCATTTTTCCTCTTAGCTTTCAGCTCTTTGATTTCAATAAGTTGTGAAAGGTACTTGTGTCTCTCTCGACTTTGATGTAGTCAAAGGAATATATTAGTTTTTTTTAAATTTTCTATAAAATCAAATTCTCTATACTTTTTTTTTTTTTTTTACAAAATCCAGGTTAAGAAAGAGAAACAGAAAGAAGACCAGGTGAAGTATGGTATATTTTTTGAAGATGAGTATAATTACTTACAACATTTGAAGGATACCAACGAAGGATATGAACTTGAACCTGTCGTTGATAAATTCAGACTCTCATCAAAAGTTACAGAGGTAGGTTCAGACAGAAGTGATTGTAATTATAATGTGTTGATAAATATAAAAAAAAGAAGATGTGGTATGATTGCCAATGAGACAACTCTCCACAAAAGACCAAAATGACACAGAAATTAACAACTACAGGTCACAGTATGGCCTTCAACAATGAGCAAAGCCCATATTGCGTTGTCAGCTAGTATATATGTTGTTTAAATCAAGGCGAACACTATTTATAACTATAATGTGTTTATAAGTTTGAATGTTGCTTAAATCAAGGCAAATAATATTTATAACTATAATGTGTGTATAAGTTTGCATGTTGTCAAAGTCATGGAAAATAAGATTAGCAGTCACTGAGTCACCAATGCAAGACACCAGACACATTGGTTTTTTTTTTTCGATGACAACTGAATATTTTAAATAAAAACTTCAAACTTCTGTTTCTAAAAATTAATTTATTTAGTGTTCATTGCAGATGATTTGATCTTTTCATCTTAGAAAGGCAAGGTAAAATAAATAATTTACTAATTGTGAAAAGTTTTGGTTTCAGCAGAAAGCAAGAATACAGCTGCCATCTTCTGTATTCCCAACAGAAGTAGAAACTGAAGTAGGATTATTAAACAAGGCAGTAACTATAACAGGTGAGTTTAATATGAAAGGAAATTCAGAAATAAACTGCAGTTAACCCTAATTTAGTTAGACTATTTTAACAAAAAGAAGTGAATTTTTATTTTAAATGAAATGATTTATATCATGACAGGTTGATGATTTTTATTGTCGAGCCTGCAACTTTTGTTGCAGAAAACTTGACATAGGGATAGTGATCCGGCGGCGGCAGTGTTAGCTAACTTCTTAAAAACGTTATATTTTAGAAGGTGGAAGTCCTGGATGCTTCATACTTTGTATATAGATGCGTCATGTTACGAAGTTTCTGTCAGTCACATGTCCAATGTCCTTGACCTCATTTTCATGGTTCAGTGACTACTTGAAAAAAAAGTTAAAATTTTTTGTAATGTTAAATTCTCTCTTATTATAAGTAATAGGATAACTATATTTGGTATGTGCGTACGTTGCAAGGTCCTCATGCCCGTCAGACAGTTTTCACTTGACCTCGACCTCATTTCATGGATCAGTGAACAAGGTTAAGTTTTGGTGGTCAAGTCCGTATCTCAGATACTATAAGCTATAGGTCTTGTATATTCGCTGTATGGAAGGACTGTAAGGTGTACATGTCCAACCGGCAGGTGTCATCTGACCTTGACCTCATTTTCATGGTTCAGTGGTTATTGTTAAGTTTTTGTGTTTTGGTCTGTTTTTCTTATACTATATGCAATAGGTCTTCTATGTTTGGTGTATGGAAGGATTGTAAGGTGTACATGTCTAGCTGGCAGGTGTCATTTGACCTTGACCTCATTTTCATGGTTCAGTGGTTATTGTTAAGTTTTTGTGTTTTGGTCTGTTTTTCTTATACTATATGCAATAGGTCTTCTATATTTGGTGTATGGAAGGATTGTAAGGTGTACATGTCTAGCTGGCAGGTGTCATCTGACCTCATTTTCATGGTTCAGTGGTCAAAGTTAAATTTTTGAGTTTTGGTCTTTTTTCTAATACTATATGCAATATGTTAACTATATTTGGTGTATGGAAATATTTTATGATCTATATATTAGTTGTGCAGGTTTTATTTGACCTTGACCACATTTTCACGGTTCATTGCTCAGTGTTAAGTTTTAATGTCTTGGTCTGTTTTTCTTAAACTATAAGCAGTAGGTCAACTATATTTGTTGTATGAAAGAATTGTTAGCTGTACATGTCTTTCTGAAATGGTTCATCTGACCTTGACCTTAATTTCATGGTTTATTAGTCAATGTTTGGCTTTCTTGGTTAATGTGAAGTTTATGTGACAGTTGTAATAAAGTTTTATATTTAGGACTATCAACATACTATCAATGATTAGTAAAGAAGGCGAGACATTTCAGTGTGTGCACTCTTGTTATAATCAATGTGTGGTTTGAATTGTGTAACAAAAGTTCTTCATTGGTCAACATGAAATTATCACATTTGCTGGGCATTTTTCATAAAAGTTTATTAAAACCTGTACATGTACTTTAATATTGGTATATTTCTTGTATTAAAGGTCCACAGCCTAATTGGGATCCAGATATTGTTGAGGCATTGGATGATGATTTTGATATGAAGGATCCAGACAATATTTTAGATGATGACTTTATGTTGAAAGCTAATGCTCCTGATGATGGTACACAGTTTAATGAGTAAGAATAATTTTCTTAGATCTTATTTTAACATTAACCTGCACTTTGCCTGCTAGTATGCAACTGCTAGCACTAATAAAATGAAGAGACTTAATAAGATTTTCCTACATCTTTGAAGATGATATATGAAGTATTGTTTTCCCAGTGTTCTCCAGTATTGTCAATGTCAAACAATTGACAATAGATAGTATTTAATGCCACTGAAGTGTCATGATTCAATAATTTAGTTTTCAAAGGAGTTGGTAGTCACTATATAAAATTTGTACACATATAGTTATATATGATAATTTTTTCCTCCGGACAGTTGAATGCTAATACATAAACTAATATAAGTAATAAGTAAATGAGTTATTCCTACTATATATATGTGAACATGCAATGTCAAATTATGAATTTTAATTTATATTTTACAGCCAGGACTCTGGAGAAGATGAAGAATTTGGATCTGATTTTGGTTCAGATGATTTCTCAGATAACGAAGATGGACACATGTTTATGGATGAAGAAACAAAGACACAGTTTACTAATTATTCGATATCCTCCTCTGTCATGAGAAGAAATGAAGGCCTTACCCTTCTGGATGATCGATTTGAAAAGGTCAGTATAGTAATCCTCTGTCATGAGAAGAAATGAAGGCCTTACCCTTCTGAATGATCGATTTGAAAAGGTCAGTATAGTAATCCTCTGTCATGAGAAGAAATGAAGGCCTTACCCTTCTGGATGATCGATTTGAAAAGGTCAGTATAGTAATCCTCTGTCATGAGAAGAAATGAAGGCCTTACCCTTCTGGATGATCAATTTGAAAAGGTCAGTATAGTAATCCTCTGTCATGAGAAGAAATGAAGGCCTTACCCTTCTGGATGATCGATTTGAAAAGGTCAGTATAGTAATCCTCTGTCATGAGAAGAAATGAAGGCCTTACCCTTCTGGATGATCGATTTGAAAAGGTCAGTATAGTAATCCTCTGTTATGAGAAGAAATGAAGGCCTTACCCTTCTGGATGATCGATTTTAAAAGGTCTGTATGCTATTCTGTCTTTAAGGTTTTGGTGGGATAATACATGTATGCAACTTAGAAATGTCTATTGCATGACACTTTTCAGTTTTAATTGATGATAAGTAATTCTAAACAAACATAGATCATTAATCATGTATTCCAATTACTCCCTATACAATATGAGTATCTCTCAGCAAAAAAAGGAAATTTGTGATATTAATTTCTGGTTCTCAAGACTATTTACCAGGAAAAGCATTAAAGAATTATTTTACCTCTCTCAAATTTTTTTTTAAAACAAAAAAACAAGAATTTTAAGTCAGCTGGTCAGGGGTGTACTTTTCAGATGTGGAAAGATTCTTTAAGTGTTATTCAGTCAACATTTACGTTGTTAAAAAACACAAATAATTTCTATCTCTCTAATGTCCATTATTGTGAGTGTTTGTGTTTGTTATGTTTCTTGGTTGTTGAAACATGCACTTGTAGAGAAAAGTATATACCTGAAAATCATGTACTTCATGTTAATTATTTTAGTTACTAGAAGTAATATTGTGATCTCTTTGAAAATAGATATAAGGGAATACAATAGAGTTATCTTTATACTTTTTTTTAAACTTTATTTAATTTAAATATGCCAATATAACATATTATTATGATTCAAACAACCATAGTTTGTGTTGATCAAAGAACCTTTTACAGATTATATCGGGGAAATTAAATCTCAGATAGTTACTATGAACTTTAATTAATTATTTATCATTTTAGTTATATGAGCAGTATGAAGATACAGAGATCGGCGCTTTAGATCATGAAGACATTGATGGTTGTAAAGACAGTAAAGTTTTAGATTCCATCCTAGAAGAGTTTGAAAAAGAGCAGGAGGAAAAGTAATTCATCCCATAATACTTATGACTTTTAAATCCCTACAAAAAATAATCTCTAAAAATGTCACATATTCTTTCTTTGGACATCCTTTTTTGTATGTCAGAATTTATTTCTGACTTGCTGTTATGGAGTTCAGAGAGTTATAATTACACAGTTTAAGTCCGTGTAGTGAGAATATAGGTGGTCATGTAATTTAAGAATGTTCAGTCCACCAGTGGTAATGTGACTTAATGTTCACAATACACATTATTAATTTTTTTCTGAACAAATTGTAACCCTCTGCCTTTTGATAAGTGATCAAAAAAAGCTTTATATATTAAAAATGTTAGTGAATTACATTGGTAGATGGAATTTACAAACTAAAAAGTCTCACTAAAAACCTCATTGAAACACTAATGTTTTGAATGGAAGTTGCAACCATTCTACACAGTACACAGGTACACCAAAAATACATTTGACCACATTTTTTAACAGTGATATTGTTAACTATGACGTTTAGTATATCTATTATATTTTTTTATTACAGAAAATTCACGGAGATTAAGAATTGTAATAGTGATGTTGATGTAGAATCAGGAGATGACTGTGATATCGTAGAAATGATCATCCAAGCACCTAAAGAAAAATGGGATTGTGAATCAATTTTAAGTAGGTTTTAGAAAGGAATTGGTATATCTATGTTTCAGAATTATTTAGTACTTGCTCACTCTTGTATTTGTCCTATAAAAAAAACAAAGAATTAAAAGAAATGGGGTTTAACTTTAATATTGATGTGTTATTAAAAAAAACTTTGGTGTCTTGACTCTTTCTTGAGTGCCCAGAATAGAATGGTCTTACATTTACATTCTTTTCCCCCTTTTTTGATAAATGAAACAGAAACTGTGAAAGAACTGCAAAGGTTACTTTAGCATCCAATAGTATCATTGTAGATTAATTAAGTCTGATTGGCGTACGATTGAAATATACGCATGATACAGATTTAAATGTTTGGAGGGTTATTTAAAATATTTATACAAATGTATTTTGTACCAAAGATATTCATTTCATATAAAGAGATGACAAAAAAACAAATCTCTTTAAAATTTTGTGCAAACTGAGCAAATAAATAGGTTAATAATATGTGTATCCTTACCTTAATACTATCTTTTCATATAGAGAATGCATAAAATAGATTGTAAGGGTCTCTTCTTATTGAATGGCCTGATATTAAACTGGTATCAATGTATTGTTATGCTTTATAACAAATGTTTTACACTTTCAGGTACATATTCTAATTTATATAATCATCCAAAGATAATTACAGAACCACACACAGTAAGTATTATCAAGGTTAGAAAACTGCACACAAAATATTTGTTGTTCTTTCACTTTTCATTCACTGACATTGTTTAGAACAATGGTTCAAGGTGGTGTAAATCTTATCAAAACTTTAATTTTTTTAATTTTTCTTGCAATCTTTCACACACCTTTACAGGGGGGAAAATAGTTTGTAAGTTTTTTCTCTCCCTTAGTTACTGCAAACATGATATGCTTTGAAGAAAATTTTACAAAAGAAAGTATCTGATTTTATTACAGAAAAAGAAGATACAATTAACATCAAAATTACAGATTCCCAAAGATTCGTTTGAAAAGCCAGGAATGACAAGAAAACAGCTTGAAAAAGAAATTCATGAGAATTTGAAAGCTGATTGTGCAAGTACATATAGACCTAAAGATGAATCACTTGAAGAAAAACGATCCAGAAAACAAGCAGTCAAACAAGAAAGAAAGGTATTGTCTATTGACAATAATTGTAGGCTTACCTAATATCTAAGGCAACACAGTTGTATGCTAATCTAATATCTAAGGCAACACAGTTGTATGCTTATCTAATATTTGAGGCAACACATTTGTATGCTAATAAAATTTAAAAGTGTTAACTACAAAACAGTGTATAATTGATGAATTTTGTTCTCTGATTTTCATTGAAGAAGTTTGAACATCTAAGGAACCTCTGATTTACACTCAATTACACTAAACAGTTGTTTTTTAATATCAATTAACTATTTGTAGTGGAAGACTTGACATAAAAAATGATTGGTCTTTTGACTTGCCTTGAAATGATCTTTTGAAATTAACTTTTAAAAGGGTGATTTTAAAATTTGTGTCCTTTTCTTTACAATAGTCATTAATAATATAATTGATAAGGACCAGATAACATGTACAGAGATATGATAAAATTGATATGTGCATCCCCCATAGGCATAATTGGTTCAAAATGTTTACCACCTTAATTGCTTTAATAGGACTTTTAAATGTAAGAACAATTCATGTCATTTTGACAGCCTTTTGTTACAATATTATTAACCATACTGTTACAGATATTTGATCACAAATAATGTAAAGATGATCCCTATATACACCATGTTTAAGGTCAAGGTATAAGAATGAAATAATGTTACCTTAATATTATGGCTTTACATCCCTTGAAATGGACATATTTTCAACCAAAACTTCAGAATTATAAAAAGTACTTGAGGAATGCATTTGATTTTAGAGCCTATTTGACCCTAAATAAAATCTGTTCACAATTGTATAAATGATGAATCCTGTGTTCTCAGATTAGTTTAATGAAGATTTCTGAACATTCTAAGGAACCTCTGATATACAGAAAGAATTTTGACAAGATTTGCAGAGTTTTCTTTTTTAGATTGAATATCGTTAAATAATAGCATGCACTTCTGTTTGGGGATTTCTATTTGTTTATTTTATTTACCTCCCCTTAATAGTTCTTTGTTGGTATGAAGTTAGCAAATGCAATTCCATACCAAATATTTCACTGAAAAGTTATCTTATTTCTCAGTGTGTACTTGATTCATATATCAGTTAAACTTAAATAAGCATTCTAGGGAAAAGGGTCTGTGTATTACAACAGATTACATATATATTGGCTAGTGCTGAAAACCCTCTGAAGTCTTTTTGCCCTTTCTCCTTACAATAATAAAAATATTACAAGGTACAATTCCTCTGCTGTTTAGTCTTAATAATAGCACTCCTGATACCAGTAAATAAGACTGCTATGAAATGTAGGAATATGTAAACAAACAGTGGTTCAGACTTCTCTGAATACATTTACAGAAACACATGTGACTCAGACATATGAAAATTTATTCTAGACTATAGTTTATATATGATGAATTATATGTTCTCTGATTAGTACAGTGAAGATTTATGAACATTCTAAGGAACCTCTGATATACATTATAGCAGACCATAACACACATATGCTTGTTCATTAGTTGAAACTTGGCCAGTTTTAAGGCATTTAATGAAAAATTTATGAAATAAGAAATCATATTTGTGCTAAATATATGTTCTGAAATTGACAACATCCTATTACAATATTAAATACATTTAAAACCTAATTTTGTTGCCAAAGGAGTAGGTTCAGTAAGACCCCTTTTTGGCCCCAAAATATAGCAGTTTTAGAAAATTGTGAAAATGTAATCTTTAAGCTACATTTTGGAAAGTAAAATGCTTCTGCTACATAAATATGAGCTGTTTTTGACAATACAATGCACAAATATCGCGTTCTAGCATCATGAAGTCGTGCTAAATTACTGAAATCATCAAAATTTTAGCATTTTGGTTAATTTTTAGACGGTTTCCGTTTAAAATGCAAGTGGCCGCATTCGTGTTCATTCATAATATTGAAATGTAAGATGTATTTGATGATAATGCAAAACATATATAAAGGTTGAGGATGAACACGGATGCGGCCACTTTCATTTTTGACAAAAAACATCTGAAAAGTAACGTTTTTTTTGCATATTTGATAGATTTTTCATATTTAAGCTTGAATCAGAGCGTTTTTAATGACTAAATCACTTAAAATCTTTCACATAAACTAACTGAATCTATTGAAATAGACATTTAAGTGTTTAAAAAGTGTCAAAAACTTTCATTAGATGAACCTGAAATTTGAGGCCAAAATCAGCCCTTATCGGACCTACTCCTTTGTTTTAAATGATACAACATTTATTAGGGTTGTAATAACACATTGTTATACTTTCACAAAAAATGAGAAGAAATCATTCCTTTTAATATGACTCGAGGTCAACATTTTCAAGCTCAAGGTTACAGACATTAAAATTAGACCCAAGTTACATTTCTTTAATTTTTTGGCTGAATAACCCATGATATGGGAACATTTGAACCAAAACTTCAGAACTTATTTTATTGCATTAGGAATACATTTGATTTTAGAGCCTATTATTCGAAGGTGATTACAATTGTATAAATGATGAATCCTGTGTTCTCAGATTAGTATAATGAAGATTTCTGAACATTCTAAGGAACCTCTGATATACAGAAAGCATTTAGACAAGATTTGTAGATTTTTCTTTATAATACAATGTTCCAAAGTACTTTGTAATCTTGTGCACTAAATTTTTGGTTGTTTTTACCACATCTATTTTCACTTTTGCAATGTTGTTTTATGAGACAAACATAAATGTATTTTACATGTTTTTGTTGTGTGGGGTAAAAAAAGTTTTACTAATGCATTGCGATGTTCTTAAATATTGGTTCAAAGATAATGAATTGAGAAAATTATTTGTGATTGTAATCGAACCTTGATATATGATCAAAAATAGGGAAAGTAATACCCCCCCAAAAAATATGCTTACCATGTTAAAGGGACAATAGCTGCCAAATTCATGTTCACCAATTTGACTCAAATTCTCATATTTTATTTCTAACAATGTAAAATTTTCCAAACTGTCAAAAATATCAAATAAACAATTTACAGGACATGGTCTCAATAAGATGTTGCTTCGTTTCGTGTGAAATTTAGCTAAGAAGCCATCTAATTGACTATCGAGTTGACCTTCTATGACTATATAAGCAATGTAAACATAAACACAGATATAAATAGATTAAGCAACTCGTGCAATTGGATTTTTATAGGTCTGTTAAATTTTGTATAATAGATTAAAAATGTATGTTTATTGTCGTTTTTACCTTTATAAGAATGATTTTGTGTGGATTGAATCAGTTGATCAAATAATTTACCTTTGTTTCACTTTCAATGTTGACATTCTGTGCCTTTAAATACACGTACATGGACAATGCATGCGTTATTCTATCACTTTCTAAGGGGTTAAATCGGAGTTCAAATGAATATAGATTTAATGAGGTCGAAATTATTCACTTGCAAGTGAATATTTCATTATCAATGTTTAATAGCTTAATTTGACAAAATTGAACCATTTTAGCTGATAAAAGCAAATTATTATTTCACTTTTTCACTTTCATTAATGACTGAACAAAAAAATCATACTTTTGATTTTTTATATATCTCGTAGCTAGTGCCCCTTTAAAGGTGAAGGTCACAGACACTAAAAATAAATCTGAATTATGTTTCTTTTATTTTTATGGCCATAACAATTACAATTTTTTAAAAGTGCACGAGGAATACATTTGACTTTTAAGCCTATTTGACCCTAAATTAAATCTTTCCACAATTGTATAAATGATGAATCCTGTGTTCTCAGATTAGGTAAAATGAAGATTTCTGAACATTCTAAGAAACCTCTGATATACAGAAAGCATTTAGACAAGAGTTGCAGAGTTTTCTATCTAATTCAATGTTCTTAAGTTCTTTGTAATTTTATGCATTTAATTTTTGGTGTTTTTAACTCCATATATTTTACTTTGCAATGTTGCATTATTAGACAAACATATGTTATTTTGTAATGTTGCATTTTTAGACAAACATATGTTGTAATGTTGCATTTTTAGACAAACATATGTTGTTAGGGTGGGGTGGGGGGGGGGGGGGAGTTTTGCTTATGCATTTATCTGCTCTTTAATTTTGTTTTAAAGATGATAAGTTGAGACCATTTATGTGGGATTGTAATCAAACTTTGATATATGATCACAAATAAGGAAAGTAATACCCCTATAGAAATAAGCTTAACATGTTAAAAGTGGAGGTCACAGACACTAAAAATAAATCCAAATTATGTATCTTCAAATTGTATGGCTGTATAACCAATAGAATTTTTAAAAAGTACATTCAGACAAGGCTTCCAAAACGGTCATATATTCCGGTCATTTGTATAATGTCCGGTAAAAGACCGGCTGGGCAAAGCATGAAACGGTCATCTACTTTTTAGTTTCAAAGGCTTTTTCGGTCATTTTAACATATAAATTCACGATCTTTTTGACCCAACATTTTGCCTTTAACAGCCATAAATTTCCGGTCATAAAAGTGACAGGATGATTAATTACTATCAAAACAACCCCTACTTCAATTCTTTCTAATTTTAATCAAGGCTAATTAGTTGTTGGACAGCTGAAAACTACCTGTTCAGGTGACAGGTAAACTATTTTCAGTACCGGACATCGTTTTAATTAATCGGTCCATTCTAATTTATTTTCATACATTTCTGCAGCTTGTACATGTATCTAATTGATTTAAAATATATAATAAATACATTTATAAACATGATTTGATAAATCATTTAAAAAGGTTTTAAATGAAAAATCGTCAGAACTACGTGGTATGAACAAGAACACGTGTGCGCATGTGCACAGGTGGGAAATTCAATTATGCATCCTACATTTCTTCAAAAATGCTAAAACTATCATTAATACCTGTATCTAACGTTCATTTCAAGTATTTTGTTGAAGAAATAACGTGGAAAGAGCTTCTTCGCTCAGTAGTTCTATGTTAACGTTCACGGATTTTACGTATCCGTTTATGGTCCATGTTTTACCATTGTCAAGTCAACATCCGGTTTTGAAAAATGTGACTTTTAAAAACGAAAATAAAGTTCTAGACAACTTCATTTTGCACAAATAATTAGTCTAATACAGATATGAGCACGCTAATGTGCACACTGTAAATGATGCAATGCCAATTTTAACAGTTTATGTCAGAACATCAAATTCATATCAAAGTAAAGTTTAATATCGATTTTAATTTAATGTCAATCATTGGGATGGCCATCTGATTACCATAATTGCCTTTTGTGACTTTGTCTTAGGGATTAAAATTCGGATTGGATATAAAATGTCCGGCTGGCTCAGAAAATTTTTGGAAGCCCTGCATTCAGAATACATTTGGTCTTATTTCCTATTTGACCCTAAATTAGATCTTTCAAAAAATTGTATAAATGATGAATCCTGTGTTCTCAGATTAGTATAATGAAGATTTCTGAACATTCTAAGGAACCTCTGATATACAGAAAGCATTTTGACAATATTTGCAGTTTTCCTGATTGAATATCATGAAACACTTCGTACGTAATTGTATGATGTGAACAAGTGTAATTTCACAGCAATCATTTCACCAAGTTCTTATATTGTGTATTGATTTCTCAGTGCAGATTTAATTTATACAAGTTTAACTTACTTTCACATGAAGATTCTACTGTAAAAGGTTGTAGCTTTACAACAAAAATATGGTTAGGTGTTGAAAACCCTCTGAAGTCTTTAGTACCTCTCCTTCAAATTCTAAAATAGCAAGGTACAATCCCTTTGCTGGTTAATGATCAGTTTATCAGCTACGATTCAAAAACTTGACAGTTAAGATATCTCTTTACTGTTTATATCTAAATGTGAATGGGTAAATAGTTTAAACATATTTATTTATAGTGGATTGGGAAACAAGTTTTGCAACTTATATTAATCCCTTTCCACTTTGCGGGTGCGAGTCCTGCCTTGTAGCGGCATTAGCCTACTCTTTTTCGAAATCTACAAGGGTGTCTTTAACGTGCAAGAGATATGACTCTCTCTTAACACAGGTCAGCCATTTATCGTCCCCTTCTGACGGACTATCATAGTTTCCTCAAGACCATACTCGCAGATGGTGGCAAATTAATTTATATACAAAAACACATGTCACCTCAAACAATGTTCATTCTATTGTGTATATATGATGAATCTTATGTTCTCTGATTAGTTCAGTGAAGATTTATGAACATTCTAAGGAACCTCTGATATACACTATAGCAGACCAAAACATGCACATGCCTATGTATTAGATAAACACTCGGTCAATTTTAAGTCTGACAGTAAATAAACAGATTTATGGAATTATTTATTAATTGTATACTATGTGCTGAAAACATTTATATTTCTTGGGTTCATGATTTTAATAAATAAACATTTTGTGTAAGATTAAATATATGCATTGAATTATAAGTTAAGCCTTCACTTCATTATTGCTTTCTGCAAACTAATCTTGAACAAGATGTTTTGCTAATTTTTAGTGATACTAAGATAAGTGAAATTACCCCTTGCAAAAATTCACATGTTTACACAGTAAATATTCTGAAATTTTACAAGTTTTGACATGTTCTTTTTGCTTTAAAATTTTTCATGTTGTTATAATAAGCTCCAATACAAAATCATTGAGAACTTCACTGCAATAAACTTGGACATATGATCTAAGGTATCAATACTATGCACATTTTATAAGAATCTAAGCATGTATTGTATAAATGATGAATCCTGTGTTCTCAGATTAGTTTAATGAAGATTTCTGAACATTCTAAGGAACCTCTGATAAACAGTACTTAGATTAACATTCTAAGGAACCTCTGATAAACAGTACTTAGATTAACATTCTAAGGAACCTCTGATAAACAGTACTTAGATTAACATTCTAAGGAACCTCTGATAAACAGTACTTAGATTAACATTCTAAGAAACCTCTGATAAACAGTACTTAGATTAACATTCTAAGGAACCTCTGATAAACAGTACTTAGATTAACATTCTAAGGAACCTCTGATAAACAGTACTTAGATTAACATTCTAAGGAACCTCTGATAAACAGTACTTAGATTAACATTCTAAGGAACCTCTGATAAACAGTACTTAGATTAACATTCTAAGGAACCTCTGATAAACAGTACTTAGATTAACATTCTAAGAAACCTCTGATAAACAGTACTTAGATTAACATTCTAAGGAACCTCTGATAAACAGTACTTAGATTAACATTCTAAGGAACCTCTGATAAACAGTACTTAGATTAACATTCTAAGGAACCTCTGATAAACAGTACTTAGATTAACATTCTAAGGAACCTCTGATAAACAGTACTTAGATTAACATTCTAAGGAACCTCTGATAAACAGTACTTAGATTAACATTCTAAGGAACCTCTGATAAACAGTACTTAGATTAACATTCTAAGAAACCTCTGATAAACAGTACTTAGATTAACATTCTAAGGAACCTCTGATAAACAGTACTTAGATTAACATTCTAAGAAACCTCTGATAAACAGTACTTAGATTAACATTCTAAGGAACCTCTGATAAACAGTACTTAGATTAACATTCTAAGGAACCTCTGATAAACAGTACTTAGATTAACATTCTAAGGAACCTCTGATAAACAGTACTTAGATTAACATTCTAAGGAACCTCTGATAAACAGTACTTAGATTAACATTCTAAGAAACCTCTGATAAACAGTACTTAGATTAACATTCTAAGGAACCTCTGATAAACAGTACTTAGATTAACATTCTAAGGAACCTCTGATAAACAGTACTTAGATTAACATTCTTTGCACTGATGTGCCTATGGTTATTACAAGATTATTAAGGTTTTCTTATCTTTTAGTGTATTGGTACAAGTACAATGTCCTGTTATACTTTTTTTTTAAACACTCATCTGCACCTGGTGAAAAAAATCTACAACTTTTCTGATGGGCTAAAACTTTCATCAAATACTAGTTAACTGTCTGTAGAGTGTAAATAAATATGTGTCTTTGACTCTTTCTAGTCATAATATTTGTTGGTAGTAGAGGGAAAAATACACTAACTGATCAAGAGTTTTGAAAGACATTAACAATTATAAATATATAGAAGTGAAAAAGGTACTCTTATAAATCAATATATAAGGATACAAGGAGGTCTTTTAAATTGAAAATCTTGCTATTTTTAATGCAAAAATTATTCAACAAATGATTATATTTCAGGAAAGAAGACAGGAAAAGAAGCAGAATAAAGAAATGTTTAAATCAGAGATGAAAAGACAAGAGAAAGAAGTGTTAAATCTTCAGAACAATCTACAAGGCATGAAATTGTGATTCTGAACAACATTGATACTGATATTGACCTGCTATCAATTTGTAAAGTCATGAAAAACAAAACTACATAGAAGAAAAGCTTGTCATATGCTTGTGCTTTCCGTTTGATTACAGAGAAAGACAGAAAGTGTTCTAAACAGTATTCATTACATACGAAAAATGCTGAATAAATAGCCCAGATGATAATGGCATGCTCATTGTATAAAAGGGGCCAGTTTTTTACCATTGTTTATACATGTGCCTTTAAGCAGGCCTCAACTTTGCATACTGTGTATTCTCTTTTGTGTATTAAGGAAAACTTAAATGTTTATGGATGTTTATGTTTATTTTTGTTTTTTTCCTAAATTCTGCATACAAGCCTATAAAAAATAGTTTTTTGTTGAACATTTAATTTTGTAGTTCACCTGAAATCCATTAAAATTGGTATCCAGCGAATAATTATGAATCCACAGTACTAATGCTTATGCTTTAACTACCATATTGTTTTACATTTGGTGTTTAATAGTTTAAAGTAAAAGAAAATTTTTGGTGCAGAAATTATAAACATCATACATCAAGATTTTAAAATTTTAATGTTTACATCTTTCCTTTAAAAATGAGATATTTATTTTTATAAATTTGCTCTAAAGGCATACGAAATAATTTTTCTAATTGGCAGTATGAATTTAGAAACGTCAGTATTGTTTTGGAGACAATGCTGAATAAGACGAAACTCTTTTATCTCCTTGGATGGAAAAGTATACCAGTAATAAACATTTGCTTTTACACTTTTTGTGTTATTTTTAAAATAAGGTATTAAAAATTAATCATTGACCTTTGTTATGTGAGATATTTTGTTACATTGTATTAATCTTGTTGCTGATATATTTATTTATGAAATAAAATAAAACATGGTTATGTATGTGTTATTTAAATAAAAAACTGGCCTCAAAAAATGTTATTTCCCAAATAAAAAAAAAATACAGTCAGTCATAGCATCTATAATGAGAAGATATAAGTTCTCAAGAGCAAAGCAAATTATACTCAACAAATATGATTTCCAGATGAGATATAGAGAAATACCAAGGAGATAGACAACAAGAGTGAACTTGCATTAAACAGATAAATCTCATCCTTGTCACCCTTTTTTTGTCTAACAATCTGAACCTGTAATGGCAATTATCCATTACAGTCAATGGGTTAAAGATTACAAAGACACAAAAAAGACATACGGTCAACATATATTCATGTATTAGTTCTGCTCTTTGTTGGAGCAGAACGGTGTCCTGTACTTTCTAGATCCATCTTTGTCCTTATGTCTTATGTCGTGTGTAGATAGTTGATTCATTGGGCAATACAACTTCCTTTTATTGTCTCACTCAGACTCGAGGAGGCCTATTTGTCGACAGTATTACTTATTTGTATAAAGCATTATTTTTTGGGAGGTAAAATTCCTGGATGTATACAGATGAGGTTCTCTAGACCTGGACTTTATTTTGTATATACAGTAAAGTCTGCCTCATATCTTGAATAACATTAAGAAATTGACAATGAGGGTCGTTTGAAAACAAATACTTATGACAAAAGAGATGATTACAGCTTCCCAATTGTGAATTTCAGTTTCTATGTAGCAAAAAGTAAAATCACAAAAATACTGAACTCAGAGGAAAATCAATTCGGAAAGTCCATAATCACATGGCAAAATCAAATAACAAAACGAATGGACAAGAACTGTCATATTCCTGACTTGGTACAGGCATTTTCAAATGTAGAAAATGGTGGATTGAACCTGGTTTTTTAGCTAGCTAAACCTCTCACTTGTAGGACAGTCGCATCAAATTCCATTATATTGTCACCGATGCGTGAACAAAACAAACAGACACAATAGGTAAAAATGTCATAAATAGGGGTACAGCAGTCAACATTGTGTTATCATCTTAATCACTAAAAACAACAAATGTAACGAAGAAGCACAAAAAGGCATACATCAAATTAACATCCTCATTTTGATTATATTATACGATTTTATTTGTCTATGTAAAATGCACTCATCAACATTCCAGCAGCGCCTGCATACCAAGTATATATCTCCCAATTGATACGATAATCACAGGCTTGTATTTCCTATCATGATTTTGTGATAGAGGATTGCTGCTCACAAGGATGCTATTAAACCAAGAGTTCCAAATGGTGAAGTTGAGATCATCCCTTGATAAATTTTACGGACACCATCACGAATTGGTTGACCGTTATGAAATAACCATTTCACAGATGATATTGGATATGTTCCTTATGCAGGAACTACAGTACTCTTCCCTTTTCAAGAATGTGACCTACCGAATTAGACTATTAACCGGGTTTGTGATAACATGACCAACATGACGGGTGCCACATGTGGAACAGAATCTGTCTACCCTTCTGGAGCACCCGAGATCGCCCCAAGTTTTGGGTTGGGTGTGTGTTGCTTAGTCTTTAGTTTTCTATGTTGTGTACTATTATTTGTCTGTTTGTCTTTTTCTTTTTTAACCATGGCGTTGTCAGTTTATTTTAGATCTATGGGTTTGACTGTCCCATCAGTATCTTTTATCCCTCTTTCATATCCACTAGGTCGTTGTCTCTGCTGGTGGACATTTTGTCCCCGAGGACATAATCCGTCCAGTAGCAATATTGCATGAATTTACGAAGATCTAACCGGATACTGGCTCGCACCTCGTCCTGTATATAAAGGTCCAAAACAGACGTCACCATTGACATGGCAGGTGTGCCCTCATCACCAGACATGACAAATGTCCAAAACATGACCCATTCAGATCATCATACTAGTGACAATAGCAATAGTACACATACACAGCCATGTTCCGTTCTCCTTAAAGACATTTTTGTGTTGATGACTGAACAGCACTGTCTCATTTCGAAATGTGAAGCCAATTGCTGCAAAACTTGTGGAATTTTAAAAATAGATGCTCAATTCACTAGCAATTTAACCAAAAAGTCTTATTATACCAGAAGTTACGATGGTCTGAATGGAAAATCTATAAATTTCGTCTACGCTTAAAGTGTAACCTTTGCGGTTTGGTATACGTCGGTGAAACGATCCTCATCTTGCAACGCCTCTCCGTAAACAAAAAGAGGACTACTGGATTCAACAATTGGGAACTGCAACACCATATGGTTTCAATGATAAAATTGATGGTGTGTGTATTGTATCTAGTCCTTCCTGTAGCTCGGTGAATGAAATGAATAACTTCAACGTCATTATACATCACCTACTCTGCACGATGTCTCTATTAATGACTTGCTACCATTTATTCAAAAGCCGTTAGGTATTCATCACATTCGCACGAAACTTTATACTATAACATAAGCAACACGACGGGTACCATATGTGGAGCAGAATACGGTTACCCTACCGGAGTACCTGAGATCACCCCCAGGTTTTGGTGGAGTTCGTGTTGCTTAGTTTTTTCTTTAGTTTTCTATGTTGTGTCTTCTGTACCATTATTTGTTTGTTTGCCTTTTTTAGCCCTGGCGTTGTCAGTTTATTTATAATCTAATGAGTTTGACTGTCTCTCTGGTATCTTTTGTCCCTCTTTTATTCATTACCTCTTTCAAAACTTCATTCTCTGTTCAATTTTTGTTTGGAAACCACTGTTAAAAACCCTCATTTAAACCAGTACAAACTTTAATACATCTATCATTTCGAATATTGCAAGTCACAGACTTTTCAAATCAGTTCGCATTGGAAAAGATGAAAACGAGAAAAGATCTTTTCTTAAACTTTCCTTTGCCAACAAAGGTCTCGATAGTGTCAACTTGGACAATATCCTTCATCATAAATTTGTTTAATTGAAAATACCTCCTTATTTTAAAGATCAGTCTGTACCAATCATTTCTTATACCTATACCAAACCAATTGCAACTAAAATTTTCAAATACAAACGCGTTTTGTAGGAGCTCAATATTGACGACCTCAAGTCTAAACCTCCTGATTGCACCTGTGCTAATTCCCAATTGACATATAAACCGACTGACCATGTTATTACCGGTGACCTCAGCATTGTCAATAACACTTTCCTGCGAAATGTGTTCTCCAAAAGTCCGAAATATCGTTAGCGTAAATCGATCAATTGGAAATACAACTTCAAAATACTAATGGATTATGGCTGTGAAATCGTTGTTATAAATCCGAATTAAGAAAATGAACGGGTCTATCAATACCCATGCTACGTCAATCGTTAAAGATCCAGATGATGCAAAAACACTTGTCCTACCTCGATGAAAAATATGTTGCTGTCCCCGCAGATAAAGCCCCAAACATCATCGTTTTTGTCCGTAAATCTCATTACATAAACTGCTTGATAAATAAATTAGGTATTGACAATTCACTTTGAAAGTCAACATATACCCTCACGACACGTACCAAAGAGGAAATCCTGGATAATCATAGGTCTATTCTATGTTCCTCTGGAATTTCAACCAAATATGATGAACTGGATCATCCATCATTGTATGGGATACCTAAACTACATAAGTGTCCTTACAAACAACGGTATATTGCTGGGTCTTCCATGTGCTCCACGAAACCTCTTTATAAATTATTAACATCTATTTTATCAGCAATCAAAGCCGGGCTTTAAAGTTGTTGTGAAACTGCCTACTCCACAGTTGGCGTGAATCAGATCTGGACTCTCAAATATTCTAAAGATCTTTTAGAGTACATACAATTGACCTTTCTACACTTAACACAAGTATTCCCTATTTCAAACTAATGACAAATTGAAAGAGTTCTTATTGCTTTGTTTCATAAGAGATATGACGAACGTAGACACAAGTATCTTGTGTTAGGGCGGAATAAATCCTACCATTCAAAGAATCACTCCGATTCAGACAAATAATTCTCTGAAACTAACATTATCAAGATGCTAGATTTCTTGATTGACAACATATTTGTTAGGTTTGGAGGACGTGTTTTTCATTAAAATTGTCGGCATTCCAATGGGAACCAATTGTGTCCCTCTTCTTGCCGACTTATTCCTTTTTTTATTATGAGGCTGATTTTATACAAGAACTTTTTAGAAAGAAAAATAAGAAGTTAGCAATATCCTTTAACTTTACTTTCTGTTATATAGAAAATGTTCTCTCACTAAATAACTCAAATGTATGTTGAACGCATCTGTCCCATCGAACTAAAGATAAAGGATACAACAGATACAGTTAAGACTGCCTCATATCTTGAAATTGAAAATGAGGGTCATTTGAAAACAAAACTTTACGACAAAAGAGATGATTTCAGCTACCCGAGTGTGAACTTTCCATCTCTATGTAGCAATATCACAGCAGGGCCTGCATACGGAGTATACATCTCCCAATTGATACGACGATCCCGGGCATGTATTTCCTATCATGATTTCTTTGATAGAGGGTTGATGTTCACAAGGAAGCTATTAAACCAAGAGTTCCAAAAGGTGAAGTTGAGATCATCCCTTGGTAAATTTTATGGACCATCACGAATTGGCTGACCGTTATGGAATAACCGTTTCATAGATGATATCGGGTATGTTCTTTATAATGACGGAACTACATTCCCCTTCCATTTTCAAGAATGTGACCTACCGAATAAGACCTGGATTGTGATAACATGCCCAACACGACAGGTGCCACATGTGGAGCAAGATCTGCTTACCCTTCTGGAGCACCTGTGAACACCCCAATATTTAGGTGGGCTTCATGTTGCTTAGTCTTTAGTTTTCTATGTTGTGGCTTGTGTACTATTAATTGTCTGTCCATCTTTTTTTCCAGGCATGGCATTGGCAGTTTATTTACGATCAATGAGTTAAATGTCCCTCTAGTATATTTCGCCCCTCTTTTACATCTATTGTAATAATATATAAGTTCGAAGTTCAATCTTCGTAACACCAGTCGCCAGTCGCCACTGGTATATACAATGAGAAAAAAACCAGTGAATCTTAATAGGTACAGAAAGCGTTAAATGATGCGAAATCAATGAGCTAAGAAAACATTCACTCAAGAGTAAAAAACTAAAATCTCAGAGGTAATGCTTCACTACTTTCAACAATCTATCGACAAAGAAACCGTATCAGTATAGTGGAAAAGAGCCAAAATCTGACAACTTTTAAAGAAAAATTATATATTACTAGTAATAACATTAATTTAAGACCAGACTCACTGTTTTATACAAATAATTGGATCATATGATATCAATTACTTAAATCTGAGAAAGCATTCCGAAAACCTAAACATTCCAAACAACAGACAACACGCATTTGGGAAAAGTCATAACTGTGAAACTCAGCTTGTTAAAGTCTTTCATGATTGGGCAAGTGCCATTGACAAACGGAAACAAGAAGACAGCTTCATTTTAGATTTCCAAAGGCATAGGCACGATGGAATATGAACTACTGAAAATAAAATCCTCGAACGACGGCATATACAAAACATCATGATCTTGATCGACTCCTACATTTCATACAATGCGTATGTGTTGTCCATATTTATTTAACATCGAAGATAAGGATATTTACAGACCTTGCCATGTCCTGTCTGTTTTTTTATTTGATGAATTTCATTGTATCTATCTGATGAGTTACGCCTTTTCAACTGATTTTTATAGTTCTTATGTTATGAATGTCGGCTACTGTCAAGGTTAGGGGATGGTTGGGTGCTCTCAAATATGTTTAACCATGCCACATTTTTCTATCCCACGTCAGGAGCATGTAGTTCAATGGTTGTCGTTGGTTCATATCTACCATATTTGTGTTTTATAATAAATCAGGCCGCTATTTTTTTTTCATAATTTTCATGTCGGGGCCTTTTATATGGTATAGGTTTCTTCATTATTATAATTGCTGAAGGCTGTACAGTTGCCTATAATTGCTTGCAACCACTTCATTTGATCTTTGATGGATAGTTTTTTCATTGGGAATCAACCAACATCGCCTAATTTTTATCAGATTTGTCTAATGCAAATCAGTTAGCCTTTAATTGGTGGGAATTGACAACATTGAATAAAGACTTGATATTATTTGTTAAGACCACTTTGCCTGAATACAACGACGTTTGGTATACGCGACCTTGCCTCAGATACATGTAGTGGTATTTGTCACAAAAGACCAAATGACAAAGATATTAACAAATTTAGGTCACTGTGCAGTCTTTTACAACGAACAAAGCCAATGGAATATGGTATAAACTGGGAGAGATATACATATACTACAGTTTTAAGTCGCCAACCTTCCACTAACATTTGACAGTGGTTTAACAGTTTATCATGAGAGCAAACTATAAAAATCAGTTAAGAAAGGTTTAACTCATCAGCTTTATACACATTGAAATGCATCCCACGAAACCGCAGTGGACCTGAATGTTTTCTTATAGATTCAAGCGTCACTGATGAGTCTTTTGTAGACGAAACGCGCGTCTGGCGTATATACTAAATTTAGTCCTGGTATCTATGATAAGTTTAAGTACATCAACACAACAGAAAGACACTAAGTACTGATCGGAGAGTCCTCGCAGTAACTGGCAGCTAGTTCAAAGCCAGCAACAGCTAATGAAAAATTCATGTATCTAAGACTAAAATGTTCACATATACTTCATATTGTTGATTTTTTTTAGCTATTTCGAGGTGAACGGCTTGTGTTTCTGAGACACCTTTCATAAGACTTGCTCGAAGCAAAAAAGTATTTTTTAAGATTTCGTTAAATGAAATATCATAGAAAACATGTATCATTGAAATGGTGGCAGTTCAAAAGCATAAGCTACTGGTGAAATGGCATACGCCTGGACTGAAATCGGCAAATACTTTACATTTCAGGCGGACCAACTAATGACATTAAGTCTAACAATTATGTTGTTTAACACAAGTCCATTAAGGCATACCTATAAACCTAACAACTCTTTTCAATCACATATATAGAAAGAAAAAAAAACCATCAGACAAAATGCTGCATGCTTTATTTGCTAAAAGCTATATACATTAGAAACCCATATAAATTATGTTATCCTGAGGATACGTGTCTACATCTTACTGGTTTACGACTTTAGAATCATATAAATATCCATAGTATTATATTAAGACTAGAGGTAACAGTAAATACAACCATGGTACTACAAAATATTTAAAGCAGATCATCGGAATATAAACAATTATTTATAAAAAGTTTGACAATACATATACTAAAACCAAAAATTAGATTCTAAATTAGCAAATTGAAAAATGAACCTATAGAAAAATAAAATAAAAAACAACATAAACAAGGAAAAAGTAGCAAACGAATATATATACACAGCTTGTATAAGCAAAACAAAAATATTACTCAAAAGAGGATTTATAATGTAAACAAATACAAAACACCTCTGAGTTAATGCCCTATTTATATCGCTCAAAATGAATGTCATAAATACTATCAATACAACTCAATCAACAATCAACTCATTTGCAGTTCATAAACATTGTTTACTTTATATAGAACCATATGTAATATTTGGCGACGCAATAATATACTTGAAAATAAGTAACAAGTGTATAAACTGCTAGATAAAACGAAAGCAATGAAGAAGCAAAAAATAATAAAGAAAAACCGTTACGAAACAAACATACAAATAACAGGGTTTCAAGCTTAGCTAAACAGTAAAAATCGGAGAGTCCATGGGTCGTTTAAAATGGAGATTTCCTGAAAATGTTTCATTTAATTTCTAGAACAGCTGTAAGGTTCCTTAACATCAGTTACAAATTGGTCCTGCTTAGGAACAGAGATCGATGCAATCTCGGACAGAGGACGATGATGGCTATGAGTGAGAAGAATCTGGGCGCTTCTATTTTGTTGATCTAAACACTTCATTGATACACGCTTTCCTCTTGGTTTGATCTCCTTACAACCTGGTTTACATTCCTTTACAGGTTCAACTGAGAAACAAATCTGACTTTTACCATTTTGTTGCCTTGTTTTTACTAGTTGCTTTTGCACAGGTTTACATGCATCTGAAATTAAATGTAAACTATATTAAGACAAAGTAAAACAAAAATGTAAATAAAGGCAACAGTAGTATACCGCTGTTCAAAACTCATAAATCCATGGACAAAAAACTAAATCGGGGTAACAAACTAAAACCGAGGGAAACGCATATTAAATATAAGAGGAAAACAACGACACAACACTAAAATGTAACACACAGAGAAACGGACCAAGCATCAGACAAAATCCCACGAGAATAACAAATATAACAAACTACCACTAACACAGATCTCTTGTCGGCATTCTATCCAAGTTCATCAGAGTGACAACTTTTTGCTTATCAATGCTTAAATTCTTTGAATTAGTTATTCTAAATTATGGCATTCCGCATACTGTATGTGGTTCAATACAAAAAGTTATTTTAAAATTCAAACCTAGCTATCATTTCTTATGACATTAATGCTGTACGTCTGACGGTCACACCCCTGTGACTTTTGCTGGAAATGCAGATGTTAAATCGACGAAGAAAAACGTTTCAATTATATTGCATGTATTGATAAACAAAATTCATCTGAAAAATGCAAATCTTTTTAAATGTTAACATTTTCTTCTAATATAGATTAAGGAATGCTTTACGTATCCTAAAACACATACCAGGAGACTGTGGCTGTTCTTTACTGCATTGGTCTTTGATTGGTTGAACATTGCACCTATCGTCAGGTAAAATATTATCTGCTAACAAACAGCTAGGTGACCTCTGTTGTAGTCTTTGTGGATTTTCTTGGTCATTTTGTGGGATGCCATCGTAATTTCCACAGATTCCACAGAGTTTGGAGTATTGGAATGGAGATGCCTGTAAAACACACAGTATTGTAGTTGAATTGTATAATTCAGTGACTTTATCAAACATATTTGTGGTTAACTCGTGTTCTTAGGATGCTTTCTCTTTGTTACACGTTTAATATGTTTATTTATATATTTTGAGTTAAGTTGGATTAAATAATATAATTTAAGGTATGTATTAGTCTGCTGAGTGATTTTCTTTAATACACAGATATGCTTGACCAAGTCACGATGAAACAAATATGTTAGGAGTAAATTGGCTGTCATTTCAAACAGTAAATTGTGGGGATTCTTCTTATGATCTAACATTTTATAGATATAAAGGGTGTTATGTAATCCTTTTTTCTTCAGAATCTTTTACCTGTACTTTGATTTGATCACGTAACACCATGACTCGGATTCCTTCTTGAGGTAAAGACATCATCACATCTTCTCCTTCTTGGGAAACTTTAATTACGTCTTGTTTACTACTAAAAGAAACATATCACTTCTGAACAATTGTGTTTAGTCTATAATGAACATGAAAAAAATTAAGTATTTATTTGATCTTTAAAGTAGAAAGGTGCACGAGATTAATTTTCAGCTTTGCTTATTTCAATAGAAAACATACAGCTAATCGGCTATACATATACATAGCTTATACATAGCTTATATATGCATAGTATTTTTAATCTTTCGATGCACCCGATATCATCTCATTTGGAAATTTAGATTCCAAGCATTAATATTAATGTTTCATTAGACTTGTAGATTATCAGTTAATAGCAAAAAATTGTATAAAACGTTTATATTGACCCTTGTCAGTATTTTCAACAAGCAGTGTTTTATTACTAACTCTTTTTTCAAAATTTTCTAAACGCTAAAAACTTTGCTTGCTCATATCGTTTCTCGTTTTTCTAAAATAGTATGAGGAGAAATTAAATTTCCGCAGTCTAAGAGATTTACTAAAGTCCCTTTCTATAATGATTAAACTTATCAAATTAGGTTACAATGATACTCACGATTTTCCACTTTGTCCTTTAATTATTACTGATTTATCCTGTGACAATGGCTGCTGCTGACCATTAACTTTGACACTAATGCTAACGCCTTGTTTTACTACTTCCACTCTTGATTCCCCGGCAATCACAGTAACAACCTAAAATAAATATTTATGTCTAGTTACATAATAGATATTAAATACGAATTATTACACTATAGCTGTTAACAGTTTGAGGTACTACCGCTTGAAATATCGTGGAGTTCAAAGCCTATCGTGTGTGTATGTAGAAAAAAAAGAGGGACGAAAGATACCAAAGGGACAGTCAAACTCATAAATCTAAAACAAACTGTCAACGCCATGGCTAAAAATGAAAAAGACAAACAGAAAAACAATAGTACACATGACACAACATAGAAAACTAAAGAATAAACAACACGAACCCCAAAACACATGGGGTGATCTCAGGTGCTCCGGAAGGGTAAGCAGATCCTGCTCCACATGTGGCACCTGTCGTGTTGCTTATGTGATTACAAATCCGGTAAATAGTCTAATTCGGTAGGTCACATTCATGAAAGGGAAGGGGATTGTAGTACGACGTAAGGAACATATCCGATATCATTTGTGAAACGGTTATTCCATAACGGTCAATCAACTCGTGATGGTGTCCGTCAAATTTACGAAGGGATGATTTCAACTTCACGATTTGGAACTCTTGGTTTAATAGCTTCCTTGTGAGCAGTAACCCTCTATCAAGAAAATCATGATAGGAAATGCAAGCACGGGAATATCGTATCAATTGGGAGATATATACCCCGTATGCAGGTGCTGCTGGAATGTTGCTACTTAGAAATGGAAAGTTCACAATTGGAAAGCAGAAATCGTCTCTTTTGTCGTAAAATTTTGTTTTCAATCGACCCTCATTGTCAATTTCTAGATGGAAGTCAAGATATGAAGCCGACTTAACTGTATCTGTAGTATCCTTTATCTCCAATTCGATGGGATAGAGGCGTTCCACATAGTCACCAAATTTTGAATTGTTTAGTGAAAGAAACTGTTCCAACAAAGTTATGAGGGGGGAAGATTAAAAATGAGACTCCGTATATTTTAGGGACACCATCACGAATTGGTTGATCCATACGATATAACTGTGTCTAAACTAACTAAGGACATTTTTACCACGTCTTAGATTGTGGTTTACCATTTACATCGTCTGGTACCGAACATGACATATTCCCAAATACAAGTATGACGGTTTTGCTAAGCGCGAATTCGCATTGCTGTAAGATGTGTCACAGTGGGAAAATGGACAAAAATTGATTTGAGACTTTTCGGACATTTTGTAAAAGATTTTGTAAAATCACTGTTTTGTTATAATTGCATATTTCACTAAGGGATTTTGTTATTTTTATTGTGCAAGATTTAAGTCAAGTTTAGAAGATTAAGCTAATCTAATTTCATGTTTTAATTTGTTTTTCAATTAGCGACATTTTACTTGAAATGATCTATTATTCGTATGTGACAAGCCAAGACTTTAATTCCATAAATAAGTCTGCATGTTCTATTGTTAATTATTATCTATGTGCTAAATTTTCCTGTAATCTCTTAATTGAATTTTGATGTGGCAGATTGGATTTAGTATTACACTGAGCAGTTCCAACTCTGTACAATTGTATTCCATGCTGAACTTATTAAATTATACATCGCGCTAACCAGAGTCGTCTTTTGTTACAAGAGCTAGTCCCAGAGTTAGAGTCCGTGCAAACTTGCCGTACTGTTTATTGTATGTGTGTGGTTCCAGGCCAACACATTTCCCAGTCACAGATACACCCAGAATCTGTTTGTGACAGATGTGTAACGGAATTCGTTTGTCCAACATTTATGTATTTAGCTATGATGTTGTATTTGTAATTCTGATCGGATATTGTTGAATGTCTTATCGTTTGTAGTTGTAATTCTGTTTTATTATTCGTACGTAAAAGTAAAGATATTTAATTTATATGATTTTAGTTTAAAGCAAATATATGTACACGATTAATTTGTTTTACAGTTTGGTTTAAAAGAAATACCGACATAGCTAGATAATACAATTCATTAAATAATTACTAACACAATTATACATTAATATTCTTGTAATTGTTATAAAATGCAGTAAATAACATAATTACAAACTTAATCTTGAATAATATCATTTTTATTAAAATTTACATGTGACCTCACATTTTTTGCGTTGATACAGTCGTGTGACGTACTCTTAGGGGTTCTGTTGTGCTGTTTTTTGTGTGTTATCATAGGTTTTTTTTTACGTGTTTGTTGTTATACTGTGGTTTGCATGTCGAAATGTACTATTGTATTGTTTATTTGTGTATATCTGTGTCCTGGATGTTCTTGCATTTTTTTTGTTAAGTATTCCTGACATGTAATGTTATAACTTTAGTGGTGTATTCAACATTGCCAACAGTGCAAGGTTTGGCTAGCCACAAAACCAGGTTCAACCTACTATTTTTTTCTTAAAATGTTATGTACCAAGTCAGAAACTGGCAGTTGTTATCTTATAGCTCGTTTCTGTGTGTGTTGCATTGTCGTTTCTATTTTTGTTGCACTTCAGAGTTTCTGATGTTTCGTTGTTTTCCTTATTGTTAATGTGTTTCCCTCGGTTGCAGTTTGTAACCTGGATTTGTTTTCTCTCAATCGATTTATGACTTTTGAACGTATATTAGGGTTGCCTTTATTTATGTGTTTTGGGGTATTACAAATTTGTTTGATTTTTTTTCCATCTATTTACTGTTTACATTATACGGATTACCAGTATCTTTGTTTCAAACAAGTTACATTCAGTCAACACGAGTTTTTTTCGATGTTAACATCTCATAAATAGATTAAGATGACAAGTCAATGTAACAAAAATAGAATTAGGAAATCGCTTGAACTCAAAAGGAATCGAGGACGGGTGCGTCGACATGGTAAACGTCTCATGCCATACATGCATCACAAGTCATAAATGAATGTTATAAATTAAACAAGAGGCTCTCAAGAGCCTGAATCGCTCACCTTAATTTTTTTGGTTAAATCTCTCATCAATGATTATTTTGGCTTTTCAATTTATTTAAATGTTCTTTGAATCGTCCTATTTTCTTCAAAAGCAAAAAAAAAATCATTTTCTCCTACGTTCTATTTTAGCCATAGGAGCTATGTTTCTGACATACAAGGAAATGAAATATAAAATTTATACTAGATACTCTGAAACTCATTTAGCCTAAGTTTGGCTGAAATTGATACAGCAGTTTCAAAGGAGAAGATTTTTTAAAGTAAGTCAACACGATGAACAAATTGTGAAAAAAGTCTTTAAAGGGCAATAACTCTTTTGGTCAAATTGACTTATTTGTAGATCTTACTTTGCTTAACATTTTTGCTATTAACAGTTTATCTGTATCTATAATAATATTCAAGATAATAACCAAAAACTGCAAAATTTCTTTAAAATCATCAATTCAGGGGCATTATACCTGAAAAACCAGTTACCCAATTCGGCTGAAAATTTCAGGACAGGTAGACCTTGACCTAATAAATACTTTAACTTCTTGTCTTATTTGCTCTAAATGCTGGAGTTTTTGAGATATAAGCCAAAAACTGCATTTTACCCTGTGTTCTATTTTTAGCCATGACGGCCATGTTTTTTGACGAAATAAAAAATAAAGCACAAACTTTATTTTATACACCCTACTGATCATTCAGTTGAAGTTTGGTTGAATTTGGTTCAGTAGTTTTAGAGGAGAAGATTTTTTAAAGTTAGCAAATATGATGAACAAATTGTAAAAAATTGTCATTAAAGGACAATAACCCCTTAAGGGGTCAATTGACAATTTTGGTCATATTAACTTATTTGTAGATATTACTTTGCTGATCATTTTTGCTGTTTACAGTTTATCTTTATCTATAATAATATTCAAGATAATGACCAAAAACTGCAAAATTTCCTTAAAATTACCAATTAAGTGGCAGCAACCCAACAATGGTTTGTTTGATTCATCTGAAAATTTCAGGGCTGATAGATCTTGACCTAATGAACATTTTTACCCCATGTCAGATTTGCTCTAAATGCTTTCGTTTTTGAGATATAAGCCAAAAACTGCATTTGACCCCTATGTTCTATTTTAAGTAACGGCGGCCATGTTTTTTTGACGGATCAAAAATCGAAGCACACACTTTGTGCAGGATAATCTAAGGAACAATCATGCTAAGTTTCATCCAAATCCATTCTGTAGTTTCAGAGGAGAAGATTTTTTAAAGTTAGCAAATGTGATGAACAAATTGTGAAAAATTGTCATTAAAGGACAATAACCCCTTTAGGGGTCAATTGGCAATTTTGGTCATATTAACTTATTTGTAGATCTTACTTTGCTGATCATTTTTGCTGTTTACAGTTTATCTGTATCTATAATAATATTCAAGATAATGACCAAAAACTGCAAAATTTCCTTAAAATTACCAATTAAGTGGCAGCAACCCAACAATGGTTTGTTTGATTCATCTGAAAATTTCAGGGCTGATAGATCTTGACCTAATGAACAATTTTATTCATGTCAGATTTGCTCTAAATGCTTTCGTTTTTGAGATATAAGCCAAAAACTGCATTTGACCCCTATGTTCTATTTTAAGTAACGGCGGCCATGTTTTTTGACGGATCAAAAATCGAAGCACACACTTTGTGCAGGATAATCTAAGGAACAATCATGCTAAGTTTCATTCAAATCCATTCAGTAGTTTCAGAGGAGAAGATGTTTGAAAAATTGTTAACGACGACGACGACGGACGCCAAGTGATGAGAAAAGCTCACATGGCCTTTTAGGCCAGGTGAGCTAAAAAACAACTTTCGTAACACATAAGAGGATCAAACAAATTTGAAACTGATTTCAGTAGTTTTCATACTACTTAATTTTGAATTGGTGTTCGTAATATTTCCGAATATTGTTATCTATTGTTCTCGTTATTTTCTGTTTGATGTGACCATTCCAATTATTGTCGGTCGTACTTCGAACGTTGATTTTCATTAGCCCCAGCGTACCTTCCTTCGTATTTAAGTATTTATGAAATCGTATACTATTTAGTTAATGAATTCGAGTACATGCAAACATTTTTTTGTTTAGTATTTTTTGTGTGGAAAATAAACCATACAACAGCACGCGGGATAAGATAGCCGCAAATAGCCGAAAACCAAATCTTTTTAATAATGTGTGAATACTTTAAATATACTCAGTTTCATAAACGTAAATTTGAACTCTACCGTATCCGATGAATTGCCGTACGTGTACGTATATATATTTCTATCATCGGTTTTATCTATTAGCCTTTACTTAATGCTTTTACATAATTACCCGTTTCTGTGGATTTTCACTTCTAGCTTTTACAACAAATTTAGCAGCTGGGGAGCAGTCCATAGCCAGAATAACGTCACATGACCTTGTGTCAGGTAATTCTATTACATGCTCATCCATTGTTCTAACTGATCTCTGGCGGACTTCACATTCACCTTTAATTGTAAAACAATATTTTTCTGTAGCATTAATTCTTCTAACCCGATGTATAGTTTGTTATACTAATTGAGTTTGAATATTCAGTTGGTCCTTTTTGTTTTTGTGATGCAGCAGTAAAGGTTTTTTTAAGGGGCATTACATGAAACAACGATTTTGACAATATAAGTTGAATAATATAAGTATTTCTTTTCGTTTATTTCTTTTTGTTAAATAGATTGATAAAAGGGGAAATTGAATAATAAGTAAAGCAATAAGCTTGGTATAATTTTGTCAAAATACGCTTATCATTCAAGTTGAACTTAAAAAAGACAAATAATATGATATCCATTTGGAATATCTTCATTTGAATACATGTATAATTTTTCCATTAGAAGTGTTGCTATAGGCAATTATTTATGAACTACTAGTTACGATTTTCGTTTCAGAATATTCGTTTTAGTTGTTATCTTACCTGGCAGTTTCTGAGATGCAGTAAATAATGGCGATTGTTGAGGTACACTCTCGGGCAGTTTGATGCTATCAGCTCTGTAAAACATTTCCATATAGGCCATCCATGGGAGATAAACACCATGGAATCTGTCCATTTCATACGGTGTGGACAGAGTTATGTCCATCTGGCAAAAAGATGTAAGTGATTAACTAAGCATGTGAGATATATTACTTTGGATGTTATTTCTTATATGACAATTCGTTTTCATATCAACTGTAGTCATTTGTTTTATAAGACTGGCGATACAATTTCCTTATGAACTATAGAGACTTTCGTTGGAAAACATCATTGTGTCGTTGTTGAGTTGCTGTCTCATCAACATTTCCAAACATCTTTCTTTTTATATCTAACTTAGAGAATCCATTGTTTCAGTGATATGCTTAAAATATGGCAAATGTTGTCATCTTGATTGGAACTTACAAGTGTCCTTGCTTTATGTGCATTTCAAATAGATAAGTAATTCGTAGGGAATAGAAATCAAGCAATCCAAAATTGTGTGTTTTAACTATTAAGATGTTCTAACCTGTTTATTATTTCTGTGCATATCAAACATAAACTCAATTTTATCAGCCGTTTCCTTTGGCATATAAAATTCACCATATTTATACAAAGCAAATTTCATATATTCTTGGAAGCGCCAATACATCATACGATAAAATGGCTCGAAGTCATTCTGGAAATAAACAAAAATTAATTAGCTTTGTTGAATTGAAATGATTTATGTTTGATTATGATAAAACAATGGTTCTTCAACTAAAAGGAACAGTTACGATAGGGATTTTATTTTCAAGGTAACATTTTTTTCGAAGGTTTTCACAGTCGTTTAAAGGACCAATAGTGTTCCACTCTTATAATTTTCAAGTCTCATCATTTAAATGCTATATGTTTTTATAATCCAGGTGGACTTTATCTAAAAAAAAAAATTGATTCAATTAAATTAGTTAGCTAATTCGACCTTTTTCTCTTACTTTACTTTACATTTTCTTACTAATTCATTATTATGGTTAAAGTTTAGTCATTTGAAAATATAATTACAGCATACTACTACAACTATATAGTAAAAAGTAAAATCACAAAAATACTGAACTCAGAGGAAAATCAAACCGGTAAGTCCCTCATCATGGCAAAAGTATTTAACAAAACACATCAAAAACAAATGGACAACAAATAACTTTCTTAATTACAACCAACTTACCATGACATATTTTACATTAAAATGATAATGTCGAAACATGTTTAATTCCCGTTTAAGTTCTCTGTATGCCTGCCCTGATTTAGATGTCGGATTGTCTTTTTCTTCCAGATATCTACGTACTAAATCGTCTTTCTGTGGAGATGCCTGCCTTGCTTCCCATTGCAATTGGGCAATCGACTTTTCAGCTATACCCTATTGAAAAAAGAGGTTTTAAAACTTAACAGTAAATATATTATTATTTCTGACAGGTGTATAAGAATGTTAGTGTAATCGTTTATGTATCATATTCTGAGTAACATTGATGTCTGTGCTGTTGTTGTTTTTTTTCTTTAAGGTTTTGGTATATGAATCAATCTTATAAAGGCCAACCCCATAAAATAATAAAAATAAATCAAGGACGCTTTGGATTTTTGTTTCATTTAGTGCACATTCGGTATGCTTTATATGGATATAAAAAGATGTGGTATGAGTGCCGATGAGAAAATTCTCCATCTAAGTCACAATTTGTATACTTACACAGATACACACGTAGATTGTTACAAAGGAATTACAAATTAACTTTTATTCCAGGAGATGATAGACTCAATGCTGATACCATAAGCATGTGCTCCTCTTTGATTCAATCTGGAGAATGCCATGTTGTGAAAGATTTTATATAAATATTTGGTGCATTTTCAGCCTTAAATTTTTGTTTTCCTATTTATATATATAAAATCTCTCTTAAATAAAAACTATTAATGGGCTATAAAGGAAAAGGAATGACCACTTCAAACAGATGACCAGGGTTAAAAAAAGTGTCCTTTTGATTTCAGAGGAAATATAAGTACCTAGACTGAAAAGATAAAAGATCATAAGACCAAAGAGATGGACCTTAATTGTGTCGGATTAAATGGTAAATTTTTTTTTTCTGTCTTACTTGTCAAACTCCCTTATCAATAAAAATAAAAATACACTTCATATCTTATAAACATTCTTATTCTAGTTTACTATACCATAAAGACATGTTGATGTTGTTAATATGTTCATAATGTAATCGTTAACATACCTCTACGTGTATATGCTTATGAAGAAGACCTTTGTATCCAAATGTTATGTCCATGTTCCAAAACATCTGGTTGTCTGCCGACTGTTCCGACATCTTTTGCAATTCTCTGTACTGCTCATTACTATCATATTCTTGTTCGGAGCTTTGTATACTTTCTCTTAAAGCATATTGCTGACGCGTCTGCTGTTTGAGTTCATCTTTCAGTACCTTCAATTCGCTTGATTGTCTACGTTGTAAGCTTTTCTCGTCTGATGAATGGACATCTCGACTTATCATTTGCTGGAGCGTACTTTGGATTTCCTTGATTTGCCGGAGTATATTTTCTGGTATCCTTATCTGCGGATGAGCAGACACAACAGCAACGGCTTCCTGTGTTAATCTGATAGATTCTTTAACTAATTGTGACCTTCTTTGTTTTGACATTTGAGATACTTGTAGTTTTATCTGCTCCAAATTTTGCTGTATTTCTTTAATCAAGAGAGCTACTTCAGAGGGAACATCAACTCGTTGTTGTTCTTTTGAACGATGACTTGACCGTCTTGGACTATCAGATTGTGTGATTGGCTGCATTTCCTGAGACGCCGATGATGATTGTTGTTTCCTTGATGCTATATACATCCGAACTTGTCTGTCAATTGAACCCTTGACTTCACGAAGTTCTCGTTGTTGCCTTTGTAAAATGCTCTTAAGCTGTTGTTTTTCAGGAGACGAAATACGTTGTGTGTCCCTTTCTACAACTTGTAAGATTTTATCTTGTTTTTGGACCATTTCACTTAGTTGCTTCAAATTTTGGGACCTCCATGATTGTTTAGGTTGTTTAGCAATTGTGTCAACGATTTGTTTTGATTTCTGAATAATTTCTTTGGAAATATCAGCAATGTGTTGACCTCCCTGTCTTGGGCCCTGCTGTTTTACTAATTCTTCAACGGATTGTTGTTCTAGTTGAATTTCAGCTATCAATTTCGAAACTGCGAATTTTGCTTGTGGAACACTCCTTTGTACTGACTTCTCTATTCTCTCTATCAATCTATTTAATACATCCATATTGACAAGTTTATCGCCTTGAATTCTTTCTCGCAGACTCTTTTCCTGTTTGTTCTGTATTAAATTCTGAACCTTTTCAAGTAGTTGTATTTGCGACTCGCTTATTTTTTTCACTTGGTACACAGCAGAACTGTAATGACTGATTTGTTCTGCTTTCTGGGCCACCTCATTCGATATTTCTTCAAGTTTGTTTACAACGTTTCTCGCTTGTTCTTGATTCAGTCTTGCCAATTTCGGGAGAGATAATCCCATTTGAATTTGTCTCAAACGTAACTTGCTTAGTTCTGTAACAATTTGCACATCATCTAGTGAATTGGATTTTTGCATTTGATTGATATTTTTTTCAAGTTCACTCATTTCAACAACTATAGAAATAGCGCGAACCTGATCTTGAAGTTTATCTACAAGTTCTTTCCATTGCCGCTGACCTCCAATTGATTCTACACTATCATTCTCGCTACTTTCGATTGATTTGTCACTGGATTGGTCTACAGGATTTTGAGTGGCTTGCTTAATAGCCTCTACTATCTGCTGGCGTTGAATCAAAACACTGAGTAACACAAGAGCCTGTTCTTCGTTTTCTTTTGCATTGTGCTGGGTAACAATCTGGTGTAATAAATCATCTGTCATCTGTACAACCTTTTGAAGTGGCTGTTTTGGTACCTTCTTTGGTGAACCCGATACATCTCCAACTATTTTGGCCTGTTCCTCTTTTACTGCTTGAAGTTCTTTCATGACTAATGACTTCTTTGAACTGCTTTTCTCTTTCTGTGACTGTTTTTGGAGTAATTTTTGAACCTCCTGCAAAGAGCTTTGTACCTTAAGAGCAAGTGCTTGTTTTTGTTGTCTGTCTAAATGACTTTGTAAATTTTTCTTGATCACCCATAGACGCCTCTGGTTTTCCTGTTGCCTTAGGACAATGCTTTTCAAAATTACGTCTTTCTGTAAACTGTCTGGTATTTCTTCCAACTGCTTTGATGCTTCATCGTTAATAGACGATAGTTTTTCTATTAAGTTGTTCAATTTTCGTAATTTACTGGACGACTCCAAAACATTATGTCTCTGCTTCACAAGGCTTTGAAACTGTTGTGAAACTTGTTTTTGATTTTCTGCCAGTTTGATCAGCTGTTGTGTATTTGGGTCAGCAGACCTTTTATTTTCCTGGACTAGTTCTTCGATAAGATCTCTCTGAAGATGCTTTGGGTTTGACATCAAGTCAAATAGATTATCTTTTCCCCGAACTGACTCTAATTTCAACAATTGATCAGAAGCTTCCTCTCCATTGTGTCTTTGCAAAAATCTCTGGATTAGTCTTTGGTTTTCTCTTTGATATGATGAGCTCAACATAGACGAAGGTTCTATTTCCATTTCTGGATATGTACCTGTTCCCTTTATTTCGACCTGTAATACGAAAACAAATACAAGGCTACCTAAATATTATTCAATTATATAAATTGAATTTGGTCCATATAATTGTTTATTCTATACCTTGTAATATTACTTACATGATAACTGAATAACATGAAATCGTGGTTGTGAGATTTGCATTGCTGATTATTCTTGTTTTTTTTTTATGTTTTTGATAATTCTCATTGATGATCATTTTCCGTTTACAGTTTACTTTCATATTTCCAAAAGATTGGAAGATACCAGGGCAAGAGGAGATAGACCGAAAGGTTTACATCAAATACCTCGAAGAATATAATAAGTATATCTAACTTTAGTTTATGATGGTAACATAAAAACTCGATACGGTCCATTTTTCGCTGATAATTACTCGTTTTAAATCAAAAAGTAAATAAATTAATGTTATTACTGCATTAGAGTGAAATGAAGTACTTACATTGTATGGATGCTGTTCTATCACTGGAAAAGCATTACGTGAATAATGGAAATTAAAACTATACTGTCTGTTTGTTGGATTACGTTGATAATATCCTCGAAACTGTGTCCATCGTTCTGGTTTACTTCCAACGCCAACAAATCGCATCCCAAATCCATACCATGCTGGGGAACTGCTGGAAGATTGACGATGTTGTGACTGTTGGTGGGAATCACTTCTACTTTGTTGTGATTGTTGATTTTGGGATCTGCTGTTTATTTGTTGTGATTGGTGTTGTGTTCTCTGACGAGGTTGAGATGACATTGACTCTTCACTCTCTGTATTTGCACCGAAAAGACTCTTGAGATTTGACCAAATACCATTTTGTGAATAACTTTGATCTTGTTCTTGACTAGTCTGATCTAATGGACGTTCTTCAGAACTTTTGTCCATTCTGCTGTCCTCCGATGGATCTGATAGTTTAGTTAAATATTTGAATTGAAATTCTCTGAATTCTGGAGGGTTAACTCCTGGCTTAAGAGACATGAACATCTGATTTCTTCCACAAAATGGATAAAAAGGCAGACGTGGTAGGAAATTTCTAGTAACTGTTTGTCCTTTCATTGTGTATGTATAGCCTAATTCGTACTTTCCATATTGGTAATCAAACTGAAAGATAAATTGCATGATTTCAATTGAATAATTATGTCGGAGTATAATTTTGCATTAGAGTGCATGCAAGTGCAAAGACCTATCAATCAGCAACAGTTTTCTATCGTGAACGGTAGCATTTGATATTTCACAAAAAGAAGAAAAGGACTTACAAAAATTATGAACAGTTCAGCAGACCACAATGACATATGTCCATTCATTTAAAATGAACTTTTTTTATTCCTCAGAGTTTTCATGTTGTGTCAATTAATCAATACAAATATGATATATAAAGGCAACAGTAGTATACCGCTGTTCGAAACTCATAAATCGATAGAAAAAAAAACCCAGCTCCGGGTTACAAACGAAAACTGAGGGAAATGCACTAAATATAAGAGGAGAAAAACGACACAACAATAAAATGTAATACACACAGAAACGATCTAAGCATTAGACAAAATCTGATATGATTGATCATGAGAGAGTAAAACTCGATATGAGTGATGATTAGAGAGCACTCCGCCCTAGTCACAATCTATTAAAAGTAAACCATCATGGTTCAATAAAAGATTTTCAATACCGCGCCTTGGCTATTAAAATTACTAGTTTAAAACCATTTAAACAGAAAAAAAAAACCCGGTATAATCAATATCGAAACGAAAATCACTTATGAACCCCACCAACAAACAACAACCACCGAACAACCGGATCCTGATCATATTTGACATTGGTGTGTATGGATAGTTGACTCACTGGCAATCATACCACATCTCCTTATTTATATTCTGTTTAACCACAAATTCTGTTTTTTACTTGCAACATTAAATTTTGTTCTGTGTTACAACCTGAGATAAAGTTATTTACCATGGGTATCATACATGTACCTTTTGGACATACAAATTTGTTATGTTTACATTCAATTATCTACGTCTGCAAATTAAATAATCTATATGCTAATACATTTGAATAGCAACTATCTATATCAAACCATTTTTATAAACTTCAGTAACCCTTATATCATTTCCTTTCAAGTTGAAGTTAAATTCGAAATTTGAAGCACATACTTGAACAATACTAACAAGGACTTTTCAAATACTAGTATGACATGTTCATGTAAAACATTTAACCATTTGCTTAAATACTCACTGGAATAACTTCTGCGTCGTACATCTTGTCCATATATTTAAGGTCTGCAAATGGAACTTTAGTTGCGCCAATGTAATGACTCTCTACAAAGAACGTAGGGCTAATCTCGCTGTGGAAGAAATTCTCTTTCTGAAATACATGTATTAAATATGTATCATTTTCTTTTCAAGGATAACTTTTAATATCTATATATCTTTTTCATTTTTTTATCATTACTAGGTATCACGTTTATTAGAGTTCAGACTGTTGCTTAAATATAATTATCAAACCTAAGCATTGATTTTTTTACATTTACAATGCATAAACTTTATATAACAGTACTGTAAATTCAGAAATTGTTGCGTGCATTTATTATTGCGATTTCGTAATTTAAGACTAAAATACGATTATATCTTTTTGAGATATTGAGAAAAGTCCTGTAAAACCATAAAAAACGTGAAAATGCAAGTTTGAATTACTGCGATTATAACCTTGTCGCAGTTTTCGCAATAATAAAAACATCGCTTTAATTTCTGAATTTATTATATAATATATTCATTAATTAACATTTATTAACATCTATTTTATCAGCAATCAAAGATGGGCTTCAAAGTTATTGTAAAACTGCCTATTCTAGAGGGGGCGTGAATCAGATGTGGATACTTAAAAATTTCAAAGATCTTTTAGAGTACATACAATCTAACTTTCTTTCATCTTGTAACAGTATTAAAACATTTGACTTTTCTACTCTGTACACTAATATTCCACATTCAAAACTAAAAGACAAATTGAAAGAGTTGGTATTGCTTTGCTTCGTAAAAAAGAATGGCCAACGTAGATACAAGTATCTTGTCTTAGGGAAGGATAAATCCTACTTTGTAAAGGATCACTCTGATTCGAACAAAAAATACTCTGAAACTGATATTATCAAGATGCTTGATTTCTCGATTGACAACATATTTGTTACGTTCGGAGGACGTGTTTTCAACAGAATGTCGGCATTCCAATGGGAACAAACTGTGCCCCTCTACTTGTCGACTTGTATCTTTGTATTATGAGGCTGACTTCATGCAGGAACTTCTTAGGAAGAAAGATAAGAAGTTAGCACTATCCTTAAACTCTACGTTTCGCTATATAGATGATGTTCTTTCACTAAATAATTCAAAATTTGGTGACTATGTGGAACGCATCTATCCGATCGAGCTAGAGATAAAGGATACTACAGATACAGTTAAGTCGGCCTCATATCTTGACTTACATCTAGAAATTGACAATGAGGGTCGGTTGAAAACAAAACTTTACGACAAAAGAGATGATTTCAGCTTTCCAATTGTGAACTTTCCATTTCTAAGTAGCATCATTCCAGCAGCACCTGCATACGGGGTATATATCTCCCAATTGATACGATATTCCCGTGCTTGCATTTCCTATCATGATTTTCTTGATAGAGGGTTGCTGCTCACAAGGAAGCTATTAAACCAAGAGTTCCAAATGGTGAAGTTGAAATCATACCTTCGTAAATTTTACGGACGCCATCACGAGTTGGTTGACCGTTATGGAATAACCGTATCACAAATGATATCGGATATGGTCCTTACGTCGTATCTACAATCCCCTTCCCTTTCCTGAATGTGACCTACCGAATTAGACTATTTACCGGATTTGTTATCACATAAGCAACACGACGGGTGCCGCATGTGGAGCAGGATCTGCTTACCCTTCCGGAGCACCTGAGATCACCCCTAGTTTTTGGTGGGGTTCGTGTTGTTTGTTCTTTAGTTTTCTATGTTGTGTCATGTGTTCTATTGTTTTTCTGTTTGTCTTTTTCATTTTTAGCCATGGCGTTGTCAGTTTGTTTTAGATTTATGAGTTTGACTGTCCCTTTGGTATCTTTCGTCCCTCTTTTGAGATAAAATGCTTACCAAATTCTTCATATCCAACCTTGCGGAAAATTCTCTTGTGCTTGGATTTACTGAAAGGGAATAGGTCGTTGGTGATGCCGACTGAAACTGTGATGTTATTGTAGCACCGCTCTTGAAATAGTAAAAATCTGCTTCTACCACTCCTCTCATTTGGAATGCCATGCTAAAGGAGAATAATATACTTGTATCACTTGAAAGTTGAAGTCTAATGAATGGTTTTTTTTACTATTATTATTGTTATTGGTACTGTCATAAGTAGAATGGTTGTTATTGATATTCTGATTATTATTATTTTGATTTTGATAATGATTTGATATAATACGTATTATTGTTAATAAGAAGGCCACCGTTACAAAGTTGTAAATGTATTCAAGAAATATCATATTCAAGTTATTATTCAGCATAAGGTTAAAACAATTTGTATTCACGTTATGATTTATTATTTTTGTACCAAAATATGAATCTGTAAAATGTAAACATAAAAGACATATAATTAAGACACGCACATGCGCTATAATGGAACAGGGCTATGTTACCACTGAGAAATGAAAAGTTGACTAAGGGTAAAATTAAATCGTCGTTTCTTTTTTAGAGATTCCAGTTCGAAGACGTCCATCTGTGTCAATTTAAGATATAAATTGGGAATGAAGCCGACCTACTCGGTAATACTAAATTGTTAAATTGAATGATAGCATTCACAGATATATGGATTATTTAGTGTCAGATTATCATCAACTTTTCCGAAATTGAAATTGACTTTTTTCATTGATGCATTTTCTATTGGTTTATGATAAGGTTTTGCATAAATTGAATATCATTAGAATACTAAAGTAGTCGACCGGTAGTTTCGTTTCCAACAACTACTGAACTAATACCCGACAGTTAGTTAAAAAAATGTTAATCCACAAAACTCGACAGGTATGTTGTCACCAATATAAGTACTATTATTTTTTATGATATCATCTTCGGGGCTTCTGTTTTTAGAATCAATTTGGTTTGTCAAAAAAATAACTATACATCCCTCTCTGTTACAAAGGTATTGGTAAATAAGGAGGTGTAGATCTAAATGGTTATTAAATTTATTATTTTTAAGAATCCACATTTGTTTGACATTTCTTGTTGAGTTTATCTATGTTGCCGTTTGTTTTTGTTTCACTGTAGTGTTTCTGTTCATTCGTAGTTTTCCTCTTGAAGTTGATGTGTAACCCTCGGTGTAAATGTGTTACCCGGATTTGTTTTGTTTTTTCTCAATCGATTTATGACTATTGAACAGCGGTATACTTCTGCTGTCTTTATTTACCTCATCGCAATATGTTTGAAGAATATCTTTTTAAGTAAAAAAAAGTGGAAGTGAGAAACGTAAACAAGAATCCGTTCATAGCAAACAAATGCCTCAATCGCAATATCATGTTCAGCGTACCGTGAAATTGGGGTCAAATATCAAATTTGGCATTCAAATTAGAAAGATCATTTTATAGGGAATATGTGTATTAATTAAATTACAAATTCATTGGACTTCATCAAAAACTACCTTGATCAAAAACTTTAACCTGAAGCGGGACAGACGGAAGGACGAACGAACAGACGCACAGTCCAGAAAACGTTATGTTCTTCTATTATCGTAAGTGGAGCATAAAATGACATTAGGAAGAATATTTTGCCGAGACCGTTACATTTCGATCTTTTAAGAGTTTTTGTCAATTTTTGGTATCCAAATCAAAGGAAGTAGATTACCGTCGTCCTTTTTATGTTGATGAAAACAAATACGAGACAAGAACATAAGAACTGTTTTTCGATTCTACTCTTGCTTAATAGTGAATGATATACATTAGGAAATTTGCCCAGATATTTTTAGTTATGCAGTCAAATTAAGAATTGATGTTTATAAAAGGTTAATGCAAGAAGATTTGTCTTCTAGAACATCAAGTGTATTGGATAGAAGATTAAAACACCTACAGCTTCGTGAAATATTGGAAATCCATGTGCCCAGAGTACTTTGTAGTTTTTTGATGCCCTTCGAATCGAATGATCGAACATCTTGTTTGTTGGTTTGTTTAGCTAATGCTTAATCCCTTTGTAAACATAGTTTACAAAAGCATCTATCAGTAACCCGGTGTAATATTTTCAATTGATGGGCAATGAAATTCGATATTTAGCGACCTTAGTTAACAACTAAAGTTGTTCATTGCTAAGATGCCAGCTTCGGTTAAATCATGCCCATCAGGACTTTATATGTAATTGGCCTATCACGAGTAAAAACAATTTTGGACTGAAAAGGTTATAATATGAACAATCTATAAAACACTTAAAAATATGTTAATTTATGTTCAGTCCTTAGTATATTTCCAGAATTACTCACTATCCAATGTGTTGTATTGAGTTCTATGTAGACAATAACATAATGAATTGGGTGAACAGAATTACTCGCTATCCAATGTGTTGAATTTAGTTCTATTCAGACAATAACACAATGAATTGTGTGAACAGTAATAAATTGACTGTCCAGAATTACTCGCTATCCAATGTGTTGTATTGAGTTCTATTTAGACAATAACATAATGAATTGTGTGAACAGTAATGAATGCTATCCAATGTGTTGTATTGAGTTCTATTCAGACAATAACATAATGAATTGTGTGAACAGAATTACTCGCTATCCAATGTATTGTATTGAGTTCTAGTCAGACAATAACATAATGAATTGTGTGAACAGTAATGTGTTGTATTGAGTTCTATTTAGACAATAACATAATGAATTGTGTGAACAGTAATGTGTTGTATTGAGTTCTATTTAGACAATAACATAATGAATTGTGTGAACAGAATTACTCGCTATCCAATGTGTTGAATTTAGTTCTATTCAGACAATAACATAATGAATTGTGTGAACAGTAATGTGTTGTATTGAGTTCTATTTAGACAATAACATAACGAATTGTGTGAACAGAATTACTCGCTATCCAATGTGTTGAATTTAGTTCTATTCAGACAATAACATAATGAATTGTGTGAACAGTAATGTGTTGTATTGAGTTCTATTCAGACAATAACATAATGAATTGTGTGAACAGTAATAAATTGACTGCAAGCCGAGTATCTAAACAGAACTGAATTTTATTGGTGTACTACTACACGGCTGGTAATCTACACACGCAGAACATTTGGTTCTGCAATGAAAACCGTGAGAGGATTTTCCGGTTGTGCTTGAGTGGAGTAATTGTCACCGCTTCAAAAGGTATGTACATTTCTAAATCTCAATTTTCTTATTCAACTGATCAAAATATTGAAAATCGGAGAATGCTATGCTGTGGTGAATACTTTAACGAAGAGATACATGTATCATTTACTGTTGTACGTAGAGTTGTACTCCTACAAAATCAGTTGTCCCACGAGAAATTGCCTAAAAAAGTGACATTTCAATTTTGAAATGGTTCTATTTACAGACCTACAAGTTCAAATTTAGTTTTTTTTTCGTGCAATGGGTATGAATGTTGTTTTTGGCGGCGTATGCGCTGTCCTGTGTTGATAGACGTCTTAATAATTCCAAAAAACAACATTTTCCCATGAAGTCATGCGTGAGGGGATCGGTTCTGATTGAGGACATCGTGAATGCGTGAGGGGAAGTACAAACATTTTTTTTTAATCTTTGGCTTTGTGACTTTTGTTGACTCAATGAATAAATGTGATCAAATCAATGCTGATTAAAAAGCACAGATTTATCCTTATACTTTAATAGACGTAAACTGATCACTGATTCAATGAAATCAAACTATAAATTGTTTGTTCAATTTCAGAAAATGCCATTGTTCAAAGGAAAAAGGAAAAGAGGACTGAAATTGACTCTCTACAAAAAGCCATGGAGATACAAGTTATCCCCGCCCTCGAAGTGAACTAAACCCTCTGGGAACTGTAAAAATCAGTTGAAAAAAGCTTAATGAAAAATCATGTTATACACATTTATAAAAGGAGTTATCTCCCCTAAATTAGTTTATTTAAAAAAAAGATGATTCTAAAAACATAAAATTTGATATTGTTTAAATATTTTGATTTATACAATCAATCACCAAATACATATTCTTTATATGAATAAAGTCTAACTATTGAATTGCAAATCTGTCTCCAAATTTGCAGATGTGGGCAAATAATCGGTCTAGTTTTTACTTGTAGCAAGAAAACAAAATCGTTGACAACATTTTTTGTCTTTATTCTTCGTGAAACATATTATTAAACCTAGGTTCCTACAATTATTTCATAATCCAATCTCATAAACTTTTTTAAGCACACTCACATATGTGTTTTTTCATGAACAATGTAGCCAAATTTAGGTAAGCTTCAACGACTCATAGCTTGAATATAAAGATATGATTTGTACCCCCCCTCACGCATTCACGATGTCCTCAATCAGAACCGATCCCCTCACGCATGACTTCATGAAAAAATGTAGTTTTTGGAATTATTAAGACGTCTATCAACACAGGACAGCGCACACGCCGCCAAAAACAACATTCATACCCATTGGACGAAAAAAAAACTAAATTTGAACTTGTAGGTCTGTAAATAGAACCATTTCAAAATTGAAATGTCACTTTTTTAGGCAATTTCTCGTGGGACAACTGATTTTGTAGGAGTTCAACTCTACGTACAACAGTAAATGATACATGTATCTCTTCGTTAAAGTATTCACCACAGCATAGCACTCTCCGATTTTCAATATTTTGATCAGTTGAATAAGAAAATTGAGATTTAGAAATGTACATTCCTTTTGAAGCGGTGACAATTACTCCACTCAAGCACAACCGGAAAATCCTCTCACGGTTTTCATTGCAGAACCAAATGTTCTGCGTGTGTAGATTACCAGCCGTGTACTATTAACTTTATAAATTAAGTATTACTTAAACTCGCAACAAGACTTAACGTTCAATTGGTTCTGACTTTGTAGATGATGTGAAGATCAATTTAACTGTCTAAGACAAAAGTTTACCAACTTGTGTATGACAAATATCAATCAAAATAACGAAATAACGAACTCCATTGATATTTTTCTATTAAACATCTTTGATGTAGGAATAAAATGCATGTGTAATTTTATCCATTGGTAATACTGATAGAATCTACCCATATTTTCGAATTCTATTATAAAAACAACACCAATAATTTATGGAACCAGGTATCACTGGATAGTATAGTATTTAAATAGCAATATTCCTTTTAATGTTTTTGAACGCAGGTGAACAGAGCATCTATAGACATATTGTGAACCCATGTAGCGTTGGCCCCGACCATTCCAGGGTAAAGAGGTGCGAAATAATATTACAACTCAAAATTTCCACACCAGAATCTTATTCGTTGCTGCAATAATAAAAACCTGTCCATAACTCGCTAATTCAGAAAGTTTTTATTTTAAAGGGGTATGGTGTGCATCAAATTGGGTCATTGTTTAAAAAATAATTTGCAGTTTAATACTGATTTTCGTATAAGCAATGGAATATTTTGGCTGGTGAAACGTTTACAGAAAAATGTATTGTTAAATAAAAATAGATGAATAGATGAATACTTAGATATCAACGTGTCCTCCTTTTAATAAAATAGCAATGTATACACATTCAGTTCATCTTTCCTGTAAGGATACTTGAAATAGAACAAACACAAGATTTACATACGACATATTTAAAGTTAACAGTTAAAATTCACAACTTACCTCGAATCAATGTCGAATTTGGCTTCTGATTGTAGAGAACTTCCTTTAAGTGTTGGTCCAAAAGACCATTTACCAGTTACTTTTGATGTTGCAGAACTTTTAACTTTGAAATGAATGGGGAATCCAATCTCGGTAAACCAACTGTATTGGCCATCGATGTGCTGAGCTGATTTATAAAAATCAACGTCAAAACCATTCTTGGAATCACTCTTGTCTGCGGACAATCCTAAAAGAATAAAATATATTCTGAAAAATCATAGAAACTGTTACAAAATGTAAATATTGAACGAAAAGTAGAGAACAAACAGTTATGATTTGAAAGTTTAAAATTTTTAAACTATAAACATACATATGCGGGATGTTCTCGCTGCGTTGAAGGCCCGTTAGAGGCCTTCTGCTGTTATCTGCTCTTTGGTCGGGTTGTTTTCTCTTTGACATATCCCCTCTTCTAATCTCCATTTTTATACATAGCTCTAAATGATTCAAGTGTATACAATTAATTTGTGAAATATCGAATTTAGAACAAAGTTATGTTGCACAGTGGAAATATTACCTTTTTGAATGACACTAAGTAGCATGGATTTGTCTAAATCAAAGTACCTAATTTCATTGTTGAAGAGTTTGAAATAGATATGTCCTTGTAGGTTTGGTGATCGTCTCTGTTCTACTTTTAACTAGAATAGAAAATGAAATGTCAACCAATTAACATAGTTTAATTAGGAGAATTCAGATTATTTAGAGAAGCCATAACTAACACTGACTGGATATCAATCTTGAAGATGTTATAATACAAGTAATGAGATATACGTTCATACTTGGTTTGCCATAACATGTCTTTGTCATTAGAAAACTTCCTCATTTATTTATTAAGAATTTTTCTGATTATCGCAGTCACAAAAAAATTACTCAAATAAACGTGGTAAGACCACTGGCATATTAAAAACAGCGAAAATTGTTTGTATTACAAGGTGTCATACCACCAATTACTCCCTCAAATTTAGAACGTATGTGAAAGTAGGCCTACTCGGACAAAAAAAAGTGCATTTGATGTCATTGTTCACCTAAACTAACGAACAAATTTGCAGAAATGAAAGTTTTGTTGAAAGAGAAATATATTAAGACCATTTTGAGCCAAAATTTACCTGTCTATGAGTTTGCATTAAAAATTGAGGATTAATGCGCTCCATAGTATACTAATTTAAGATTTCCAGAAAACCAGGGGTTATTTTTAGTGGTACCTCCTTTCGGAAGCTCTCTGCTTTCTTGTATGATTTTGAATGTATGTTGAAAATTGGCATGCAGAAAGGTGACACCTGTACAATTCAGGATATACCTAGTTTCTATGAAGTTAAACTTAAGGTAAAATATTTAGAAAGCTGTGAAAATTGCAAAATTTGGTTGAACAGATAGGGACTTTTAATTGGTGGTATGACACCTACAAGCAAACACTTATCATAAGTTATTATTGTGGTTATCTGAATATGTACGAAACAAGTTCGTATTGTTATGATAAACTAAGTAACGATGTTTTTGTAATGACAAATAGTGAAAGGGTGTAACTTTTTATGTAAAAAAATCTCTTTAAGCATTTCGCAAAAAAAAAAAAGAAATTTTGTTGCTTTTTTTTCTTCTTCAAAATCACAGTGAGCCTTTGAAAATAAAATCAAACTTAACCATACGTTTACTGGCAAAAACCTCATTACTAATGTAATGGTGTTTCCAATAATATCACTGCAAAAATACAAACATTTAAACAACTACAGAGACATCCTCTTTGAATATTTAAGTCGAATTTAATTGTCGCAGATAATACGTACTTTTCTATGTATATCTCTAACACTTTCTGGGACTTGGTCAGCTTGTTGCCTACTTTCCTCGGATTGCTGTTTACTTTGATAAGACTGTTTTTCTGATGAAGAAACGGACTGTTTTTGTGACTTGAGTAATTCCAAAACTGATTGACTCCTAGCTAGCTTACTGTAGGGACCAAGTAGTTTACTGACCAGGTTCTGGAGACCTTCAGTATTAAATCCAACCTAAAAATACAGAACAAATTATTCAAATTAGAACAGTTTAGAAATTTACAAGAAATACATTATATTTTTTATTTGTAATTTAATGATTGTATATCAATCAAAAACATTCTTCATAATGAAAAAGGCTGTTATGTCATTTTTTTTATTCTACATCGGCTAGAGGTATAGGGAAAGAATTGAGATCTCACAACACATGCTTCACCTCGCCGCATTTTTGCGCCTGTCCCAAGTCAGGAGCCTCTGATCTTTGTTAGTCTTGCATGGGTTTTTTTTCATTTCAGTTCAGTTGTAGGTTTTGGTGTTTAGTATGATGTCCATTTTCACTGAACTAGTACACAATTTTATTTAGGGGTCAGCAGAGGTCCACCTCCGGGTGCCATATTATCTCGCTATGTTGAAGACCAATTGGCTGTTAATTGTCTGCTGTTTGGTCAGGTTGTTGTCTCTGTGATATATTCCCCCATTTACATTTCCATTCTCAGTTTTATATTATTAAACAAATAGAATTAGTTACCTCCATAACGTTTGTAGAATAACCCAGGATGTGCATGTTTCCATGAATTGCACCACTGCGAGGGATAAATTCTTGGGGAGAGGATACATAACCAAACTCCAAAGCACCACCTAATTTAGCTTCATCTAAAACAATTAATTAGGAATTAGATAAAATAAAGATATTTTAAGTGAACTAAAGCATTTTGTATTATATTAATCATCAGCAAAATGTGTGTTTTTATTATTTGACAAGTGGTTAAAAATCAAAATGTATATGAATAAAAGACAATAAAAGGTTTGAAAAAAGTATATGTGCAAGATTTTAACACAACACAAACTCTCATCAGCGTCAACCTCTTTATCATCTCTCACTAAAAATTATATATTTTATAATAGGTGCAAATGGTTAATACACAAGAGAATATATTAACAGTACAACATGTTTTATTTTCGCTTACCATTATATGATGATAGGTGGAAAAATTGAGAGTAGTGCCAACTGGGGCTAAATTTCTTGGCAAACCGCAAAGCAAATGTAGCATTCTTTGCCCTGAAAATAAAATTAACTCAATGTTTCAATTATGTACGTTCTGAATATATTTTTATTGTCCCATTCATGTAAGCATTATTTTGTAATTAAAGGAAACTTCTGTATAACACATATACTAGTATATAAAAATACCAAAACCATCCAAATAAAACTACCAATCTATTGGATAGTATACGAACTAAAGATTCAAAAAGAAAGGGGAAACAAAACAAAGATTCAGAAATAACATCATTCTGTTATAACGTAGGTTTTGATGATGATGTCGATGATTGTGATGATGTTCATCTCCATGCCAGTATCAATATCAATAAATAAAGGTAACAGAAATCTACTTAAGCTTTTAGTCAAATCTTTTACATTTTTGAAAATCTGAGATTTCCTCGCCTCAAATTATTGTTTAGCATAACCCAAAACCGGATAAGAAATCAGAGTTTTGTATATGAGTGGGGTACATTCCAATATTTCAAATCCGATCTTCAGTTTAATAACAGTAAATTTACGGTTATGAATAACAATTTGATAAATGAGTTTTGAATATATTAAACATACCAAGACATAAGACAAGGATGTGTTGAGTTGGACAATTGTTCCAAGTGTGTGTACACGAAAGTACCAACATGAGGGTTGGGTTCTCTGTACAGTGATTGAGCAATCAATTCAAGTGTTGGTCTTGTTGGACTGGTGCCAGCTATTAACAAATACGATGCAATTCTCACTTCTTCAACCTCTTGGAAGTCGAAGTAATACGGCAGTAACAAAATCCTAACCTGAAAAGGAATATCAGTAAATCTATTGCCAATTTACACTCAAGAAAATTATGCAATATTTAATCTTTAAAGAGTGTTTCTCATTTCATACATAATCAATTATGGAAATAATCTTGTTTCTGATCTAGTCAGAAAATTGTACAATTACATAAAATTGTAAAAGTTTCGTTTAAGTAAAGTCGATCTATCCCTTTTTAGCGTTTTACACTGATCTTTCAAATAATAAAAGTTGAATGAATTGTAATTGACTTACAGCTTCCGGTATGTAAGCAGTCATTTTCCTTAAGCTGTAAATAGCTTGTGCACGTATAATTTGTGATTTTGATTTGTCTTCAATAATAGGTTTAATGTCAGATATAAAGTCAGGATATCCGGCGTTTCCAACAGTTTTCAAAGCCAGAATAAGGTCCTCAGGTTTCTGTGATTCCATCAATGATCTCACTTCCTGCAAATAAATACAAAAAGTAAGATGTATGATAACATAAAAATAGTATTGTTCATACTTTTCTGGTAATAATCCACGTTGAAATGCAAAAGAGCAATTTCTGATTTTAATGCACTTGTGATTCCACAGTTCGACAAACCAAAATATTAAATAACAGTTTTTCTCTTTTTGACTGAAATTCCAAACACACATAAACGAAACCGACCTTTTTTCATGATCGCCTTTTAAAACGCAGTCCATAGCATGTCCCTTATCAATCAGGTTATAAAATGTGACTTACTTTGAAATGTGAAAACAATTTTCTGTAAGAAAACAACATGTTAACAATACAAAATGCATATTTAGAAGCACACATACAGTCCTTTACAATGGACAAATATCTAGCATATAATAAGTCAGGCAATAGATCGCCAAAGTCTCTAAAATAACTATATCTGATATGTCTTTGCTAACATATATATTATCAATTCTAAAACCACAATAATTGGCCCTGAAAGTGTTGCCAAGCTCTCTGCAATAAAAAAAAAAAGACGTATTCATTCTTTAACGGCGCCGTTAACTCCTAACCATAGCATGCGTTTATTTCTTAAATGGCATTTTTGGATCCTACATCCAAGTCGCCTTATATAACTAATGCATTGTTTACTTTGTTCTCGTCCTGTATATTCATGATACTTTTTTCTGTTTTTGTAATAATCAATATAACCCAAACTGTTTACTGTTTATCGGTTTAATTCAATACACAAACTGTTCTTTGGTATAATCAATGCCCAAGCTGTTTATCAGTATAATCAATATACCCAAACTGTTTAGCGTTATAATCAATATATCCAAACTTTTTATATCTTATATTGTGTTTTATATCAAATGTCTTAAAGGGGTACTAGTTACGAGATATATAAAATATCTAAGATATGATTGTTTTTTGTTCAAATATTATTGAAAGTGCAATTTTAAATCATAATTCGCTTTTAGCAGCCAGTGTGGTTTAATTTTGTCGAAATAAGCTAAGAAAAATCGCTGATGAATAATTCACTTGCAAGAGAATAATTCGACCTCGTTGAATACTTATTCATCTGAACTTCAATTTAAACCCATAGTAAGTGTTGAATTACGCATGAATTGAGCGTGTTCAGGTATTTAAAGGAAAAGAATGTCAACATTGAAAGTGAAACAAAGGTAAATCATTTGATTGACTGATTCAATTAACTCATTGTTATACAGGTAAAACGATGATTAAAATATATTTTTAAACTATAATACCTAGAAAAATCCAATTGCACGAGCTATTTATAAATATATTTATGTTTATATCGCTACAAATATGACCATCGGCAGTATTCGAACGTCACCTCTATAGTTAAGTTAATGGCGTCTACACTTAAATACACACTAAACAATGAAATGATTTATCGAGCCCATATGCCTTGTTAATTGGGTTTTTTTTTATATACTTTTTATATTTTTTTTATTACGAATTTGACTGCTAATGTCCCTTTTAAAGAGGTAAGACTCTAATAAAGTATTTGTTGTATGTTTTGATGTTGTAGGTACACTATGTAATGAAGTGTAAATTTATTGCTATAGAAAGACAAAAGTATATTGGTAAAAAGTATATTAATTAATTATCCAAATATAATCAAATTTGTGACAAAACAATCATATTTTAAAAAGCTATGTACATTTATAAGGCATATTAATTCATGTGTGTGTTGTCCTGGCTAAATTCAACTATGATTTGTAAATAGTGTATATATTAATTAATTCTTTTTTAATTTATAACTGCACTATTTTTACAGGTAACTTCTGTATACCATTGTATTGACGAAGGTTTATCAGAATAAAGATATATATAACAATCAATATAAACTAACTGTTTATCGGTATAATGAGTATGCACAACCTATCAATTGATATAATCAAAATTCTCAAACTGTTAACGGTAGTATTGTCGGTATAAACAATACACCCAAACTGTTTATCGGTATTATTAATATTCCAAATCATTCTATCGGTATAAGCTGAATTGGACATACGGACATTTACTGCGATGTTGATTGATATAATTACCTTTAAAATTTCCATTTTCAGTTTAGAGAATACTGCTGAAGTTTGTTCCAGTTGATCTTGGACATGTGTGAGCTTAGATTGAAGCTGAGATTGTACGAATTTCCTGTTCTCCACATCATGAAGTGCCTTTATCTGTTTTTCCTTCTGTAGCAATTGTTTGTTCAGCTTGTCCTTTTCAACTCTAATCCTATCGGCAAAAGCGCCCAAACACATGTATGTGGATTGCCGCAGGGGTTCTGTGTTATAGACATATTTGTCACGCACCATTTCCTATGAAAAGAAATTGTTTTCAATTTATAAATAAGAATTGAAATAAGTTTGCTTTCCCCGAAGTATAACGACAATATGTCACTGTCTAGGAAGTAGCACTCATCATTATAAAAAGAAACAAGAAAGACAAAAGTTTTTTTTGCATTTTATATGTTTTTATTATTTGTTGTTTCTCTTTTTTTATCTTTTTTCGTGGTATATGAAGACTCTTACAAAAATCATTCTAGGGAACAAATTAAATGATATGTGTTAGTCATTTTCATTCTTAACTTGCATCAGTCACTATGCATCCAAATGATAAAAGTAACTGTGCCTTTCGTTCAAAATAACAAACTTCAAACTTGAAAACAATATAAAATGACTCTATAATTAAATATGTCAGCAAATGACATGAAAAGTTTGTTTATATTGACACTTACCAATAGATATTTGGCAATATTGATATCTGGATAAGCTGTGACAGTAAAGGCATTGATGGCAACGGACATCCTCTCTGGACTGGTTTTAGCCTTTCTGATGTAGTCAGACAAAATCTCAAAAGCTGCTGGTGTTCCACTCATTGGAAAAATATCTAATAAAATTTCTCTGTAAAAGAATGACCATATATTGTTGTTGTCTAGAGTGAATCTTATAATTTTGTAATCAAAGACGGGCTTCAAAGTTATTGTGAAACTGCCTATTCAAGAAGTGGCGTGAATCAGATGTGGATACTTAAAAATTCCAAAGATCTTTAAGAGTACATACAATCTAACTCTCTTTCATCTTGTAACAGTATTAAAACATTTGACTTTTCTACTCTTTACACAAGTATTCTACATTCCAAACTAAAAGACAAATTGAAAGAGTTGGTATTACTTTGCTTTATAAAAAAGAATGGCCAACGTAGATACAAGTATCTTGTCTTAGGGAGGGATAAATCATACTTTGTAAAGAATCACTCTGATTCAAACAAAAAATTCTCTAAAAACCGATATTATCAAGATGCTTGATTTCTTGATTGACAACATATTTGTAACGTTCGGAGGACGTGTTTTTCGACAGACTGTCGGCATCCAAATGGGAACAAACTGTGCCCTTCTACTTGCCGACTTGTTTCTTTATTATTATGAGGTTGACTTCATGCAGGAACTTCTTAGGAAGAAAGATAAGAAGTTAGCAATATCCTTTCACTCTACTTTCCGCTATATAAATGACGTTCTTTCACTAAACAATTCAAAATTTGGTGACTATGTGGAACGCATCTCTCCCATCGAATTAGAGATAAAGGATACTACAGATACAGTTAAGTCGGCTTCATATCTTGACTTACATCTAGAAATTGACAATGAGGGTCGGTTGAAAACAAAACTTTACGTCAAAAGAGATGATTTCAGCTTTCCAATTGTGAACTTTCCATTTCTAAGAAGCAACATTCCAGCAGCACCTGCATACGGGGTATATATCTCCCAATTGATACGATATTCCCGTGCTTGCATTTCCTATCATGATTTTTTTGATAGAGGGTTACAGCTCACAAGGAAGCTATTAAACCAAGAGTTCCAAATGGTGCAGTTGAAATCATACCTTCGTAAATTTTACGGACGCCATCACGAGTTGGTTGACCGTTATGGAATAACCGTTTCACAAATGATATCGGATATGTTCCTTACGTCGTAACTACAATCCCCTTCCCTTTCATGAATATGACCTACCGAATTAGACTATTTACCGGATTTGTAATCACATAAGCAACACGACGGGTGCCACATGTGGAGCAGGATCTGCTTACCCTTCCGGAGCACCTGAGATCACCCCTAGTTTTGGTGGGGTTCGTGTTGTTTATTCTTTAGTTTTCTATATTGTGTCATGTGTACTATTGTTTTTCTGTTTGTCTTTTTCATTTTTAGCCATGGCGTTGTCAGTTTGTTTTAGATTTATGAGTTTGACTATCCCTTTGGTATCTTTCGACCCTCTTTTTGTACAAAGGTACCAAAAGGTAATCATTTATGTTTTTCTTTTTTCATTGCAATGAATCTTATAATTTGAATAACAAAGATCATTTATAACAGCTATAACAGTTCTGTAAAACTTAAAAAACTCAGAGTAACACAGCCTAGTTATTATAGTTCAAATGAATAATACCGTTACAATGCTCCTTTCTACTTACCTCTTATAGGATTTGTCGTCGTTAGCTGACTTATCAGTACTTCCTGCATACTCCTCCCAAACAGACCGTAAAATGTTGGCGTCAGCTCGTCTTATTTCATCTGCTAAAGTAAAAGTTACCGACGTCGCCTCTGCTTCGACTTCATCTTTTGAGTAACCAACAATCATGTCCAGATACTTTGAAATCTGAATATAAAGTCATGTTATAGAGCTTGCAATTACCACAACTTTGGAAATTATAGATTGCATCAATTTGAATATTTGAGACTGATAATGTACCAATTTCCCAACTAAACAGTGAAAAACAATTAACTGAAAATCTTGACCTTAGCAACAAAACTGCTTAACGTAACTTTCAAAATAATGGAAAATAGAAATATACATGAATTCATTTAGCATGACTCACCAATTGTTTGGCTTCTTCTGGTGTTCGTTTTGGCATTTGATCTAAAGATGGTTGCATTGTCAGAGGTTTCTCTAGCTGGTCCGGCTTGTCATGTAAATCAGCTTGAAGTCCATTTGTATAGACCTGTGGATTTCGTGGGCCGGCGATTGGACTTCGGATTTCTTCTTGGTTTATCAACACCAGTGTCTGGCTATATTATTAATAATGAAAAACAATTATATTTGTAATGTTCGCTGTGGGAATAATTTGAATGTGTAACCCTGACTATAATATAAGTAATGAAAAACACTTACATTTGTAATGTTCGGTATGGAAATAATTTAAATGTTTAACTAATTTGAACTTGTAACCTTGTTAAATATTATGTAAAGTATCTTATATAAACAAATTCTACAACCATTTATTTTGTATGCAACAATTTATTTTTCATAGATTTGTTATGCAATTTCTGATGAATAACATAATATTTTATAGCATATATAAACATATCAAAATGATTGACATTTTCGTCTGGGTATGACCAAAACTGTTTTATCTCAGCGTTTATAAAAGCAATACAAAAATGTTGCAAACGCCAGTTATATTACAGGTAAATAAAATGCTGAGATAGAACACATAAGTGGTTACATTGCACATATATCTTACTTTATATAAGTAGCAACATTTCCTCCGTCAGCTGAATACGGTGTAAATACATGCTGACTTTCTGCTATAGCACTTTGGATGAGGAACATCCGTTTATCTCCGTTGAGTATGTATCGGATCTGGGATGCTGATTTGAATGGCTCAGTCTGTTGGAGAAAAAAAACATTGTTTATATGAGCATCATGTTTACTGGCATCAAAATCAAAACAGGCTCATATGCATACATTGAAAGAAGTATAACAATCATCAAAGAACATTTATTCTAAAGCTATAGGCTATATATCATAAAAAAAAAACATATGTTGCACCGTTATATAAAGCATATAATACCATTCGAACAGCACCGTAGTGAAAGCCAAACATGGATCAAATTCGATACACTTCAAAGCAAAATGCACGATTCGTCTAAACGTAGATCTGTAATAAACTGAACGACCCATTACATATACATATCCCATCTCTTTCAAATCGTTCCAATTTGTGGCTTTAATACTAATACCCTTCTATATGCATACTTTGAATAATTCCCAGCTTTAATCATATATCTATATACATACCCTTTCATTTTCACACTGTGCACATTTCATTGCATTGAAGTAAGATCTTGTATATACAGGACGATCCAGACAACGTTTATAGTTTTTGATTTTAGTCAGGTACATGTATTTCTGGTCTTCATTGGGAATATCTGTTTCAATGTTGTATGTTGTTTCGCAATCACCAACAACACTTGGCTGAAAAATGAGATACATTGAAGCAAATAATACTAAACAAAGTCTTACATTTCAAATTATACAGACAAGAAATTTCAATTGGCTGAGTTTTTTTGTGTTGAATTTCCTTTTCATCACTATTTTTTTTTTGGAAGAGAAAGATGAAAGAAAGATGAAGTGCTCGGTGAGAATCACTGATCTTCGGCAGGAAAACTAGCTCTCCTAGAAAATTAAGAATGGAGTCGAACGCTGCTGCCTGCGAGGTTCGAAGTCAAGTCTTCTTTAAAAGAATATTATCCGGTCCTTAAAATCTTGTTAAGCATTCATTACGCTGTAGTGACACAAATGACAGTAATTTTTTATTTCTGATTTTTTAAACGCACGATAAAACCCCACCCCAAAGCCCCCTTCAGAAAAAAAATCAATATTAAAAAAATGTGCAAAAAATCGGTGCTTGAATTGATGTTTATTGCAAATGAACAAAAGGATAAAATAGTACCTCCATGACAGTATAGAAGTCTGTTGGAGAAAACCTATTACGATTAAGTTCCACCAAACGGTCTTTACTGCTGACAGACATCCTCTCCTCCAGATTCATCTCTAGTAAACTCAGTATACCTTTCTTTACATTGGTGGACCATGGATTATCCTCACTCTCACCCCTAATCTCCAGTACATGTCCTCTAATGTACCTGTGTTTCAATGATAATTAAATTTGATGTATTAAGGCATATTAACATGCAGTTTTATTCATAATGTTGACAATAGAATATTTTTTCATATTGTCTTTTAACCTGCAAATTTCTTGTATTTAAATGATTACAGTAAAAGCTGTAAAAAAGCTACCTGTTCAGATCAGGTTTTGAATATCTATACATTAAGTAGGGGTTAGCATAAGAAATTAATGTGTTACATCTTTAAACGGAATAAGCATAAGGAAAAAAAACCGCTGATCTCATTGAGTTCCAGGGATAATTTTGGCGATTATCTTAAGTTTAAGTATTATATCCAACTAACTTACTTGAACGTCATTGGTTTCATCAGATAGTCGAGCATCCATTTGGCCTCTGTACCACTGAGTTCTTCATAAACAGAGAGTTGTTCCCTAGTAGGGTTCTCGTTTTCAACCAAGCCGTTTAGTTTATAAAGATAAACTTTATCCATCTAAAAAATATACACAACATGTATGACGGGGTATAAGATGTTTTAAAGAATTTCAAGCCTTTTTTTTATTAGCAAGCATAGTTGTAAGAATCTTCGAACTATTTAACATAAAATAGATGCTTATATTATTTAGGTATCCAATAATTATTCTTTTTGTAGAATGATAAACTTTGATAATGAATAGCTGTTACGTCTCAAGATTGTCAATTTTAAAACCAATAAATACGTCTCTGTCTATCGAAGTCTTTCTGCAACTGGCAGTCTTCGACGTGATTCGAATTGGGTACTTGTGATTTTTCGAAGCAACTTTTAAAGAGTCTTATAATTTTCTAAACTAATGAAATAATTTAAATACTCGTCTGCGGCCAAACTTCGCACTGACAATTAAGTTCTGCCCTTTGATGTTTTTTGATATTTCAATTTGCTTCACCGTTGGGATTTTATAAATTTATAAAGGGCATATCAAAATTAATTAAGTTTTATTTATCAAAAACCATTTACCTACCTTCATTGTGACTCTGGATACTGTTTGAAACTGGAAACGGACATCAGATTTAACTTTCAGCCCAGAATACAACTTGCTACCTCCTGGCATTCCAGTTGCCAACTGAGCTTCATATTCGTAGACATATTCCGTGTTTGGTGAATATGCTGAAAATTTTACATTTGAAAAGAGGGAATAAAAGGTGTAAAATGAAAATAACACTGATAGTTTCGTGCGTCCGAAGTTTACCTCCACCAGAATAGCTCAAACCTTAACTTTTGAAAGCCAATGATGTACAAGACGTGAACAGCTCTACGACAAAAGGGTACATAAAAGAAAGTCAAAATTTATTTGAGTCAAGTAAGTCTGAGGGAGTTGGTACCTTAGTTTCCAATTTTTCTTGATATATCAACGGAGTATTTCGAAAATTATGTTTAAAATCATGTCCATACCATGGCTGGCTACAGAGTTGATGATATAATTCGGTAGTGATAGTCCAACAGTAGTGAACGCTACCCAGAGGTAATAAATTAACATAGCACTTGATCAATTTCGCCCGTTTGAAGTGCTCTTTATGGTTTAATTTCACCAGGAACGCTCAAACCTAAACTTTTGAAACTTTTAAGTATTTAACAAGGCAAGAGTTATGTGACTAAAAATAACAAAAATTCATCAAATGTATTTTCGTGAAGAGTTAGAACTGTTTTTTCTCAATTACTTCATACTTTATCAACAGAGAATTTACGATTAGTTTGTTAAAAATCAAATCAGTGAAAGGACACATTTGAGATATAGTAAAGTACGGGGTCATAAACTACACTAAAAACTGTCCAAGAATAATGCAACCTTATTTCCTTACCTACCAATATTTTGAGGAAATTCATAAACTTCCCTATTAAAGTCGTAAATTTTCGAAGTCCTTATAATAAATCATAATACACGCCAATTGAATGATAGTATAAAATTTGACTGGTACAAGACATTGTTTATGCAAAATCATGCACTGCATTGTATTCCAATTGTTCGCCTTATTACTTCGAGGCCAACACACCAAAGTCGTAGGATCTGACATGCTCATCTGGATCAATCGACATTATTAGTTCCAAAAGTCAGGAAAGACATTGATGTATCATGTAAAGATTGGGAGATGTGATTTGATTGCCAAGGAGACAACTGTCCACTAGATGTCAAATTAGGAGGACGTATATATTAATGTGTCATTAAAAACAATCACAAATACAGAAATTCCACGTCCACGTTTTGTTAAAAAAATTGCACTTAATTTTATGTTAATTACACTTATCACTAATTTTAACAATGGAGAAACACAAAATTTCTTATACAGATAAATATTCTAATCAGCCCTGGGAGGTAGAAATTCATTTAAAATTTGATAGAAATGTAAATTTGAGAATAATTTTGCTACAAAAAGAGAGTTCTTATTTACGTTATGTATCTTACAATTATCTATGAGATAATGCAATGACTAATAACATTGTAACAAACGATCACTAACCAAGGCATTTGATAAAAGTCAAGGGATTTAATTTGACTATTTTTCGTTTTTGTAATCGTTTGTTTTTCCTTCTGTATATACTTGACATAAGTCATTGCATCATTTTTATTGACTCTCGGATATTGAATTGAATTTAAAAAATAAAAACTAGCATACCTCGATCTACGCTCCTTTGTGAATCTAAAAAAAAAGAAACATTATTTTCAACTTTTATAGCAATTTGAAATTCACAATTAAATTATCTTTGCATTTTTTCACAACTTATCTTTGCATGTTTTCACAACTTATGTAAACTAAATGTAATACGTAAGCGTATTCATAGAATTCACTGTATTCAACCAAGAAAGTGTATAGAATAACTATTAAAATCCATGATTCTACGAAAGTGTTGCGAGGAAAATCTTTTGCAATATTTGTACAGTGATTATTTTTCCCTGTATACTAGTAATAATAATAAAAAAAAGTATGATATCAGAATAAACTTACTTATTAGTCCAAAGGCTAAAACGAAGAAATATTTCCAGTCCATTTCGTCCGTTAAATGGTTCGTTTGATCTCATCTCTTATATTTATACGCCTCACCATCGTGTGAAATATTCATTTCACATGCTTTGTTTTCAGTTCTTGTCACAACATTTCATGAGTGTTGCTAAAAACTTTTCACGTTAAATATCATATAGTTTTGAACAAGGACATATTTGCGTCATCAGAATTCAAGGGCATTGTTCTTACAACGCGTGTTAAGTTATAAATTGTGCAAGTCATATTTTACTCCCAATTTCGTCAATTCAATACTTTGATTTGTTTTAATTCTGTTTGACCATTTTTACTGATGCAAGATTGCATTTTTCATGACCACTTTCAGAGTTAAAATCCTTATTGTTTAGTGGTAAATAAACAGGTATATTAAGAATGGGTTTGGGTATAGTTAAAAAAATATCTTCAAAATTGGTAAAGAAAACTTTTGATTGGTACTCGTGGTATATTTCATCTGTTGTAAAGTCAGAAGTAACACTATAATTACATAGTGTGGGGAATATAATCTTACTATCACCCTTAAAAGAGGGACGAAAGATACCATAGGGACAGTCAAACTTATAAATCGAAAATAAACTGACAACGCCATGGCTAAAAATGAAAAAGACAAACAGACAAACAAAAGTACACACGACACAACATAGACAACTAAAGAATAAACAACACGAACCCCACCAAAACCTAGGGGTGATCTTAGGTGCTCCGGAACGGTAAGCAGATCCTGCTCCAAACCGACGAATCGTATCACCATGGTTTGATTTCGATAAGCACATACTAGTACATATATCTCCATTTTTTTGTTTGGATACACGCATACTTGTATGACTGGTTTGATTTGGTTAACACATACTTGTATCACTATGGTTTTATTTTCATAAACTCTGTTGATTTCGAAAAGGGACATACATCACCCTGATTTGATTCAGATGCGTACATAAATGTATCACCAAGGTCTGATTTAGATACTTCCATACTTGTATCACCCTGATTTGATTTAGATACGTACATAATTGTATCACCATAGTTTAATTTATATACGTATATACTTTTATCTCCATGGTTTGATTTATATTGTTCACGTTTTAAAGAGTTTTGGTGGATAAATGTCTCGTAATGGTCATCAATAATTTTCAACTTTATACTTGTTCGGCTTTTGAACTATTAAATCTGAGCGTCACTAATGAGTCTGATATATACACTCCGCCATAAGTTAAGCACCACCCAATTTAATTTCGAAATAATTATTTTCTTAATTATTTTTTTTATAAAAGAAATACTATATATTAAACCTATAAACAATAGGTAACTTTTGGATACAGGTAAAATGTCAATCGATTACATTTTGATTGTTCAAAACCAGTTTTAACAACCTGTCTTGTGTGTTTTTCGCGTTACTGACTAAACACAAATGATTTTAGCACGTGCATTTCACACTTGAATTAGCCATTGATATCAAACTTTTAAGATGGCAAGACGAAAACTGAGTATTGCGGAACGCTGGCAAGTTGTAGGTATGGCAAATACAGGTCTAAGTTGCCGTAGAATAGCGGTCCATTTTGGTGTTAACCACACTGTGATTATCAGGCTCGTGCAGAGATACCGACAGACAGGGTCAGTTGAAGACCGCCCTAGAGCAGGAAGACCACGTAAAACTACTCCCAGAAGAGACAGAAATCTTTCCCGGCAAGCAAGATTGAAACCTTTCTCGTCTGCTGATCAGCTTCGTAGACTTTGGCCTATTGGGGGTAGAGTAAGTGTGCGAACTGTGATACGTAGGTTGCATAGTTTCCGTCTAAGGGCTCGGAGGCCAATAAAGCGCCCGGAATTAACTTTAAGACACCGTAGAGCAAGACAACAGTGGGCTAGGAACCATCGCCGATGGACTTTACGCAGCTGGAGAAGAATTCACTGGTCCGATGAAAGTCGTTTCTTGCTAAAGCCCGTCGACGGCAGAACACGTGTTTGGAGGGAAAGAAACACCGCATATCGGGACAATAACATTCTTGGTACAACAGCTTTCGGTGGCGGCGGTGTAACAGTATGGGGATGTTTTCCCATGACTGTAAGCTTGATATGCATGTTCTTCACGGTACCCTGAATGGACAAAGGTACCGGGATGACATCCTGAACACCATTGTATCGCCTCATTTTGACAATCACGCGTTAGCTGATAGACCGGTCTTTCAAGATAACAATGCGAGACCTCATCGCGCACGAATTGTCAACGCATACCTGACGTCGGAATCAATAGACACTTAACCTTGGCCGGCCATGTCACCTGACATGAAGCCAATTGAACATGTATGGGACTTTATCGGCCGTAAACTTAACCAGAGACAACCAAAATGTGCAACAATACCAGAATTGAGGGTCGCTTTGGTACAGGAATGGCAGAGATTTTCACAGTATAGGCTACGACGACTTGTGCAAGGAATGAGGAGACGTGTATTGAATCTCTACCGGAAGCGCGGAAGCTATACACGATATTGACTTTATGAACCTTAATTGACAGTAAATGTATACTTGATTGTTTTCCAAAATGTTCAAAACTGTATCATTATTTGAAATTAATGAAAATGATCAACAAATTAAAACATTTTACAGGGATTTTAACTTGTTGTTTTTAACGTAAAATTGAAAGTTCCCTTCACACAGCAGAAAGCATAAAAAACCCTAACTTTCTTTTTTTTTATATACTTCACAATATATACATTTTATTTAACCAATGTCAACACGATTAACTCTTATTTTGGACTTGAACATTTCTTATTGATATTAACTTATGGCGGAGTGTATAGAAGAAACGCGCGTCTGGCGTATAAAATTATAGCCTGGTACATTTGATAACTATTAACAACATTGGTTCGATGCCACTGCTGGTGGAAGTTTCGCCCCCGAGGGTATCACCACCCCAGTAGTCAGCATTTCGGTGTTGTGCTTTTGAACTAAGTCTTATGAAGACGAGACACACGTCTGGCGTATTAAATTATAAGCCTGGTACCTTTTGACAGCTATTATTTGTGTGTTTCTTAGTCCTGTCATGCAATGTTGTCATTTTAATGTTATTTTTAACATTGCCATAAAAGCGGGAGATTTTGGCTAGTCACGAAACAAGGTTCAACCCGCAATTATTTTCTTAAAATGTCCTGTATCAAGTCAGATCTATGGCCAATGTTATATTATAGTTCGTTTCTGTGTGTGTTTCATTTACGTGTTTCTGTTGTGTCGTTGTTTTCCTCTTATATTTGATATGTTTCTCTCAGTTTAAGTTTGTAACCCGGATTTTTTTTTTTTCAATCGATTGATAAATTTCGAACAGCGGTATACTACTCTTGCCTTTATATGACATGAATATCAATTATTTGGTTATTTTATAAATGTACTGTTCACAAAAGTATGAATTATTCGAATGACTCAGGATTTTTATATCCCAGGCATGGATTACCTTAGCCGTATTTGGCACAACTTTTTGGAATTGTGTTTCCTCAATGCTCTTTAGCTTTATACTTGTTCGACTTTTACACTATTTGATCTGAGCGTGACTGATGAGTCTTATGTAAACGAAACGCTCGTCTGGCGTATCAAATTATAAGCCTGATATACCTTCGATAACTATATATGCAGTCATGCCACATTCCTTATTTTTATAGTCACTATCATAAAAACAAATACTAGTAAACGGAAATTGGTATTGGAAATACACATGAAAAATAAATGAACAATTTCTAGTCTATTGTGATTGTATTACTATATGATTTGTCAGTTTATGACTGTTGCTGTGACGCTTTACTATAAATGAATTATAGAAAATATATTTAGAGGACAACCAAAGACAATAAGTCAAAGAAAGACACACAGCTCCTGGTCATGAGAAATATAAACAAGGAACCACAATATGCTCGCTATACAGAAAAAGGATTCGCCATCACGAAACCAAATAGAACATAACGGTAAACTACGGTGTCCTGGATGGTCAGCAAGAAATGCTCCCTTACTGAAACCTGTCCACAGATTATGTACAATAATAAAGTATAAAACGTAGTTAGAATTATAAATCATAGTGAGATATTGTGTCAATAAAGGAGTCTGTCTACTAGAGATTAAGCAGAACTTAACTTTCTCCAATATTCATCTACGCTGTCCCAGGGGATAAAACTTGATTCTTTACTCTCTATATAAAGAATCAAATGATTTCTTGTAAAGTGATCAGGCTGCAGACGATATTAAAATAATATCACTTTCCAATTACAATAATTGGAAGTTCTAGCTTTCGCAAAGACGACAAAGGTCTAACAAATATACGTGGAATTCCTTAACTGAACTAAAACAAAGTACACAGAGACAGAAAAACAGACTTCTGTTATCTTAATTTGTTGATGAAAACATCATAAAATGCAGACGCACATTCAATTCGAACCAGACATGGCAATTTATTTAAATTATGTTAGTGTGTATCCGATGAATTTTTTAATGAAAACTGAAACATTTTTTTATACGGTTGATCCCGCTGCAACCGAGAAGTTGGTATATACGTACCATCTTACAAGAGGACGTTCACTACTTCTGTATAGAAATTTGATAGAAATTCATAGTTAATATGATAAACAATGTAAATATCATTATTATCATAATCATTAAATTTTCTATCGATTTTTCTTTAAATACTTTTTCTATTATTTTAGTGTTCTTGTTTTATTTGGCGACAATACTACCATATATTCTTGTTTTGGAAGACTTCACACACTTTTGAAATTGACCTGGCAGGTTACAAACGGAGATGTTAAGGGTAGACTTAGTGACCATTAAAGTCAAAACATAAACATATTTGGGTAGGTGTGTTAAGAAAACCTGTTCTTGTTTTGTTTTTTTAAATTAAATGTTAAGGTGCAAATCAGAAATACAAACTAGAAATTTTGTGCAAGTGGAGATAGTGTTCAGTGTGAAATGAAATAACAAGAAAAACTTGTATTGCTTAGTAAATTAATACGAAACGAATAAATAAAGAGTATTTTCTTTTCTATAATTTAAACATTTTACAGGCTTTACTATCAATGTTGTGTATTTCAAAGATTAATCATTGAACTCGAAGCAAAGTCCCTGAAGTGCTCTCTTGAACTCTTGTATCTTCTTTTCCAGTTTCGATATTCTGTCAAGAACAGCATACAACTCTTGGATTTTATCCTGGATAGTTTTTCCCTGCTTCTCGTAGATTTTAAATATGTGTTGTTCAATAAGAGTACATGACCTGCTTGTCTGAAAAGAAACAAAACAAATTGAACATCAACTTTCAAAATACTGAAAATAAGAATAAATGCTACACTAAAACTTATTTTCATACCTTGATAGTCCAATCAGTAATGTTATGTTTACATAGGTTTACAACTGTTTGAATGTTTGACATACCAGACACATTTTGTTCGAACAGACATTTGCATTTCCAAAAGTCGAATTTAAAAGATATTAAAGAAAACATAACGTTCAGATTGAGTTTTAACACAGGTTTAATACGATTCTTAAACTCTTCTTACCAACCTCATTTTCCTACAGTCAAAACAATATATTTTATGTCACTCTGAATGAGTATAATTTTATGAACTATGACTCAGTCACATTTAGGAAAAAGGTTAAATAAACTCATCATAGATACCAGGACTAAATTTAGTATATACGCCAGACGCGCGTTTCGTCTACAAAAGACTCATCAGTGACGCTCGAATCCAAAAAAGTTAAGAAGGCCAAATAAGTACGAACTTGAAGAGCATTGAGGATCAAAATTCCTAAAAGTTTTGACAAAACATCACATGCAATAACATATGTCCTTAAGAAACGGTTTAAGTATAAAAAAAACTATAGAAAATAGTGTGTACATAATTCAAATCACAACAAATGCTATATTGTCATATCATAGAAGATATGTAAGCGAACCAATACGAATTACAAAAAAATACAAGGCGTTGAGATGACCTACAAAGTTTTGACCATTTTATTACATGTTTGTTTTTCATTTTTGTAGTTGTTGCTTCCTTCGACTTTTATGGTCCGTTTTGTATGTCTCTTATTTTTATCCCTGTAAAAGCTTTTTCGCATTAAGGTAGATAGGGTGTCTTCCTCCATCTTGGATTTTGAAATACTAGAAAACAAGGTCTAGATCTTTGATGAAATGTGCAAATTTTTATAGTAGTAGGTAATTCATGTGTAAGAATTTTCATTATAATATAGAAAATGCCATGTTTGATCATATTTATGATTGTATTTTACAAAAATAAGAATTCTTGTGTTTGATTCATTTTTTTCCAACTTTGTCAAATAAGGGGAGGCAACTCAAATGCAAGGGCAGATAATCCAGATAGTGTTACTTTTACAATAGAATGTGTTAGGAATTTACCCATTTTTACATGTAGCAAGAAAACGAGTTCGGTGACCCCATTTTTTCTTTTTCTTATCTGAAAGCATAATATTGAAGCTATCTTCTCATATTTTATCTCAAAATTCTATGGTGTGGTTTGCGTTTTATGGCGGAAAAATGGGTTTTCCATGCATAATCTATACAAAATCTTGACAATTTTGAACAACCTGTAGCGTGAAAATAAGTCCGGTGACCCATTCTTTTTATTAATGTTTTTAAACAAGCAGGATATGAACTACATTTTGGCAAATTATTAAAAGATTCTATGGATTATAATTTAGACACCCCATCTACCTTAATATTGTTGGATTAAGGAAATTAATGTCAAAGTTTTCAACATCTTTCAAGTTAAAAAAAAAATACAAAGTACTCTAATAGAGGCTCAATCCAGTGGCTAAATCAAATCAATATAAAGGGAGATCGGTGTCAAAAATGTGGAAATGTGCACTAACGAACTTCCAGTTAGATCACGATTATACATTTGTTGATAAGTATAGAACTGTCATTCTATTTTAATAAAATGTATATTTTACATTACATGCAAAGTACATCGATCAGTTCAGTATGATTTTTGCTGTTTCAATTCTGTCCTTTATCAGTGGCCTTGCAATCTATTTTAGTTTTATTTTATGCGACATTTTGAGGGTGTCTTTGCCAGTGTTCTAAGTTACTGTGGTTCAGTTCACATATCTTACTGTAAACAATCAAGATATAACGTGAGGGTACCAGAATCACACCTATTTAGACAGTTGTTTTCTACTACTTGTGTTACTGATCCAGACACAAGTTACCCTTCTGTGTTTATTTTGTAGATGTATCCTCATTTATTACATCAATATTATTTTGAATCCAAATTGAATTATAGAAATATTGGTTTGAACCGACCTCTAAACGATCCATGATTCTGTAATGGTATTGAGGAGTACCCAAACTGAATTCATGCTTAAATTCGTATCCTTGAAATTAAATAAAAAAAAACAGATTCTTTGTTTTATTTCTTAAAATATTCAGAACAAATTGACATGTACGTCAAATCTTAAAATTATTTTGTTTAAGAAATGGATGCTCGTAACTATCAGATTATTACATGGCATTTTTCATATCGCATGTATTATTAGCCCTAGGTTCAATATCAGCCCAAGAGCCGCATGGCTCGAGGGCTGATATTGACCGAGGGCTGATAATACATGCGATATGAAAAATGACATGTTATGATCTTTTTATCATATGCTTCAACAGTAGAGAAAAATAATAGATTCATATATTGATCCTTCTACGTGGTTCCCGAAACGATGTTGAAAGAGTAAAAAGTTCACGGACGTCGGACCCAAAATTTGATACATTCAATATGAAATCTTTCTATCATATGCCTCAACAGAGAGAAGAAAAAAACACATTTTAATATGGACGAATCGACAAAAAAATAATTCAACAATATACATAATGAAAATTGTTTGGAAAAGTCGACTTTTTTAAAGTAACTTTCTAAATTATGTTTCAGAAAAACTTAAAAAATGCATTTATTTAATTATTTTTTTTTAATTTAATTTAATTATTTATACACAATATACTTTCAAGTATTCAAATAATTGTTTTGTACGCTACTTTGTAATGTTTTTTCACTGAAAACGTAGCATTGAGGTGTATTTTCCGGAATTTGCCGAGTATCACCGGAATGCCATGTGATAACGTTACGGAAAGGCATGTGATAACAATCGAAGCATGTGATAAACTTTTCATATCAGCCCGCTAAGCACCAATTCAAAAAATATGGAAAATACTTTAATTTAATGCTATTATCATACGGTAAAAATCATATGTTATTTAGTCTAAGTATATGATAAACATATTTATTAGCTCATCTTTAAAAGATAACTTTTTGTGGACGTCGCATGGTGACGTTTCCGTAAATTTACTTTTTCCGGTTAATACTTCGTCTGCTGATATTTACTGTAAACGTTTTATGAATATGTCAATATATTTACTTAATTGGAAGACGTCCATGATATCAAATGATAAAAAAGTACAAAGTATTTAGTTCCTAAGTAAACTTGTAAGATTGTGAATGTATTTTTTGCTCAAAAGGTACAATTTGGTGACCATGTCGTTACATGTATTGTAAGGTCAAAATCCAGAGTACTTTACACAAACGAAGCAATCAAAAGCATATTACAATTAATGATGTTTTGCTTTTCTCAAATAGTATCTTAAGGGGGCTCGCGGGTCTAAATCATTTTTTTTTTTAATATAGGATTTCGCTATATTTTTCTATAAATGAACTTTAACTTATACTTAATAGTAAAATGAAATTTAAAAAAATGGGGTCACCGTCCATTTACGCTCACAATCTGTCTTCGAAAGAAGCATACATTTTTGTAAAAGTACTTATTTTCGAATGAACTGATATGAGAAAAAGAGGCAATATCGAAATAAAAAAAGAACTGAATGACAGAAATCGCTAAAATTTGACAATTTTTTGGTTTATGTACAGCTTATTCGAAAACAACAATAAAAAATATAGGTCACCGATGAGTTAAAAAAGATATATCAATATTAATGCAAAAAAGTGGCATTTTTGCACCAAAGGGAGATAATTTGGAGCTTTTTCAATGATATCTACATTTTAAAGGTCACCTGGGGACAACACGAATTGGTTTTTTGGAATGATTTTTGTACCATATGATAAAGTAACAACTACTAAAGGTAATTAATAAAGTTTGTAATGAAAAATAAATGTTTAATATTTTTCTGAAAATCCTTTACCCGCGAGCCTCCTTAATAGGTGACTTTAGTCATAAACCAAAAAGCTTGCTTTATTTTTACGTTATTTTGAATTGTATAAGGGGATAGATTGAAATTTAATGTATCGATATAATGTGTGTGTGTCTATATAATTATTTGTTATAGTATGTGTCCATATGTATTATTGTAAAACACTGAGGGAACTCCCGGGCTTTTGGTCATAAATCTTATCGTCCACAGGGTAAGCGTCTTCTGTCATTCATGTCAATTTCGAAAAAATAAAAAGTTTATTGGTGTCCCCATTACTTTTGCTGCTTATGTCCACATTTTGGACGCTGATCGATAGTTTTCTTTGGCAATCAAACCCGTGACATCTTGTTATTCTATTATTTAGTTGTTTCGGAGTATCAAGTTAGGCAGCAACCATTTGATTTTCTGAGGGGGGGGGGGGGGGCTATGGTTTTTTTTTCTGTACAAACTTTTTTTTTCGCCTGCGGCGAAAAACAATCTATTTTTTTCGCGACAAGTCAAAAACAATTTTTTTCTTTCAATTCTAGCATTACATATAGTGGCAGCTGAGGGTGAAACAAACAATTTTTTGTTCTCAGAATCAAAAACAAATTATTTTTTTCTCCAAAAACTGGAAACAAACTTTTTTTTCCAAAAAAAACCATAGCCCCCCCCCCCCCCCCCCCCCCCCCCCGAAAATCAAATGGTTGCTGCCTTATTAAGTGCTATTTTCATTTCTGTCGTTAACAAATTATGCGGGTGGGCTGTTAGTCCCGAGATGATCAATTACATAAGCCAAGAAGTCGGTATTTCGCAGCTGACATATTATCTCAAACAACCATTACGTACATTTTCCGTTGATCAATTTAGAAATTATTAAGAAACCAATGGCCCACTTTGGTCATTCTTTTGTGGTCCACTTTGGTCACTCTTTTGTAGCCCACTATGGAAATTCTACTATGGTCCACTTCGTTTATTCTTTTAGAGTCTACTTTGGTCATTCTTTTATTGTCTACTGTGGTAATTCTTTTATGGCCCACTTGGGTCACTATTTCATGGTTCACTTTGGTCATTTTTTTATGGTCCGATATTGTCATTACTTTGTGGTCCACATTGGTCATTGTTTTATAGTCCATTTTGGTTATTCTTTTAAGGCCAACTTTGGTCATTCGATAATGGTCCACTTTAGACATTCTTTTATGGTCTACTTTGGTCATTCTTTTATAGCACACTTTGGTCATTTCTTTATGGTCCACTTCGTGCATTCTTTTATAGCACACTTTAGTCATATTTTTATGGCCCACTTTATCCATACTTTTATGGTCTACTTTGGTCATTCTTTTATGGGCTACTTTGATCTATCTTTTAAAGCACACTTTGGTCATTCTTTTGTTGTCCACTTTGGTTATTCTTTTGTGGTTTACTACATTCTTTTATGGTCCATTGTGTTAATTCTTTTATTGCCCACTTTGGTCATTCTTTTATGGTCCATTGTGTTAATTCTTTTATTGCCCACTTTGGTCATTCTCTTGTTGTCCACTTGGGTTATTCTTTTGTGGTTTACTTCGATCATTATTTTATGGTCCACCTTGGTCACTATTTTATGGTCCACCTTGGTCATTATTTCATGGTCCACCTTGGTCATTATTTATGGTCCACTTTGGTCATTCTTTTATGGTCCATTGTGGTAATTCTTTTATTGCCCACTTTGGTCATTCTTTTGTTGTCCACTTTGGTTATTCTATTGTGGTTTACTTCGATCATTATTTTATGGTCCACCTTGGTCATTATTTATGGTCCACCTTGGCCATTATTTATGGCCCACTTTGGTCATTATTTTATGGCCCACTTTGGTCATTATTTTATGGCCCATTTTGGTCATTATGTTATGGTCCATTGTGGTCATATAGCTCCTAACGTAAATATACAGCCTTATGTTTCAACTTTTTAAACCGTTAATGGCGAGAGTAAATCAAGAAAGAAGTTCCAGATTCGTGTAATTTATAGGGTGTCATTTTCATTGTCGTAATCTTATAGCCCTAAGGTGATGTCAATATCATTATACATTGATATAAAAACATATCATATATTATGGAATATCGTTGCTCATCTCAACAAGATTAATTTTCTCGCTTTAGCGGGTAATCAATCGCGTTGAGACGAGTAACGATAATCTATATTTATTGATCAGTCGATCTGTGTGTAGCTTGTTGAACTTGTATTGGTTGGCGTGCATATTGATTCCAAATTTACAAAACCGCTCGGAATTCATAATGGTCACCAAACCGCTGAAAACATATTTATTAGCAGAAATGGGAGAGTACATTAAACGGTAGGCACTTAAAGTTAACCATCGAGAGACGTTAACCACCGAGAGTCGGTTTTTAGACCCGCCCAGTGCACCTAAGCACGCCTACTTTTGGAGCTCTTTAGTATGAAGATAAGAAAAATATACGAAATTACGGAACTATGTACCCTGTTTTATCCTTGTTGTTGGTGTTTCTTGCGCATGCGCACAAAGCACGGTGATAGTTACGGTTACTGACTCAGGAACCTTGTATATTATATACCTCGGTTTACAGACGTTTAATAAACTGGATCCCTGTTGTGTTCACTTATCGATACATTACGATGGAATTACGGACCAGTTTAACATAAACATGGTAAATAGATAGACAGCTGATAATCATAATTGATTAAGAAATAACATGGAAGAAGAAATGAGTTAACTATTGATTATAACAGAGACGAGAATGCCATCGTGTTTGTTCTGCTAAAAAAAGCAGGAACATTGGAGTTTATGGTTAGATTTTAAATATTTATTGTCTCCAAACTGGGTAAATTTGATATAGTAACAACCCCCCCCCCTTTTTTTTAAATAACTCGAGAACCACACATCGCGCTCGCTTAACAAAGTAACAATAAGAAATAATAATGGTTAGTTTCAAGAATAATTAATCGTCAAAACTTTTCCCCTCCCCGACATCAAAGGAAGTTAAATGTATTATCCCAAAATTAGACCAAATTATTATGATATAAGGACGTCTTGACAGGCTATTATTTTATTTTGTTTTGTTGGTTTTTTTTTTGCTTTGACGTCTTCCTCCTGTATGAAAAAAACATAATAGACCCCCCCCCTTTTTTTCCCCATAATATAGCTTTTTAAGAAGTCATAATTATTTGGACTACCCCTGAATATATTTCAGACAGTCTCTTCTCTAAAAAAATGTAAACATGATTTGAGAGAAATCTTTGGAATAGTTTTTTAAATGATTTAATTATTATGTCATGTATATAATTAACATTAACATAGTTATAAACTGAGACTAGTAGTCTCAGCTATAAACTTTCCATTGTATTGACCAATATGACTAACTCATATGCTCTTTCCCATAAATGTCACAATATCAATATATTACAGTAAAACTGATAGTTTGATGACATTGTTTAAGACTATTGACCTCAGGTCAGCCTAAACTCAGTTTAAAACTGTAATTTATTCATTAAAACAGTTCAAGACATGTACCTTCTGAAATGTGATTGCATCAAAATTAAACCTAAGGCATAACATACTTAGTGTGCAGGAAGTGCCACCAAATAAATACTGATTTGTAAAATTAGATGATGATATTTGTGAAGTCAAAGATATTATAGCTAGTTATAACTGGTTTTAGATATAAATCTGAGTAAAAGGTTGATTTATATGTGCTCTTTCATGTTTAGATTATAATTTAAATTTAATCTTTTGAAGTTTTTTTTATAATATTAAGACATTAAAATCACAATTATTTATTTATACACAAACAATTATTTTTTGTCCTTTTTTAGTTGAATGACTGTACACAAACATTATACACACATAATTTTGATAATTCTGTGATGTTTTTTTTCTATAGCCCCAGAATGTGACAAAAGACTTATTAATCCAGATTTACAAAAAATAGAAATAGTTCAGCTACCATAAGACTGCTATGACAAAAATTCTGCAGTTTCCAGAATTTGAGGTAGAGTATAGTTAGGAATAGTTTGATTATGCAGATGCTTAGTTTGCCATAAACAATTATGCCCTTGATACAAAAGCAGAGGAAACAAAAAAGTATGAAAATAGTTGAAAAAAGTAATCATTATTACCTAGTCATATACTGTAAATAGAAAAAGAGAAAAGCACTGGTTATGATTTGGTATTTTTAATAGCATTATCATTTGTCCATAATTTGGAATATATACTGGATTGAGCTTGACATTTAATTAATATCATTGACACATGGATGCAAGAAATGAAAGATGGTAATTTAAACCTAGCAATTTTATTAAGATTTAAAAAAAAGTTTTTGATTTGGTAGAATATGACTTTCTTTGTTTAAAGCTCGACATGTATGGATTTAGTGAGACTACTGTTAGTTTTTTTAAGTCGTACCTGAATAACAAAAGGTATACATTTGTAATGTTAACTCTGAACAACAACATGTAAAATTTGGTGTTCTCCAATGTTCTATACCTTGTCCTCTATTGTTTGTGCTATTTATAAATGACCTTCCCTTATGCATTAAAAATTGTGAAACAGACCTATATCGTTGTATATGCTGATGACACCACTATTCATAAATCAGGGGGAAACATCTAGAAAATATAAATGATGATGTTCAAGAAGATTTATACAAGGTTGAAGAGTGGTGTAAAATGAATAACATGTTCATAGATGCAAATGAAACAAAATGTTTGATTACTGGAACAAAGCAGAAACTATTCAGACTTTTCAACCAAACTTGATAATAAATTAAAGTATTACAAAATTCTTCATGTGAAAAAATATTAGTTTCAAAATTGACAGCCCACTAAGTAACTGGAGAAATCAAATTGACCAAGGTTGTGCTAATATATCATCCAGAATATACCATCTTTCTTAAATACATTTTTTTTTATATAACTGCAAGAAAACATAATACAATGGGTGTTCTGCCCCTAATTGACTACTGTTGTATTATTTGGGATGAATGTAAAAATTGAGGGATAACAAGAATTTTAAAAATCCAAAAAAAGGGCAGCATGATAAATTCTAGATGCAGATCCGTTATCCCTCTTGGTATATAGGAGCACTATATTCTATGTTAACCTCCGACAGTAGGTATAAACAAATACTGTTGATAGACGGTATATAGGAGCACTATATTCCATGTTAACCACCGACGGTAGGTATAGACAAATACTGATGATAGACAGTATATAGAAGCACTATATTCTATGTTAACCACTGACGGTAGGTATAGCCAAATACTGTTGATAGACGGTATATAGGAGCACTATATCTTATGTTAACCACCGACGGTAGGTATAGACAAATACTGTTGATAGACGGTATATAGCAGCACTATATTGTATATTAACTACCCAAAGTAGGTATAGATTAATACTGTTGATAGACGGTATATAGGAGCACTATATTGTATGTTAACCACCGACGGTAGGTATAGACAAATACTGTTGATAGACGGTATATAGGAGCACTATATTGTATGTTAACTACCGACAGTAGGTATAGACAAATACTGTTCATAGATGGTATATAGGCAGTCTTCACGCTGAACTGCTAAATCTACAGGCCTGCAGCTCAATTTTTGAAAAATTTTAGTTAAATTCTGTTGGCCTGTAGGTCTGATTTTTACAGGCCCAAGAGCAATTTTACCAGCCTGGGCTGCCTGGGCTGCCACTCGGCGTGAAGACTGTATAGGAGCACTATATTGTATGTTAACTACCGACAGTAGGTATAGACAAATACTGTTAATAGACGGTATATAAGAGCACTATATTGTATGTTAACCACCGACGGTAGATATAGACAAATACTGTTAATAGATGGTATATAGGAGCACTATATTGTATGTTAACCACCGACGGTAGGTATAGACAAATACTGTTGATAGACGGTATATGGGAGCACTATATTGTATGTTAACAACCGACGGTAGGTATAGACATATACTGTTGATAGATGGTATATAGGAGCACTATATTGTATGTTAACTACCGACAGTAGGTATAGACAAATACTGTTGATAGACATCAACGGTATATGGGAGCACTATATTGTATGTTAACTACCGACAGTAGGTATAGACAAATACTGTTGATAGACATCAACGGTATATGGGAGCACTATATTGTATGTTAACTACCGACAGTAGGTATAGACAAATACTGTTGATAGACGGTATATAGGAGCACTATATTGTATATTAACCACCAACGGTAGGTATAGACAAATACTGTTGATAGACGGTATATAGGAGCACTATATTGTATGTTAACTACCGACGGTAGGTATAGACAAATACTGTTGATAGACGGTATATAGGAGCACTATATTGTATGTTAACTACCGACGGTAGGTATAGACAAATACTGTTGATAGACGGTATATGGGAGCATTATATTGTATGTTAACCACCGACGGTAGGTATAGACATATACTGTTGATAGATGGTATATAGGAGCACTATATTGTATGTTAACTACCGACGGTAGGTATAGACATATACTGTTGATAGATGGTATATAGGAGCACTATATTGTATGTTAACTACCGACAGTAGGTATAGACAAATACTGTTGATAGACGGTATATGGCAGCACTATATTGTATGTTAATCACCGACGGTAGGTATAGACAAATACTGTTGATAGATGGTATATAGGAGCACTATATTGTATGTCAACTACCGACGGTAGGTATAGACAAATACTGTTGATAGACGGTATATACATTGTAGGAACACTATATTGTATGTTAACCACCGACGGTAGGTATAGACAAATACTGTTGATAGACGGTATATAGAAACACTATATTGTATGTTAACTACCGACAGTAGGTATAGACAAATACTGTAGATAAACGGTATATGGGAGCATTATATTGTATGTTAACCACCGACGGTAGGTATAGACAAATACTGTAGATAAACGGTATATGGGAGCATTATATTGTATGTTAACCACCGACGGTAGGTATAGACATATACTGTTGATAGATGGTATATAGGAGCACTATATTGTATGTTAACTACCAACAGTAGGTATAGACTAAAACTCTTGATAGACGGTATATGGGAGCACTATATTGTATGTTAACCACCGACGGTAGGTATAGACAAATACTGGCGATAGACGGTATATAGGAGCACTATATTGTATGTCAACCACTGACGGTAGGTATAGCCAAATACTGTTGATAGACGGTATATAGGAGCACTATATCTTATGCTAACCACCGACGGGAGGTATAGACAAATACTGGTGATAGACGGTATATAGGAGCAACTACCGACAGTAGGTATAGACAGATACTGTTGATAGACGGTATCAAAGAGCACTATATTGTATGTTAACCAGCGACGGTAGGTATAAACAAATACTGTTGATAGATGGTATATAGGAGCACTCTATTGTATGTTAACCACCGACGGTAGGTATAGACAAATACTATTCATAGATGGTATATAGAAGCACTATACTGTATGTTAACTACCGACGGTAGGTATAGACAAATACTGTTGATAGACGGTATATAGGAGCACTATATTTTATGTTAACTACCGACAGTAGGTATAGACACATACTGTTGATAGACGGTATATAGGAGCACTATATTGTATGTTAACCACCGACGGTAGGTACAGACAAATACTGTTGATAGACGGTATATGGGAGCACTATATTGTATGTTAACCACCGACGGTAGGTATAGACATATACTGTTGATAGATGGTATATAGGAGCACTATATTGTATGTTAATTACCGACAGTAGGTATAGACAAATACTGTTGATAGACATCAACGGTATATGGGAGCACTATATTGTATGTTAACTACCGACAGTAGGTATAGACAAATACTGTTGATAGACGGTATATACACATGTAGGAGCACTATATTGTATGTTCACTACCGACAGTAGGTATAGACAAATACTGTTGATAGACGGTATATAGGAGCACTATATTGTATGTTAACTACCAACAGTAGGTAAAGACTAAAACTCTTGATAGACGGTATATGTAATAGCACTATATCTTATGTTAATCACCGACGGTAGGTATAGACAAATACTGTTGATAGACGGTACATAGGAGCACTATATTGTATGTTAACTACCGACAGTAGGTATAGAAAGATACTGTTGATAGACTGTATATAGGAGCACTATATTGTATGTTAACTACCGACAGTAGGTATAGACAAATACTGTTGATAGACGGTATATAGGAGCACTATATTGTATGTTAACCACCGACGGTAGGTATAGACAAATACTGTTGATAGATGGTATATAGGAGCACTATATTGTATGTTAACTACCGACGGTAGGTATAGACAAATACTGTTGATAGACAGTATATAGGAGCACTATATTGTATGTTAACTACCGACAGTAGGTATAGACACATACTGTTGATACACGGTATATAGGAGCACTATATTGTATGTTAACTACCGACGGTAGGTATAGACAAATACTGTTGATAGACGGTATATGGGAGCACTATATTGTATGTTAACCACCGACGGTAGGTATAGACATATACTGTTGATAGATGGTATATAGGAGCACTATATTGTATGTCAACCACTGACGGTAGGTATAGCCAAATACTGTTGATAGACGGTATATAGGAGCACTATATCTTATGCTAACCACCGACGGTAGGTATAGACAAATACTGGTGATAGACGGTATATAGGAGCAACTACCGACAGTAGGTATAGACAGATACTGTTGATAGACGGTATCAAAGAGCACTATATTGTATGTTAACCAGCGACGGTAGGTATAAACAAATACTGTTGATAGATGGTATATAGGAGCACTCTATTGTATGTTAACCACCGACGGTAGGTATAGACAAATACTGTTGATAGACGGTATATAGAAACACTATATTGTATGTTAACTACCGACAGTAGGTATAGACAAATACTGTAGATAAACGGTATATGGGAGCATTATATTGTATGTTAACCACCGACAGTAGGTATAGACAAATACTGTAGATAAACGGTATATGGGAGCATTATATTGTATGTTAACCACCGACGGTAGGTATAGACATATACTGTTGATAGATGGTATATAGGAGCACTATATTGTATGTTAACTACCAACAGTAGGTATAGACTAAAACTCTTGATAGACGGTATATGGGAGCACTATATTGTATGTTAACCACCGACGGTAGGTATAGACAAATACTGGCGATAGACGGTATATAGGAGCACTATATTGTATGTCAACCACTGACGGTAGGTATAGCCAAATACTGTTGATAGACGGTATATAGGAGCACTATATCTTATGCTAACCACCGACGGGAGGTATAGACAAATACTGGTGATAGACGGTATATAGGAGCAACTACCGACAGTAGGTATAGACAGATACTGTTGATAGACGGTATCAAAGAGCACTATATTGTATGTTAACCAGCGACGGTAGGTATAAACAAATACTGTTGATAGATGGTATATAGGAGCACTCTATTGTATGTTAACCACCGACGGTAGGTATAGACAAATACTATTCATAGATGGTATATAGAAGCACTATACTGTATGTTAACTACCGACGGTAGGTATAGACAAATACTGTTGATAGACGGTATATAGGAGCACTATATTTTATGTTAACTACCGACAGTAGGTATAGACACATACTGTTGATAGACGGTATATAGGAGCACTATATTGTATGTTAACCACCGACGGTAGGTACAGACAAATACTGTTGATAGACGGTATATGGGAGCACTATATTGTATGTTAACCACCGACGGTAGGTATAGACATATACTGTTGATAGATGGTATATAGGAGCACTATATTGTATGTTAACTACCGACAGTAGGTATAGACAAATACTGTTGATAGACATCAACGGTATATGGGAGCACTATATTGTATGTTAACTACCGACAGTAGGTATAGACAAATACTGTTGATAGACGGTATATACACATGTAGGAGCACTATATTGTATGTTCACTACCGACAGTAGGTATAGACAAATACTGTTGATAGACGGTATATAGGAGCACTATATTGTATGTTAACTACCAACAGTAGGTAAAGACTAAAACTCTTGATAGACGGTATATGTAATAGCACTATATCTTATGTTAATCACCGACGGTAGGTATAGACAAATACTGTTGATAGACGGTATATAGCAGCACTATATTGTATATTAACTACCCAAAGTAGGTATAGATTAATACTGTTGATAGACGGTATATAGGAGCACTATATTGTATGTTAACCACCGACGGTAGGTATAGACAAATACTGTTGATAGACGGTATATAGGAGCACTATATTGTATGTTAACTACCGACAGTAGGTATAGACAAATACTGTTCATAGATGGTATATAGGCAGTCTTCACGCTGAACTGCTAAATCTACAGGCCTGCAGCTCAATTTTTGAAAAATTTTAGTTAAATTCTGTTGGCCTGTAGGTCTGATTTTTACAGGCCCAAGAGCAATTTTACCAGCCTGGGCTGCCTGGGCTGCCACTCGGCGTGAAGACTGTATAGGAGCACTATATTGTATGTTAACTACCGACAGTAGGTATAGACAAATACTGTTAATAGACGGTATATAAGAGCACTATATTGTATGTTAACCACCGACGGTAGATATAGACAAATACTGTTAATAGATGGTATATAGGAGCACTATATTGTATGTTAACCACCGACGGTAGGTATAGACAAATACTGTTGATAGACGGTATATGGGAGCACTATATTGTATGTTAACAACCGACGGTAGGTATAGACATATACTGTTGATAGATGGTATATAGGAGCACTATATTGTATGTTAACTACCGACAGTAGGTATAGACAAATACTGTTGATAGACATCAACGGTATATGGGAGCACTATATTGTATGTTAACTACCGACAGTAGGTATAGACAAATACTGTTGATAGACATCAACGGTATATGGGAGCACTATATTGTATGTTAACTACCGACAGTAGGTATAGACAAATACTGTTGATAGACGGTATATAGGAGCACTATATTGTATATTAACCACCAACGGTAGGTATAGACAAATACTGTTGATAGACGGTATATAGGAGCACTATATTGTATGTTAACTACCGACGGTAGGTATAGACAAATACTGTTGATAGACGGTATATAGGAGCACTATATTGTATGTTAACTACCGACGGTAGGTATAGACAAATACTGTTGATAGACGGTATATGGGAGCATTATATTGTATGTTAACCACCGACGGTAGGTATAGACATATACTGTTGATAGATGGTATATAGGAGCACTATATTGTATGTTAACTACCGACGGTAGGTATAGACATATACTGTTGATAGATGGTATATAGGAGCACTATATTGTATGTTAACTACCGACAGTAGGTATAGAAAAATACTGTTGATAGACGGTATATGGCAGCACTATATTGTATGTTAATCACCGACGGTAGGTATAGACAAATACTGTTGATAGATGGTATATAGGAGCACTATATTGTATGTCAACTACCGACGGTAGGTATAGACAAATACTGTTGATAGACGGTATATACATTGTAGGAACACTATATTGTATGTTAACCACCGACGGTAGGTATAGACAAATACTGTTGATAGACGGTATATAGAAACACTATATTGTATGTTAACTACCGACAGTAGGTATAGACAAATACTGTAGATAAACGGTATATGGGAGCATTATATTGTATGTTAACCACCGACGGTAGGTATAGACAAATACTGTAGATAAACGGTATATGGGAGCATTATATTGTATGTTAACCACCGACGGTAGGTATAGACATATACTGTTGATAGATGGTATATAGGAGCACTATATTGTATGTTAACTACCAACAGTAGGTATAGACTAAAACTCTTGATAGACGGTATATGGGAGCACTATATTGTATGTTAACCACCGACGGTAGGTATAGACAAATACTGTTGATAGACGGTATATAGGAGCACTATATCTTATGCTAACCACCGACGGGAGGTATAGACAAATACTGGTGATAGACGGTATATAGGAGCAACTACCGACAGTAGGTATAGACAGATACTGTTGATAGACGGTATCAAAGAGCACTATATTGTATGTTAACCAGCGACGGTAGGTATAAACAAATACTGTTGATAGATGGTATATAGGAGCACTCTATTGTATGTTAACCACCGACGGTAGGTATAGACAAATACTATTCATAGATGGTATATAGAAGCACTATACTGTATGTTAACTACCGACGGTAGGTATAGACAAATACTGTTGATAGACGGTATATAGGAGCACTATATTTTATGTTAACTACCGACAGTAGGTATAGACACATACTGTTGATAGACGGTATATAGGAGCACTATATTGTATGTTAACCACCGACGGTAGGTACAGACAAATACTGTTGATAGACGGTATATGGGAGCACTATATTGTATGTTAACCACCGACGGTAGGTATAGACATATACTGTTGATAGATGGTATATAGGAGCACTATATTGTATGTTAATTACCGACAGTAGGTATAGACAAATACTGTTGATAGACATCAACGGTATATGGGAGCACTATATTGTATGTTAACTACCGACAGTAGGTATAGACAAATACTGTTGATAGACGGTATATACACATGTAGGAGCACTATATTGTATGTTCACTACCGACAGTAGGTATAGACAAATACTGTTGATAGACGGTATATAGGAGCACTATATTGTATGTTAACTACCAACAGTAGGTAAAGACTAAAACTCTTGATAGACGGTATATGTAATAGCACTATATCTTATGTTAATCACCGACGGTAGGTATAGACAAATACTGTTGATAGACGGTACATAGGAGCACTATATTGTATGTTAACTACCGACAGTAGGTATAGAAAGATACTGTTGATAGACTGTATATAGGAGCACTATATTGTATGTTAACTACCGACAGTAGGTATAGACAAATACTGTTGATAGACGGTATATAGGAGCACTATATTGTATGTTAACCACCGACGGTAGGTATAGACAAATACTGTTGATAGATGGTATATAGGAGCACTATATTGTATGTTAACTACCGACGGTAGGTATAGACAAATACTGTTGATAGACAGTATATAGGAGCACTATATTGTATGTTAACTACCGACAGTAGGTATAGACACATACTGTTGATACACGGTATATAGGAGCACTATATTGTATGTTAACTACCGACGGTAGGTATAGACAAATACTGTTGATAGACGGTATATGGGAGCACTATATTGTATGTTAACCACCGACGGTAGGTATAGACATATACTGTTGATAGATGGTATATAGGAGCACTATATTGTATGTCAACCACTGACGGTAGGTATAGCCAAATACTGTTGATAGACGGTATATAGGAGCACTATATCTTATGCTAACCACCGACGGTAGGTATAGACAAATACTGGTGATAGACGGTATATAGGAGCAACTACCGACAGTAGGTATAGACAGATACTGTTGATAGACGGTATCAAAGAGCACTATATTGTATGTTAACCAGCGACGGTAGGTATAAACAAATACTGTTGATAGATGGTATATAGGAGCACTCTATTGTATGTTAACCACCGACGGTAGGTATAGACAAATACTGTTGATAGACGGTATATAGAAACACTATATTGTATGTTAACTACCGACAGTAGGTATAGACAAATACTGTAGATAAACGGTATATGGGAGCATTATATTGTATGTTAACCACCGACAGTAGGTATAGACAAATACTGTAGATAAACGGTATATGGGAGCATTATATTGTATGTTAACCACCGACGGTAGGTATAGACATATACTGTTGATAGATGGTATATAGGAGCACTATATTGTATGTTAACTACCAACAGTAGGTATAGACTAAAACTCTTGATAGACGGTATATGGGAGCACTATATTGTATGTTAACCACCGACGGTAGGTATAGACAAATACTGGCGATAGACGGTATATAGGAGCACTATATTGTATGTCAACCACTGACGGTAGGTATAGCCAAATACTGTTGATAGACGGTATATAGGAGCACTATATCTTATGCTAACCACCGACGGGAGGTATAGACAAATACTGGTGATAGACGGTATATAGGAGCAACTACCGACAGTAGGTATAGACAGATACTGTTGATAGACGGTATCAAAGAGCACTATATTGTATGTTAACCAGCGACGGTAGGTATAAACAAATACTGTTGATAGATGGTATATAGGAGCACTCTATTGTATGTTAACCACCGACGGTAGGTATAGACAAATACTATTCATAGATGGTATATAGAAGCACTATACTGTATGTTAACTACCGACGGTAGGTATAGACAAATACTGTTGATAGACGGTATATAGGAGCACTATATTTTATGTTAACTACCGACAGTAGGTATAGACACATACTGTTGATAGACGGTATATAGGAGCACTATATTGTATGTTAACCACCGACGGTAGGTACAGACAAATACTGTTGATAGACGGTATATGGGAGCACTATATTGTATGTTAACCACCGACGGTAGGTATAGACATATACTGTTGATAGATGGTATATAGGAGCACTATATTGTATGTTAACTACCGACAGTAGGTATAGACAAATACTGTTGATAGACATCAACGGTATATGGGAGCACTATATTGTATGTTAACTACCGACAGTAGGTATAGACAAATACTGTTGATAGACGGTATATACACATGTAGGAGCACTATATTGTATGTTCACTACCGACAGTAGGTATAGACAAATACTGTTGATAGACGGTATATAGGAGCACTATATTGTATGTTAACTACCAACAGTAGGTAAAGACTAAAACTCTTGATAGACGGTATATGTAATAGCACTATATCTTATGTTAATCACCGACGGTAGGTATAGACAAATACTGTTGATAGACGGTACATAGGAGCACTATATTGTATGTTAACTACCGACAGTAGGTATAGAAAGATACTGTTGATAGACTGTATATAGGAGCACTATATTGTATGTTAACTACCGACAGTAGGTATAGACAAATACTGTTGATAGACGGTATATAGGAGCACTATATTGTATGTTAACCACCGACGGTAGGTATAGACAAATACTGTTGATAGATGGTATATAGGAGCACTATATTGTATGTTAACTACCGACGGTAGGTATAGACAAATACTGTTGATAGACAGTATATAGGAGCACTATATTGTATGTTAACTACCGACAGTAGGTATAGACACATACTGTTGATACACGGTATATAGGAGCACTATATTGTATGTTAACTACCGACGGTAGGTATAGACAAATACTGTTGATAGACGGTATATGGGAGCACTATATTGTATGTTAACCACCGACGGTAGGTATAGACATATACTGTTGATAGATGGTATATAGGAGCACTATATTGTATGTCAACCACTGACGGTAGGTATAGCCAAATACTGTTGATAGACGGTATATAGGAGCACTATATCTTATGCTAACCACCGACGGTAGGTATAGACAAATACTGGTGATAGACGGTATATAGGAGCAACTACCGACAGTAGGTATAGACAGATACTGTTGATAGACGGTATCAAAGAGCACTATATTGTATGTTAACCAGCGACGGTAGGTATAAACAAATACTGTTGATAGATGGTATATAGGAGCACTCTATTGTATGTTAACCACCGACGGTAGGTATAGACAAATACTATTCATAGATGGTATATAGAAGCACTATAGTGTATGTTAACTACCGACGGTAGGTATAGACAAATACTGTTGATAGACGGTATATAGGAGCACTATATTTTATGTTAACTACCGACAGTAGGTATAGACACATACTGTTGATAGACGGTATATATGAGCACTATATTGTATGTTAACCACCGACGGTAGGTACAGACAAATACTGTTGATAGACGGTATATGGGAGCACTATATTGTATGTTAACCACCGACGGTAGGTATAGACATATACTGTTGATAGATGGTATATAGGAGCACTATATTGTATGTTAACTACCAACAGTAGGTATAGACTAAAACTCTTGATAGACGGTATATGGGAGCACTATATTGTATGTTAACCACCGACGGTAGGTATAGACAAATACTGGCGATAGACGGTATATAGGAGCACTATATTGTATGTCAACCACTGACGGTAGGTATAGCCAAATACTGTTGATAGACGGTATATAGGAGCACTATATCTTATGCTAACCACCGACGGTAGGTATAGACAAATACTGGTGATAGACGGTATATAGGAGCAACTACCGACAGTAGGTATAGACAGATACTGTTGATAGACGGTATCAAAGAGCACTATATTGTATGTTAACCAGCGACGGTAGGTATAAACAAATACTGTTGATAGATGGTATATAGGAGCACTCTATTGTATGTTAACCACCGACGGTAGGTATAGACAAATACTATTCATAGATGGTATATAGAAGCACTATACTGTATGTTAACTACCGACGGTAGGTATAGACAAATACTGTTGATAGACGGTATATAGGAGCACTATATTTTATGTTAACTACCGACAGTAGGTATAGACACATACTGTTGATAGACGGTATATAGGAGCACTATATTGTATGTTAACCACCGACGGTAGGTACAGACAAATACTGTTGATAGACGGTATATGGGAGCACTATATTGTATGTTAACCACCGACGGTAGGTATAGACATATACTGTTGATAGATGGTATATAGGAGCACTATATTGTATGTTAACTACCGACAGTAGGTATAGACAAATACTGTTGATAGACATCAACGGTATATGGGAGCACTATATTGTATGTTAACTACCGACAGTAGGTATAGACAAATACTGTTGATAGACGGTATATACACATGTAGGAGCACTATATTGTATGTTCACTACCGACAGTAGGTATAGACAAATACTGTTGATAGACGGTATATAGGAGCACTATATTGTATGTTAACTACCAACAGTAGGTAAAGACTAAAACTCATGATAGACGGTATATGTAATAGCACTATATCTTATGTTAATCACCGACGGTAGGTATAGACAAATACTGTTGATAGACGGTACATAGGAGCACTATATTGTATGTTAACTACCGACAGTAGGTATAGAAAGATACTGTTGATAGACTGTATATAGGAGCACTATATTGTATGTTAACTACCGACAGTAGGTATAGACAAATACTGTTGATAGACGGTATATAGGAGCACTATATTGTATGTTAACCACCGACGGTAGGTATAGACAAATACTGTTGATAGATGGTATATAGGAGCACTATATTGTATGTTAACTACCGACGGTAGGTATAGACAAATACTGTTGATAGACAGTATATAGGAGCACTATATTGTATGTTAACTACCGACAGTAGGTATAGACACATACTGTTGATACACGGTATATAGGAGCACTATATTGTATGTTAACTACCGACGGTAGGTATAGACAAATACTGTTGATAGACGGTATATGGGAGCACTATATTGTATGTTAACCACCGACGGTAGGTATAGACATATACTGTTGATAGATGGTATATAGGAGCACTATATTGTATGTTAACCACTGACGGTAGGTATAGCCAAATACTGTTGATAGACGGTATATAGGAGCACTATATCTTATGCTAACCACCGACGGTAGGTATAGACAAATACTGGTGATAGACGGTATATAGGAGCAACTACCGACAGTAGGTATAGACAGATACTGTTGATAGACGGTATCAAAGAGCACTATATTGTATGTTAACCAGCGACGGTAGGTATAAACAAATACTGTTGATAGATGGTATATAGGAGCACTCTATTGTATGTTAACCACCGACGGTAGGTATAGACAAATACTATTCATAGATGGTATATAGAAGCACTATAGTGTATGTTAACTACCGACGGTAGGTATAGACAAATACTGTTGATAGACGGTATATAGGAGCACTATATTTTATGTTAACTACCGACAGTAGGTATAGACACATACTGTTGATAGACGGTATATATGAGCACTATATTGTATGTTAACCACCGACGGTAGGTACAGACAAATACTGTTGATAGACGGTATATGGGAGCACTATATTGTATGTTAACCACCGACGGTAGGTATAGACATATACTGTTGATAGATGGTATATAGGAGCACTATATTGTATGTAAACTACCAACAGTAGGTATAGACTAAAACTCTTGATAGACGGTATATGGGAGCACTATATTGTATGTTAACCACCGACGGTAGGTATAGACAAATACTGGCGATAGACGGTATATAGGAGCACTATATTGTATGTCAACCACTGACGGTAGGTATAGCCAAATACTGTTGATAGACGGTATATAGGAGCACTATATCTTATGCTAACCACCGACGGTAGGTATAGACAAATACTGGTGATAGACGGTATATAGGAGCAACTACCGACAGTAGGTATAGACAGATACTGTTGATAGACGGTATCAAAGAGCACTATATTGTATGTTAACCAGCGACGGTAGGTATAAACAAATACTGTTGATAGATGGTATATAGGAGCACTCTATTGTATGTTAACCACCGACGGTAGGTATAGACAAATACTATTCATAGATGGTATATAGAAGCACTATACTGTATGTTAACTACCGACGGTAGGTATAGACAAATACTGTTGATAGACGGTATATAGGAGCACTATATTTTATGTTAACTACCGACAGTAGGTATAGACACATACTGTTGATAGACGGTATATAGGAGCACTATATTGTATGTTAACCACCGACGGTAGGTACAGACAAATACTGTTGATAGACGGTATATGGGAGCACTATATTGTATGTTAACCACCGACGGTAGGTATAGACATATACTGTTGATAGATGGTATATAGGAGCACTATATTGTATGTTAACTACCGACAGTAGGTATAGACAAATACTGTTGATAGACATCAACGGTATATGGGAGCACTATATTGTATGTTAACTACCGACAGTAGGTATAGACAAATACTGTTGATAGACGGTATATACACATGTAGGAGCACTATATTGTATGTTCACTACCGACAGTAGGTATAGACAAATACTGTTGATAGACGGTATATAGGAGCACTATATTGTATGTTAACTACCAACAGTAGGTAAAGACTAAAACTCTTGATAGACGGTATATGTAATAGCACTATATCTTATGTTAATCACCGACGGTAGGTATAGACAAATACTGTTGATAGACGGTACATAGGAGCACTATATTGTATGTTAACTACCGACAGTAGGTATAGAAAGATACTGTTGATAGACTGTATATAGGAGCACTATATTGTATGTTAACTACCGACAGTAGGTATAGACAAATACTGTTGATAGACGGTATATAGGAGCACTATATTGTATGTTAACCACCGACGGTAGGTATAGACAAATACTGTTGATAGATGGTATATAGGAGCACTATATTGTATGTTAACTACCGACGGTAGGTATAGACAAATACTGTTGATAGACAGTATATAGGAGCACTATATTGTATGTTAACTACCGACAGTAGGTATAGACACATACTGTTGATACACGGTATATAGGAGCACTATATTGTATGTTAACTACCGACGGTAGGTATAGACAAATACTGTTGATAGACGGTATATGGGAGCACTATATTGTATGTTAACCACCGACGGTAGGTATAGACATATACTGTTGATAGATGGTATATAGGAGCACTATATTGTATGTCAACCACTGACGGTAGGTATAGCCAAATACTGTTGATAGACGGTATATAGGAGCACTATATCTTATGCTAACCACCGACGGTAGGTATAGACAAATACTGGTGATAGACGGTATATAGGAGCAACAACCGACAGTAGGTATAGACAGATACTGTTAATAGACGGTATCAAAGAGCACTATATTGTATGTTAACCTGCGACGGTAGGTATAAACAAATACTGTTGATATATGGTATATAGGAGCACTCTATTGTATGTTAACCACCAACGGTAGGTATAGACAAATACTATTCATAGATGGTATATAGAAGCACTATAGTGTATGTTAACTACCGACGGTAGGTATAGACAAATACTGTTGATAGACGGTATATAGGAGCACTATATTTTATGTTAACTACCGACAGTAGGTATAGACACATACTGTTGATAGACGGTATATAGGAGCACTATATTGTATGTTAACCACCGACGGTAGGTACAGACAAATACTGTTGATAGACGGTATATGGGAGCACTATATTGTATGTTAAACACCGACGGTAGGTATAGACATATACTGTTGATAGATGGTATATAGGAGCACTATATTATATGTTAACTACCGACAGTAGGTATAGACAAATACTGTTGATAGACATCAACGGTATATGGGAGCACTATATTGTATGTTAACTACCGACAGTAGGTATAGACAAATACTGTTGATAGACGGTATATACACATGTAGGAGCACTATATTGTATGTTAACTACCGACAGTAGGTATAGACAAATACTGTTGATAGACGGTATATAGGAGCACTATATTGTATGTTAACTACCAACAGTAGGTAAAGACTAAAACTCTTGATAGACGGTATATGTAATAGCACTATATCGTATGTTAATCACCGACGGTAGGTATAGACAAATACTGTTGATAGACGGTACATAGGAGCACTATATTGTATGTTAACTACCGACAGTAGGTATAGAAAGATACTGTTGATAGACTATATAGGAGCACTATATTGTATGTTAACTACCGACAGTAGGTATAGACAAATACTGTTGATAGACGGTATATAGGAGCACTATATTGTATGTTAACCACCGACGGTAGGTATAGACAAATACTGTTGATAGATGGTATATAGGAGCACTATATTGTATGTTAACTACCGACGGTAGGTATAGACAAATACTGTTGATAGACAGTATATAGGAGCACTATATTGTATGTTAACTACCGACAGTAGGTATAGACACATACTGTTGATACACGGTATATAGGAGCACTATATTGTATGTTAACTACCGACGGTAGGTATAGACAAATACTGTTGATAGACGGTATATGGGAGCACTATATTGTATGTTAACCACCGACGGTAGGTATAGACATATACTGTTGATAGATGGTATATAGGAGCACTATATTGTATGTTAACTACCGACAGTAGGTATAGACAAATACTGTTGATAGACGGTTTATGGGAGCACTATATTGTATGTTAACCACCGACGGTAGGTATAGACAAATACTGTTGACAGACGGTATATAGGAGCACTTTATTGCATGTTAACCACCGACGGTAGGTATAGACAAATAGTGTTGATGGACGGTGCAAAGGAGTACTATATCGTATGTCAACCACTGACGGTAGGTATAGACAAATACTGTTGATAGACGGTATATAGGAGGATTGTATTGTATGTTAACCACCGACGGTAGGTATAGACAAATACTGTTGATAGACGGTATATAGGAGTATTGTATTTTATGTCAAACATCGACGATAGGTATGGACAAAATCCAACAAATACTGTATACAGACAGTGTATAGAAGTACTGTATTGTATGGTAAACACTGACGGTTGGTATGGACAATTTCTGTATCATGCATCAATTGTAAATAAAAGTATCATGTGAGTGACACAGGCTCATTGAAGCCTCTAGTTTTGATATTATTAATGTGGAGATCTGGTCTAATTTATCATTTTCTCTATTACATGCATGATAACTGCAACAATTGAATTGAAATAAAAGTGATAATATTTCTGTTGTAGGTTATCAAGATTTAGTGTTTCCATACAAGTGACAAAGATTGAACAACAAAAACATCTCAAACTTTACAGGACAGAGTAGACTTTTTTCACTGTGCTTAGTTTTGTCTTTATGTCTAAATCATGATACCTTTAAAAAAAAACAATAAAATATGGAATAACATTTATTTCTATCTTATAAAGTGGAGTGAAGAAATAAGGGGTCATTGAAAACATAAGAATATATTGCTATCATATATGCAGATCAGCAGCCCATACATTTGCTATAGCACATAAATATGGGACCAATAATTTCAAGTTGCCTTTTAAAAAAGACCTTATTAATGTTATGCGAGATACCACCAAAGACCACTAGGTGTTGATCAAATGATATTGTAAATAGGAGGGTTGTCCAAAATATTTCCAACAGCTGTTTGATATACACTACCTTAATCAAACCACAATGGTAAAAAAAACAGTTTTGGTCAGTCTTAAAAGAAGCAAATATAATTTAGAAAAAGTGCAAGCTGTTGATAAAAACTACAAATAACTGCCAGTCCTAAATGTGGGTGGAGATTACCATTTAGCACAAATGAGTTTCTGGACTAAAGAAAGTAATTTCGGCACAAACCGATTATACCCTTTCAAAAACTATGTGTAGTCCCTTTTATAAAAGTGGCAGATTATCTTTCTATCTAGAGTATCTATGACAACTAACTGCTGCTCCTAGTGACGTTAGTCTTTGGTTTTTGAAAAGATTGGATATATTGTCACAATTCTTTTCTAAGGTACCGGTCTGATAAACAGGAAGTAGCTAGATTAGCTACTAAATATATGCACACTGAAATATAGTCCCTTAAAATTCCCATGGCTGTGTACATGTTCAGATACGAACTATGAAAATTTTGTTTATATCTTTAGAGAATTAAAATCAAGTATGTATGTCTTTAGTTTTGTCAAATTGCTGTCTTGTTTTGTCCTGTTATTAGGTAACAGTACTGATACAACACTGTAAAAATACGGAGATGTGGTATGATTGCCAATGAGACGCCTACATGTATCCACTCAAGTTCAAATAAAGTGGATGTAAGCAGTTATATGCAACCATACAGCCTTCAACAATGAGAAAAATCATATCAAATAGACCCTTGTAAATAGGTGTTTATCAAATGATATTGTAAATAAGAGGGTTGTATATTTCATGACGGTATAATACTAAACCCCTAACAGGAGGGATTGTGCCTGATATTCATATGATGAAGACATAATCTTTCAATCAGTTTAATTAAGGTCTGGTTCTGGCATGTCAATAACTGCTAGTAGTCTGTTGTTATTTATGTATTATTGTCATTTTGATTATTTTCTTTTGTTTCATATTCTGACATCGGACTCGGACTTCTCTTAAACTGAGTTTGACTGTGCGTATTGTTTCGCGTTTGTTTTTTCTACATTGGCTACAGGTATAGGGGAGGGTTGAGATCTCAAAAAACATGTTTAATCCCGCCGCAATTTTGCGCCTGTCCCAAGTTAGGAGCCTCTGACCTTTGTTAGTCTTGTATGATTTATAATTTTAGTTTCTTGTGTATAATTCGGAGCTTAGTATGACGTCTATTATCACTGAACTAGTATACATATTTGTTTAGGGGCCAGCTGACGGACACCTCCGTGTGCGGGAGTTTCTCGCTACATTGAAGATCTATCGGTGGCCTTCGACTGTTGTCTGCTCTATGGTCGGGTTGTTGTCTCAATGACACATTCCCTATTTCCATACTCAATTTTATAGTATGATTTACATCTGCAATAATCACGAAACAATCAGAGACAAGTTTTGGTCTAAATCTGTATGTCCCACATAATCAAATTGACCGAAGAGAGAGGCGAAAGATACTAAAGGCTTATTCAAACACATAAGTCAATAATAAACTGACAAAACCACGGAAAAAAAAAGAAAGATTAAAAAACACACAACAAAATGCAAAACACAACAAAGAACATCACAGACTGAACAAAACGAACCTCGCCAAAAAACTGGTGTGACCAAATGACTAATTTATCTCAGCCTTACATTATTTAGCAGACCCTTTATTATACCAAACCAAACAAAGTTCTTTATGGTACAATGTTTTTGATCCATCGGTCTGTCAGTCCTGTTCTCGTTATTGCAACTCCTCTGAAACCACATAACAGAGTTTTATAAATCTTTGTAGATAATGAGGAAATTATGAAATTATCAATTCATTGATTCTCTATATACTCCTACAACAGTTTGTCATAAAATCTGTCTAAAGACCACAACAGAGTTTCATAAATTTTTTAGATAGTTAGGACATGCTATGTAAATGTGCATATTGGCAGAAAATCATGATTATTTTTTTTATGCCCCACCTACGATAGTAAATGGGCATTAGTTTTCCGGTCTATGCGTCTGCTCCTTCGTCCGTTTTCTCGCTTCAGGTTAAATGTTTTGGTCAAGGTAGTTTTTGTTGAAGGTCAGGTCCAATAAACTTGAAACTTAGTACATATGTTTCCAATAATATGTTTTTTTCTAAGCGTAATGCCAAAGAAGGTTTTTCCCCCCTATTTCACGGTCCACTGAACAAAGAAAATGATAGGGCAAGTGGGGAACGGTGTACGATGGACACATTCTTGTTTTTGTCGAGCCTGCGACTTTTGTCGCAGAAAGCTCGACATAGGAATGGTGATCCGGCGGCGGCGGCGACAGCGTTAGTTCACTTCTTAAAAGCTTTATATTTTAGACGGCGAACGACCTGGATGCTTCATACTTTAAATACAAATGCCTTAAGTTTGGAAGTTTCCGTCTGTCACATGTCCATTGTCCTTGAACTCATTTTCATGGTTCAGTGACTACTTGAAAAAAAGTTAAGAGTTTTTGTAATTTCTCTCATATTATGGGTAACTATGTTTAGTATTTGCGTACCTTGGTCAGCATGCCCATCAGACAGTTTTCACTTGACCTCGCCATCATTTCATGGATCAGTTAAAAGGGTTAAGTTTTTGGTGGTCAAGTCTATATCTCAGATACTATATGAAATATGTCTTGTATATTTGGTGTATGGAAGGATTGTAAGGTGTACATGTCCAACTGGCAGGTGTCATCTGATCTTGACCTCATTTCCTTGGTTCAATGGTCAAAGTTAAGCTTTTGAGTTTTGTTCGTTTTTTCTAATACTATATGCAATAGGTCAACTTTATTTGGTGTCTGGAAATATCTTATGATGTCAGCCTCGCAAGTCTCATTTCACCTTGACCTCATTTTCGAGGTTCATTGTTCAGTGTTTAGTTTTTGTGCCAAGTGTCATCTGACCTTGACCTGATTTGTATTGAATGATTGTAAGGTGTAAATGTATTCCTCATTTTGGTCATATGACCTTGATCTCATTTTCTTTGGTCATGTTATTAATAAGTTTATGTGATAATTGTAGTAAAACTTTATATTTAGGTCTATCAACATAAATAAGGAGAGAAATTTCAACGTGTGTACTCTTGTTAGGAATTAGGAACCAGGCCTTCTGAACTTAGAATTTCGGCCTAAATATACTTCTGCATATCTTCTGAAATTACACAACAGAATTTCATGCGTGTTTGAACTAAATAATCTGTTGAAATTTTGTTTGCTTAGTGACAATGTCGGGCTGTGAAGTATGTGAGCGTGCTCACAAAGGTTCTTTGATTACACACAGTCAATGCATTGTCTGTGCTTCCCAGATACAGTCTGTATGCATTTTCTTTGTTGTAAATTAAATTAAGTTTATGTATTGTACGTCGTTCTTAGTCTTTATACATTGTTTATATGCTTTGACTATGAGTCTAAGATACTTCTATTGTCGGTATATCTTAGATTTAGTCGGTTAACACTGTCTATGGATCAGAGACACAGTATGTATGCATTGTAAGTTGTTCCAAGTTGAAATAAAAGTCTGTATGTTTTGCCTGTTACTGCAAGATAAAGTGTTTCACTGCCTGTGGCTCTTATATACAGTCTGTATGCATTTTCTGTATGCTTTATCTATAGGTCTAATTTTTAGATACAGTCTGTATACAAACTGTATCTCTGACCCATATACAGTGTCCAAAAAAACTCTGTTTTAAGATCTCTAACCCATATACAGTGTGAAAATGATCTTTGGTTCTAAGATGCATTTTGTTTGATTGGCTGAATGCTTAGTATATATTGGTTTCGATATATGTTCTGTATGTATTGTATGGATCTTATATATTTGTATTTTTTTCCATCTGATGGGTAAGCCTTTTTCAACTGATTTTTATAGTTCGTTCTTATGTTGTACTGTAACACCATAGTCCCAGATTATTGGAGGTTTGGGATCCCGCTAACATGTTTAACCCCGCCACATTCTCTATGTATGTGCCTGTCCCAAGTTAGGAGACTGTAATTCAGTGGTTGTCGTTTGTTTATATGTTACATATTTGTTTTTCGTTCATTTTTTGTATATAAATTAGGTCGTTAGTTTTTTCGTTTAAATTGTTTCACATTGTCATTTCGGGACTTGTTATAGGTGACTATGCGGTATGGGCTGTGCTCATTGTTGAAGGCCGTACGGTGACCTATAGTTGTTAATTTCTGTGCCATTTTGGTCTCTTGTGGAGAGTTGTCAGTAGTGTTTGTGGGACAGAATGAACCCATAAAGGTGGACGTCGGACGCTAACGCTATATTTGGACCTGGGTGTGAACGCCGACGCCATATTTGGGCCTTAACGCGGACGCCATGGTCGACTATGAAATCGGGACGCGAATTTGAGGTTGGACCGTATGATTCGGACATCGAGACACCGACGCCATATTTGGACTTTAAACTTGGACGCTATACCTTAATGTTGCATCAGACTACCCTTTAAAGTGACGTCATACCCTTAAAAGTGGACGGTATATTCTCGAAAATGGACGAGAATTTGTCTTTGATAAACGCTTACCCAACCCCTAGGTAATAAGTCTGTGATAATTCTGAAAAGAATCTTCTACCTCTTAAATAATTAACTGCTTATACATGTTTATAACAACTGTAAGAATTCTCCAAGATATACTATTTATATTAATCAGAAAAACTGTCACTTAATGCAGTAGGCGGAGCTATTCCCGTGTAAAAAGAATTGGATTAAAATGTTTGATATCAATACATAAAATATTTGTCTTTATCTTTTTTATTTTTGGATTTCTTATCTTATTAACATGACAATCGTGAAACATTCAGTAGTATTGCTTTCTACGGAAGCCCATTTAGGACCTCCCAAAAGTATACAATTATTTGAATTCGAAATCACGAATTTAAATTGTTATCTCGAATTTTATAATTCGTTTTAACAGATTAAATTTGTGATAATGAATTGGTGAAACTCGTTATAACAGATCTTGTAATTCGTTATTAAGAATTAAATTCCTTATCACAATTTTTTGTAATTTGTGATAACCATAAATTCGTTATAACGATTTTATCGTTATAACGAATTGTAGAATTTGTTTAAACTGATTAAATTTGTGATAACGAATTTGTGGAATTCGTTATCACAGTTTTTATTGTAATTGGTAATTTCAGATTAAAATTCATTATCACAGATTTTTAGCTCACATGGCACACAGAATTAAAAGAGCTTTCTTCCTCACTCTGCACCCATCGCTGTTTATTACTTTTACAAAAATCATTAAAACCTTTTTGACAAAGTGAAACAAACTTGACCGCAATCAATTTAGTTTTAACGCATTTTACACTATACCTAGAAATTTTTGTCGTGTAAACGGTTGGGTTTATTAGCCAGCGACCCAGTTTACACACCGAAACTCTCCGGGGGGAAACTTGTCTAATTCTCATATTTCTGGACCGAAATATTTTTATTTTTTATTTTCTACCAAAGTTTTTTTAAGCGGTGAATATCATTAGTGTGTGTACCTGGATACATTTTACACAGATGCAACGGAAATAGTTTCGCCAAAATGGTTTATCGAAATGTAAACCTAGGGATGAAAATCTTAGGTTTTACACTTCGATTAATCATGTTGCCGAAACTAATTCTTTTGCTTCTGTGTAAAATATATTAATTGGCGATACACACGAAGGAAATCGCCTGTCTAAGAAGACTTTAAATTAAGAAAAAGGAATACAAATGTTACTGTCACGAATTGTGGGTATCAAACACATTTTTTATGCCCCCGCCGCTAGGCGTGGGAGAAGTTTAGTCTAGCCCTTGTCCGTCAGTCCAGTCCGTTTGTCGGGTACGCTCCCAGAAATGGTTTCCGTTTGCCTCAACCAAATGTTATAAATTCAACTTATACACTATGCCAATTACTAAAACACACAGATAAAATTTGAAATTGAAGGGCGTCTCTTTTATAGTTCGTGAGTTATGCCCTTTACAAATGGTCAAAGACGTAGTGCTTATTCTGTAATTTCCGCTCTCTACATTTAGTTTGACTCAACCAAATGTTATTGAATTAATACACAATGTTTATTAACACAAAACACTGAGTCTGATGATCAAGTTTGAAATTGGGTGACGTCACTTTTACCGTTCTGAACTTGTGCCCATTCAGCGCTAATTTACAAAAACAAAACAAAACCAACAAACAACCAAATTAAGTGTCCAATCAATTTTGCTAATTTTTAAAATAGAAATCGTTAAAACTAAATTGCTCGTGGTCAAGTTTGTTTAACTTTGACCAAAAGGTTTCAGTAAAGAGAAAAAAGCTCACTTAACCCTGTGTGCCAGGTGAGGTAGTTCAAATTTAGGTGAAAATGTTTTTAATCTGGAATCACAAATTACATTAAAAAAAAATGTGATAACAAATTCCACAAATTCGTTATCACGAATTTAATCCGTAATAACCATTTATACAATTCGTTATAACGATTTTAATTCGGTATCACACATTACAAAAAATTGTGATAACGAATTTAATTCGTAATAATTCGTAACGAATTACAAAATCTGATATAACGATTTCCAACAATTCGTTCTCACAAATTTAAGCTGTTATAACGAATTATAAAATTCGTAATAACGATTTAAACTCGTGATTTCGAATTCAAATTATATTTGTGGGAGGTCCTATGGGCGTCCGTAGCTTTCCGACTTATTTTAACCACTTAAATATCCTATGGTCCTGTTTAACATGACATCTCAAATAATTAGATTAAGAGATAAAGCACATCTGGTGATTAAAAATAAGTATCTTTATACACTTTCTTTCAATAACATGTTTACAGGTGTACACTTTTTTATTTGGTTCTAATTAACGGACACCAATTATAAAAATATAGTCTGTGACATTAAATAATTATCTTTATCTTTTAGATAAGCATGAGAACCGTAAACATTGAGTAGTATTGCATTCCAACTCATTTCAACCACATATAATTACTATCATATGATTAGGATTTCAACCCAAATGATTAACTAAAACCACGTGTGGTCATTTAAAATTGTTTCTCATTTAACATAATCTTAACTATATATTTGAAAATTCCACGGTCGTAGTTGGTTTTTATCTTCAAAAATACACGGATAATATATTTAATCAATCAATATTTATATACAAGGAGTTTGGATTGAGTTTACAGAATAGAGAATAATGGACGCAAAAATAAATAAAGAATGATATGGGCGAGTTTTGTTTATTTATTAAAAGCGAAAACTCGCTTTCATCCATCGTTTGAAAATAACGTACGTGGCAATTTCAAAGTGCGCCTTGCAAAACGCTATACGTTGGATGGATCGTGGGAATGTGCATTGAAGGTGTCGTTCATACCGGAATTAGAAGCCTAAATGAGAAGTATGTACTTCTGTTTCGATTTCGTGCACCAGTCGTACGTTAGGGAAAATCTCTCCATATTCTCCAGTCGATACGATTAAATGAAGATATCACGGACGTGACGTTTGGGAAACCAGTCTATTTCACGGTAACCAGGAATGAATTGTATCACATCGAATTTGTTTTGAGATACGATCATCTTCAAATATGTCGTCTAAAAGATGACCATGTATTTCTCTTGCTATATTTTCGAAGGAAGTGAAGTAAATCTATAAGAGGAAACTACTCACTGTCATTTAGGAAATTACGAGTATGTTTAATTGCAATATTTGCTGTAAAGTGTATGTGTGGCCGCACGATCTTCAAAGACATATAAGAAGTAAGCATTCTTCCGATGAGCCACTATACCACCCAGGTGTTACCCAGCAGCAGCAAAAGCAGCAACAGCAGCAGCAGAAAAAGAAGCAGCAGCAGCAAAAGCAGCAGCAGAAGGCTTTCGTGTTTAGACACCCTTTCACCATGATTGTGTCCGGTCCAACCTCCTGCGATAAAACGTATTTTATTTTATTGGTTTCAACACATAAAAAAAACTGTGAAGTCCTAGTCCAGACAGGATCGTTTGGTTGTATAAAAGGTGGCAACCTCATTACGAGGAAGTACAACGAACATGCAGTGCTTCCACGCGTTGAATTCATTCGTGGAATTCCTTTTGATCTCGAAAGGGACGATTTTTTCGATCCCAACATTCGAAACATGATCCTATTAGATGACCTCATGTCGACATCGGACAAAGACTCCAGAATAAATGATTTGTTTACGGAAGGGTGTCACCATAGGAATTTATCGGTCGTCGTTTTTAATCAGAATTTATACTTTGGCAAAGACCCCACCCAGAGACGAAACTGTCATTATCTCATTCTCTTTAATAACCGCATTGATCGACAGCCCATCGTGACTCTTGGCCGACAGATGTATCCTTCTCGAGGGGACTTCTTCTTCATCCGGAAATTTGAAGAGGCAAAGAGGACACCTTTCGGGTACTTTCTTGTTGACCTAAAAGCTAGAACACCAGAAGCCTCCAGATTGCACACAGAGGTCTTGCAGGTCGGTCAAGGAGAGACACCAGACGGACAGAGGGATGACGACCGTCTCTCGAATACTTTTGAAGACGATAGTTCGGTCTCATCAGACGAAGATATTGCCGACGAGAAAACACATAGTTCGTCAGAGGATGCTGAAACACGGAAAGATCTCATCGCCTGTCAGGATTGCGGAGTACTTAGTGTTTGCTCACCTACGTGGATTAGAAGCCCAACGTCAGCAAGGTTGTGGGAATAAAAACGGCATTGCCCTTAACGATGACCGGGAAAGATGAAGAGGATGCTTTGAGTGGATTGCCCGTGACCGTTTGCTGTGCAGAAGACTTGCCTAGATATGTGAGCGACAGGCTTAGAAGGTTTGTGGTCAATACGGACAACTGTGATCAAAAGGGGAGTCATTGGGTTGCATTTCATTTCCCCCGATCGGGTCCATCAGAATTTTTCGACTCCTTAGGACGATTACCGGAAAAGTACCAACGCTATTTCAGAAATGTACTCATCGTCAATGGACCGAAATACTGTGTGGTTTGCAATCAAATCCAACCCGATGATTCAGATACATGTGGCCTGTATTGCATTTATTACGTCAAATTGAGATGTCGGGACTCGAGATGAAGGACATTATCAACAACTTTTCATCCACTGAGACGATTCAGAATGACAGTAAACTCGTAGCTCTATTTGGTTAAATGAAAAATAATGATACAAAAAAAAAATAATGAAAAAAGAAAGAAAAAAAACAAGAAAAGAAAAAAAAATATTAAAACACCTACATGGATGTATAGCAGGTCTCAAGTCTTAAAAAACTCTTTCTAGGGTCACTAAAAGTATCCACCCTGGAGGGTAGCCTGGTCAAACATTAAGATATAGCGTCCAGGATTTAAGCCCAAATATGGCGTCGGCGTCCCGATGTCCGAGTAACATGGTCCAACCCGAAGTTTGCGTCTTGATTTCAGGGTCGACTATGGCGTCCGCTTTAAGGCCCAAATATGGCGTCGGCGTCTGCGCCAACTTTCGAATATGGCGTCAGCGTCCGACGTCCACCTTAATTGGGGTCATTCTGTCCCACACACACTACTGTTGTCTCATTGGCAATCATACAACATCTACTTTTTTATATTATATATATATTATCTATACGTATATATTTTCTATATACGAATTTTACATGTTTAGATAATGCAATGAAAATTCAGAAGATATGTGGTAATATTGCCAATGGGAAACTTATCCACCAAAGACAAACGAATGTGAATCAGCCATGAGTTACACATATGTATTCATGTAAAATTCTATTAAAACCCATTCCTGACTAGATGTGACGAAAAACGAAAACTAACAGCCCGATTAATGCTGAAACGATAAACGTAAAATCAATATCAAAGACAGCAACCAATAACAATACAGTGCTCCTATATATCGTCTACCAACAGTATTTATCTATACGGTTACCTACCGTCGGTGGTTAACATGCAATACAGTACTTCTATTTACCGTATATCAACAGTATTTGTCTATACGTACCGTCGGTGGTTAACATACAATATAGTGCTCCTATATACCGTCTATCAACAGTATTTGTCTATACCTACTGTCGGTAGTTAACATACAGTATAGTGCTCCTATACACCGTATATCAACAGTTAATCACCGACGGTAGGTATACACAAATACTGGTGATAGACGGTATATAGGAGCACTATATTGTATGTTAACTACCGACGGTATTTCTCTGTACCTACCGTCGGTGGTTAACATACAATATAGTGCTCCTATATACCATCTATCACTATTATTTGTCTATACCTACCGTCGGTGATTAACATACGATATAGTGCTATTATATATACCGTCTATCAAGAGTTTTAGTCTATACCTACTGTTGGTAGTTAACATACAATATAGTGCTCCTATATACCGTCTATCAACATTATTTGTCTATACCTACTGTCGGTAGTTAACATGCAATGTTGAAGGCCGTACTTTAACCTATAATGGTTTACTTTTTAAATTGTTATTTGTATGGAGAGTTGTCTCATTGTCACTCACACCATATCTTCCTATATCAATATAATGCTTCTATATACCGTCTATTATCAGTATTTTTCTAAACCTACCGTCGGTAGTTAACATGCGATATAGTGCTCCTATATACCGTCTACCAACAGTATTTATAATGAAATTGAAAACAGTGTGGCTGTGGCCATTGATTGACACATTAAATTCATCCATTGACTGGGACAATTAAGGTGAACGTTTGTATGTAACTACCACTGCTGACTATGTACTTTTTAAAGACACTTAAACTATGGGGTCACCAAAGGTTCTCAACAACTTAATAAAGTAATTCGAAAAACTAATCAGAAATAACACGATGTTTTGATTTATATCAATTATATAAATCAAAACATAAAGGTTATTCCTGATTAATTTTTTGAATTATTTTATTATTAAAGGCGTTAAGAAACCTTTGGTGACCCCACAGTTTAGATGTCTATCGTAGGTACGTCATGAACAGTGGTCGTTACAGACAAACGTTCATGTAAATTGTTCCAGTCAATGGATGAATTTAATGTGTAAATCAATGGCCACAGCCGCACTGTTTTGAATTTCATTCTATCTATACCTACCGTCGGTGGTTAACATGCAATACAGTACTCCTATTCACCGTATATCAACAGTATCTGTCTATACCTACTGTCGGTGGTTAACATACGAATTAGTACTCCTTTACACCGTCTATCAACAGTATTTGTCTATACCTACCGTTGGTGGTTAACATGCAATATAATGCTCCTATATACCGTCTATTATCAGTATTTTTCTAAACCTACCGTCGGTAGTTTACATGCGATATAGTGCTCCTATATACCGTCTACCAACAGTATTTATCTATACCTACCGTCGGTGGTTAACATGCAATACAGTACTCTTATTTACCGTATATCAACAGTATTTGTCTATACTTACTGTCGGTGGTTAACATACAATATAGTGCTCCTATATACCGTCTATCAACAGTATTTGTCTATACCTACTGTCGGTAGTTAACATACAATATAGTGCTCCTATATACCGTCTATCAACAGTATTTGTCTAATACCTACTGTTGGTAGTTAACGTACAATGTAGTGCTCCTATATACCGTCTATCAACAGTATTAGTCTATACCTACTGTCGGTAGTTAACATACAATATAGTGCTCCTATATACCGTCTATCAACAGTATTTGTCTATACCTACCGTCGGTGGTTAACATACAATATAGTGCTCCTATATACAGTCTATCAACAGTATTTGCCTATACCTACTGTCGGTAGTTAACATACAATATAGTGCTCCTATATACCGTCTATCACTAGTATTTGTCTATACCTACTGTCAGTAGTTAACATACAATATAGTGTTCCTATATACCGTCTATCAACAGTATTTGTCTATACCTACTGTCGGAAGGTAACATACAATATAGTGCACCTATATACCGTCTATCACCAGTATTTGTCTATACCTACTGTCGGTAGTTAACATACAATATAGTGCTCCTATATACCGTCTATCAACAGTATGTGTCTATACCTACTGTCGGTAGTTAACATACAATATAGTGCTCCTATATATCGTCTATCAACAGAATTTATCTATACTTACCGTCGGTGATTAACATGCAATAAAATGCTCCTATATACCGTCTATTATTATTTTTTTTTCTAAACCTACCGTCGGTAGTTAACATGCGATATAGTGCTCCTATATACCGTCTACCAACAGTATTTATCTATACCTACCGTCGGTGGTTAACATACAATATAGTGCTCCTATATACCGTCTATCAAGAGTTTTAGTCTATACCTACTGTTGGTAGTTAACATACAATATAGTGCTCCTATATACCGTCTATCAACAGTATTTGTCTATACCTACCGTCGGTGGTTAACATGCAATATAGTCCTCCTATATACTGTCTATCAACAGTATTTGTCTATACCTACCGTTGGTGGTTAACATGCCATACAGTACTCCAATATATCGTCTATCAATACTATTTTTCTCTACCTACCGTCGGTGGTTAACATATAATACAGTGCACCTATATACCGTCTATTATCAGTATTTTTCTAAACCTACCATCGGTGGTTAACATGCAATATAGTGCTCCTATATACCGTCTATCAACACTATGTTTCTAACCTGTTTCTATACCCACCGTCGGTGGTTAACATGCAATACAGTGCACCTATCTACCGTATATCAACAGTATTTGTCTATATCTATCGTCGGTGGTTAACATGCAATATAGTCCTCCTATATACTGTCTATCAACAGTATTTAGTCTATACCTACCGTCGGTGGTTAACATGACATATAGTACTCCTATATACCGTATATCAACAGTACCTGTTTATACCTACCATCGGTGGTTAACAAGCAATACAGTACTCCTATATACCGTATATCAAAAGTATTTGTCTATTATACCTACCGTCGGTGGTTAACGTAAAATATAGTGCTGTCTATTAAAATTATGTGTCTATACATACTGTCGGTGGTTAACATACAATAAAGTGCTCCTATAAACCGTCTATCAACAGTTTTCATTGATACCTACCGTCGATGGTCAATATAACGTATTATATGGTCCGTATATAGTGCTCATACATGTATATACCGTCTGTCAGAAGTATCTGAATTTACCTACCGTCGGTGGTTAACATACAATATAGTGCTCCTATATACCGTCTATCACCAGTATTTGTCTATACCTACCGTCGGTGATTAACATACGATATAGTGCTATTACATATACCGTCTATCAAGAGTTTTAGTCTTTACCTACTGTTGGTAGTTAACATACAATATAGTGCTCCTATATACCGTCTATCAACAGTATTTGTCTATACCTACTGTCGGTAGTTAATATACAATATAGTGCTCCTACATGTGTATATACCGTCTATCAACAGTATTTGTCTATACCTACCGTCGGTGGTTAACATACAATATAGTGCTCCTATATACCGTCTATCAAGAGTTTTAGTCTATACCTACTGTTGGTAGTTAACATACAATATAGTGCTCCTATATACCGTTATCAACAGTATTTGTCTATACCTACCGTCGGTGCATGGTTAACATGCAATATAGTCCTCCTATATACTGTCTATCAACAGTATTTGTCTATACCTACCGTTGGTGGTTAACATGCCATACAGTACTTCAATACATCGTCTATCAACAGTACCTGTCTATACCTACCATCGGTGGTTAACAAGCATTACAGTACTCCTATATACCGTCTATCAATACTATTTTTCTCTACCTACCGTCGGTGGTTAACATATAATACAGTGAACCTATATACCGTCTATTATCAGTATTTTTCTAAACCTACCATCGGTGGTTAACATGCAATATAGTGCTCCTATATACCGTCTATCAACACTATGTTTCTAACCTGTTTCTATACCCACCGTCGGTGGTTAACATGCAATACAGTGCACCTATCTACCGTATATCAACAGTATTTGTCTATACCTATCGTCGGTGGTTAACATGCAATATAGTCCTCCTATATACTGTCTATCAACAGTCTTTAGTCTATACCTACCGTCGGTGGTTAACATGACATATAGTACTCCTAAATACCGTATATCAACAGTACCTGTTTATACCTACCATCGGTGGTTAACAAGCAATACAGTACTCCTATATACCGTATATCAAAAGTATTTGTCTATACCTACCGTCGGTGGTTAACGTAAAATATAGTGCTGTCTATTAAAATTATGTGTCTATACATACTGTCGGTGGTTAACATACAATAAAGTGCTCCTATAAACCGTCTATCAACAGTTTTCATTTATACCTACCGTCGATGGTCAATATAACGTATTATATGGTCCGTATATAGTGCTCATACATGTATATACCGTCTGTCAGAAGTATCTGAATTTACCTACCGTCGGTGGTTAACATACAATATAGTGCTCCTATATACCGTCTATCACCAGTATTTGTCTATACCTACCGTCGGTGATTAACATACGATATAGTGCTATTACATATACCGTCTATCAAGAGTTTTAGTCTTTACCTACTGTTGGTAGTTAACATACAATATAGTGCTCCTATATACCGTCTATCAACAGTATTTGTCTATACCTACTGTCGGTAGTTAATATACAATATAGTGCTCCTACATGTGTATATACCGTCTATCAACAGTATTTGTCTATACCTACCGTCGGTGGTTAACATACAATATATTGCTCCTATATACCGTCTATCAAGAGTTTTAGTCTATACCTACTGTTGGTAGTTAACATACAATATAGTGCTCCTATATACCGTTATCAACAGTATTTGTCTATACCTACCGTCGGTGCATGGTTAACATGCAATATAGTCCTCCTATATACTGTCTATCAACAGTATTTGTCTATACCTACCGTTGGTGGTTAACATGCCATACAGTACTTCAATACATCGTCTATCAACAGTACCTGTCTATACCTACCATCGGTGGTTAACAAGCATTACAGTACTCCTATATACCGTCTATCAATACTATTTTTCTCTACCTACCGTCGGTGGTTAACATATTATAATACAGTGCACCTATATACCGTCTATTATCAGTATTTTTCTAAACCTACCATCGGTGGTTAACATGCAATATAGTGCTCCTATATACCGTCTATCAACACTATGTTTCTAACCTGTTTCTATACCCACCGTCGGTGGTTAACATGCAATACAGTGCACCTATCTACCGTATATCAACAGTATTTGTCTATACCTATCGTCGGTGGTTAACATGCAATATAGTCCTCCTATATACTGTCTATCAACAGTCTTTAGTCTATACCTACCGTCGGTGGTTAACATGACATATAGTACTCCTAAATACCGTATATCAACAGTACCTGTTTATACCTACCATCGGTGGTTAACAAGCAATACAGTACTCCTATATACCGTATATCAAAAGTATTTGTCTATACCTACCGTCGGTGGTTAACGTAAAATATAGTGCTGTCTATTAAAATTATGTGTCTATACATACTGTCGGTGGTTAACATACAATAAAGTGCTCCTATAAACCGTCTATCAACAGTTTTCATTTATACCTACCGTCGATGGTCAATATAACGTATTATATGGTCCGTATATAGTGCTCATACATGTATATACCGTCTGTCAGAAGTATCTGAATTTACCTACCGTCGGTGGTTAACATACAATATAGTGCTCCTATATACCGTCTATCACCAGTATTTGTCTATACCTACCGTCGGTGATTAACATACGATATAGTGCTATTACATATACCGTCTATCAAGAGTTTTAGTCTTTACCTACTGTTGGTAGTTAACATACAATATAGTGCTCCTATATACCGTCTATCAACAGTATTTGTCTATACCTACTGTCGGTAGTTAATATACAATATAGTGCTCCTACATGTGTATATACCGTCTATCAACAGTATTTGTCTATACCTACCGTCGGTGGTTAACATACAATATAGTGCTCCTATATACCGTCTATCAAGAGTTTTAGTCTATACCTACTGTTGGTAGTTAACATACAATATAGTGCTCCTATATACCGTTATCAACAGTATTTGTCTATATCTACCGTCGGTGCATGGTTAACATGCAATATAGTCCTCCTATATACTGTCTATCAACAGTATTTGTCTATACCTACCGTTGGTGGTTAACATGCCATACAGTACTTCAATACATCGTCTATCAACAGTACCTGTCTATACCTACCATCGGTGGTTAACAAGCATTACAGTACTCCTATATACCGTCTATCAATACTATTTTTCTCTACCTACCGTCGGTGGTTAACATATAATACAGTGAACCTATATACCGTCTATTATCAGTATTTTTCTAAACCTACCATCGGTGGTTAACATGCAATATAGTGCTCCTATATACCGTCTATCAACACTATGTTTCTAACCTGTTTCTATACCCACCGTCGGTGGTTAACATGCAATACAGTGCACCTATCTACCGTATATCAACAGTATTTGTCTATACCTATCGTCGGTGGTTAACATGCAATATAGTCCTCCTATATACTGTCTATCAACAGTCTTTAGTCTATACCTACCGTCGGTGGTTAACATGACATATAGTACTCCTAAATACCGTATATCAACAGTACCTGTTTATACCTACCATCGGTGGTTAACAAGCAATACAGTACTCCTATATACCGTATATCAAAAGTATTTGTCTATACCTACCGTCGGTGGTTAACGTAAAATATAGTGCTGTCTATTAAAATTATGTGTCTATACATACTGTCGGTGGTTAACATACAATAAAGTGCTCCTATAAACCGTCTATCAACAGTTTTCATTTATACCTACCGTCGATGGTCAATATAACGTATTATATGGTCCGTATATAGTGCTCATACATGTATATACCGTCTGTCAGAAGTATCTGAATTTACCTACCGTCGGTGGTTAACATACAATATAGTGCTCCTATATACCGTCTATCACCAGTATTTGTCTATACCTACCGTCGGTGATTAACATACGATATAGTGCTATTACATATACCGTCTATCAAGAGTTTTAGTCTTTACCTACTGTTGGTAGTTAACATACAATATAGTGCTCCTATATACCGTCTATCAACAGTATTTGTCTATACCTACTGTCGGTAGTTAATATACAATATAGTGCTCCTACATGTGTATATACCGTCTATCAACAGTATTTGTCTATACCTACCGTCGGTGGTTAACATACAATATATTGCTCCTATATACCGTCTATCAAGAGTTTTAGTCTATACCTACTGTTGGTAGTTAACATACAATATAGTGCTCCTATATACCGTTATCAACAGTATTTGTCTATACCTACCGTCGGTGCATGGTTAACATGCAATATAGTCCTCCTATATACTGTCTATCAACAGTATTTGTCTATACCTACCGTTGGTGGTTAACATGCCATACAGTACTTCAATACATCGTCTATCAACAGTACCTGTCTATACCTACCATCGGTGGTTAACAAGCATTACAGTACTCCTATATACCGTCTATCAATACTATTTTTCTCTACCTACCGTCGGTGGTTAACATATTATAATACAGTGCACCTATATACCGTCTATTATCAGTATTTTTCTAAACCTACCATCGGTGGTTAACATGCAATATAGTGCTCCTATATACCGTCTATCAACACTATGTTTCTAACCTGTTTCTATACCCACCGTCGGTGGTTAACATGCAATACAGTGCACCTATCTACCGTATATCAACAGTATTTGTCTATACCTATCGTCGGTGGTTAACATGCAATATAGTCCTCCTATATACTGTCTATCAACAGTCTTTAGTCTATACCTACCGTCGGTGGTTAACATGACATATAGTACTCCTAAATACCGTATATCAACAGTACCTGTTTATACCTACCATCGGTGGTTAACAAGCAATACAGTACTCCTATATACCGTATATCAAAAGTATTTGTCTATACCTACCGTCGGTGGTTAACGTAAAATATAGTGCTGTCTATTAAAATTATGTGTCTATACATACTGTCGGTGGTTAACATACAATAAAGTGCTCCTATAAACCGTCTATCAACAGTTTTCATTTATACCTACCGTCGATGGTCAATATAACGTATTATATGGTCCGTATATAGTGCTCATACATGTATATACCGTCTGTCAGAAGTATCTGAATTTACCTACCGTCGGTGGTTAACATACAATATAGTGCTCCTATATACCGTCTATCACCAGTATTTGTCTATACCTACCGTCGGTGATTAACATACGATATAGTGCTATTACATATACCGTCTATCAAGAGTTTTAGTCTTTACCTACTGTTGGTAGTTAACATACAATATAGTGCTCCTATATACCGTCTATCAACAGTATTTGTCTATACCTACTGTCGGTAGTTAATATACAATATAGTGCTCCTACATGTGTATATACCGTCTATCAACAGTATTTGTCTATACCTACCGTCGGTGGTTAACATACAATATAGTGCTCCTATATACCGTCTATCAAGAGTTTTAGTCTATACCTACTGTTGGTAGTTAACATACAATATAGTGCTCCTATATACCGTTATCAACAGTATTTGTCTATATCTACCGTCGGTGCATGGTTAACATGCAATATAGTCCTCCTATATACTGTCTATCAACAGTATTTGTCTATACCTACCGTTGGTGGTTAACATGCCATACAGTACTTCTATACATCGTCTATCAACAGTACCTGTCTATACCTACCATCGGTGGTTAACAAGCATTACAGTACTCCTATATACCGTCTATCAATACTATTTTTCTCTACCTACCGTCGGTGGTTAACATATAATACAGTGCACCTATATACCGTCTATTATCAGTATTTTTCTAAACCTACCATCGATGGTTAACATGCAATATAGTGCTCCTATATACCGTCTATCAACACTATGTTTCTAACCTGTTTCTATACCCACCGTCGGTGGTTAACATGCAATACAGTGCACCTATATACCGTATATCAACAGTATTTGTCTATACCTATCGTCGGTGGTTAACATGCAATATAGTCCTCCTATATACTGTCTATCAACAGTATTTAGTCTATACCTACCGTCGGTGGTTAACATGACATATAGTACTCCTATATACCGTATATCAACAGTACCTGTTTATACCTACCATCGGTGGTTAACAAGCAATACAGTACTCCTATATACCGTATATCAAAAGTATTTGTCTATACCTACCGTCGGTGGTTAACGTAAAATATAGTGCTGTCTATTAAAATTATGTGTCTATACATACTGTCGGTGGTTAACATACAATAAAGTGCTCCTATAAACCGTCTATCAACAGTTTTCATTTATACCTACCGTCGATGGTCAATATAACGTATTATATGGTCCGTATATAGTGCTCATACATGTATATACCGTCTGTCAGAAGTATCTGAATTTACCTACCGTCGGTGGTTAACATACAATATAGTGCTCCTATATACCGTCTTTTAACAGTATTTCTTTATACCTACCGTCGGTGGTTAACGTAAAATATAGTGCTCCTTTATATACCTTCTTTCAATAGTATTTCTTTATACCTACTGTCGGTGGTTAACAAAGAATTTAGTGCTCCTATATACCGTCTATCAACCGTATTTGTCTATACCTACCGGCGGTTGTTATCAAAACAAACTATTTTCAATCGACAGTCCAAAGTTTCGTATCTATACTTCACTCTGAATGACCGATGACATTTTTAGTTTTCTCCCTGAACTTGTCTGAAATATTTGCGGCTGTACTGATGGCAAACAACAATCAATCAATTTCTTAAAGTACTTCTTAATCTAAATCATATATTATTTTTTAATCTAACAAGTGTGGACACAGATGAGTGTGGATAGTATGTTTGAATGTTTGACAGTGTTTTATGATAAATGTAGTTCTATGATTTTCCTATATGTGTTATTAACTGTGTTGCACGATGACAACCAACCGGAGCATTAGGAGTATTGTTTATTTTATATTTAGTTTAGTTTTTATGTTCAAGACAGGCATGGAAGAGACACTAATTGCATTAGTTACCAAATGATTATGATAGAATATGTTCCACATCTTTGATTTTGGATACATTTTATAGCTAGGACAGCAACACATAATAGGTTAAATTTTTCGTGATTTTTTTAAATTGGGAGATGATATCTGAGAACATGATATAAGGAGCCTGTAATTCAGTAGTTGTCGTTTGTTTATGCGTTACATATTCGTTTTTTCTTTATTTTTTGTACATAAATAAGCCTGTTATCAGTGGTTATTTTTCTCCTTTGAATTGTTTCACATTGTCATTTTTAGACCTTTTATAGCCGACTATGCTGCATTAGCTTTGCTCATTGTTGAAGGTTGTGTGGCGACCTGTAATTGTTAATTTCTATGTCATTTTGGTCTGTTGTGGAGAATTGTCTCATTGGCAATCATATCACATCTTTTTTTATATGTATTTGCTAACTATTTGTATGGTTCTATTTATATATACTGAGTGCCAATGAAAATGCAACACTTGGTTTTTCAAAAATAAAATTTATATTAGAAATCATGATCTTTCAAAATGAATTGTTCTTGAAAATTAACAATTCTAACAATAGATCGACATCAAACAAAAATGTTTCATTGTCATCTTTCGGGCGCAATAGATAAACGAAACATCCAATGTCGAATCATCAAATCACAGTCCTAACAAAAAATTGTGCAGCGCAATCTCGACAGCGCCGTGGAATTGATCATTCCGGACGTTTAATGTGATCTCGAGGCATGTTATTCCACTTGTCCCGCAAAGCAAACTCAAGCTGACTTTTTGATATTGGTGGTGGTTTTCATCGTCTAAACCATGTCAAATCTGATGCAAAATTTGCTCTATCGGACCTAAATCTGGCGAAACGCATGACTTTTGGCCAAGGCGGGTGCCAAACGTCTATGTAACCACCACTGACTATTTTTGGTACATAATGAATGATTTTTGGTCTACAGAATTCGATGTTTACACCAGACGGCCGTTAAGATGTCGCCTGTGGTGCTCTTTAACTGTTGAATTTCTGCGCAAATGGTGCTTTACTGAAATTGCTCCAGAGGATCTACCGTGACCACCATTGAACTCTCGTGAACTTTGGACATCCATCAGAGTCGATATCGGATATGTTATTAATCTAACCAGTAATATGTGATCGGTGAATGTACGTATGACAATTACGCCAATTTTGAAAAAGCATATTTTTTTTCATTTGCGCACATTGACATTTTTTAATTTGCGCCAAATTGATTCGAAAGGTTAGGTCTGATAAATTTAGATGATAAAATTAAACTTGTTTAACCAAACGCAGCAATTCAATGAACACAAGCTACAATATAGATAAATGTGTGTATAGACACATGTTGAGCTCATGGGTATCATCATTTAATCACACTTCTGGTACCCGAACATTTACTTTCATATATGGAACCGATGCCATAAAGAAAAAAACAGGCTTTAACTTATAAAAATTTTGATAAAAAAGGGGATGCTTTATTGTAGGGAAGATATCACAAGGTTGCAGTTCAACAGAAGTGTTGCATGACAATACTCAGTTAAAAAAGATTTGTGCATATGCAAATGTGCTTTTTATGTCAAACAGTTACAATCTTATTTTATAAAGTGCTACTTCAAGTATGATGTACACTTGCAATTGCAATAAACTTATCCTGCTTTCAATCCCCCTCCTTCTCCCCGTCACGTGTGAGCAAGTGGCAGGTGGCAAAAGGCCAGAAGGAATATTTGTGTTATTATATAAATAAATTCTATACATCTTATATGCCTCATGACTTGTGTTTACCTGTTAATTTGTGCAAATGAAGAAAATAAATTTGGCGCAAAGAAATAAAAAAAAAAAAGGCGCTAATTAAGTGCAGATTGGCGCAAATGGAAAAAGCCGAAGCAAATATAATCTTTTCTCGCATCAAGATTTCAAGATTTTATTCATAACCTCAGACACATACTTGTGTACAAGAGGACAATAATATATACAACCATATTAAAATAATATATAGCGAGACAGGACAAACGAAACACAAATACATAGTATATTTTAAAAGACAATTGGTATAATTAGATTAAGTATTTTATGATTTTCTTCACGAAAATTGATAATTTCCTTTGAACTTGTACGTTACATATAGACAACAAGCCAGTGAATTTCTTCTTGCTTGGATTCATTACATAGTGATTTGGTACAAACTTTGATCTAAGAGCAGAAACATCAGCATTTTTGCAGGTAAACAATATATGAAACTCATCCCCTATTCCCTCATTACATAATGTACATATTCTATTTTCCCTCGCGATACCCGCCCATCTACCCGTCTCAATAGGTAACTTCAAATTCGAGCATCGAAGTTTAGATATGTAATATCTGTCCTTGGGTAATAATCGCAATAGATACGGTTCCAAACCAAACTCGAGTTTGAATAAAGAAAAGAATTCACCCCTATCAGATCAAATTGGTGTTTTCTTTCTTTTTTTCGTTCAGTTTCATCTAGTCCATTTGTTCATTTGACTCTGTCTCCATCACGACTAGGATGCATTTTAATTTATAATGTAAAGTCGTTCAGGTTTTTGTTTTATTATATAAAAAAAGAAGATATGCCATGATTGCCAATGAGACAACTCTCTAAAAGAGACAAAGTGACACCGGAATTAACTATTAAAAAAACCTTTAACAGATCACGGTACGCTGACGGTACAGATGTCTGTAAATTCAGAAATTAATGCGAGGTTTTTATTATTGCGACAATAATTAAGACTCGCATTTTGAAGTATTGCGTTTGAATTAATCAATCAAAATCTCATTTCAGGCTATAATGACACTCATCGCATTAAATATTTAACAATTGCACGCAACAAATTTACATTCAAAAATTTGATGTATATTTGACAAGATTAGTTCGTTTAAAGTTGCCGAAAATTCTATAATTAGTGTATTATTCTCCCAAGTTTATTTGAAAAGGTATAATTCCTCTATACAAATGGCAAAATCTTTCATAAAATATCCAGTAAGTTGGATAAACGTTTACCAAATCATCCCAATACAGTTTGATTTATATATTCACTTTGCTATTCCGTTCTTGCACAGTGATATAGTTCATTTTGCGTCATTCCATATTCTAGCAAAGGGAGATTATCTAAGCATCACCGTTACATCAGTAATAGCTCTCGTACATAAAATAGTTAGCTCGAACTGTATGATCCTGTGTGAATCTGATCTTTATATTAAAAGTGCATAAATGGTTCACATATGGGTCTTATTTAAAAATTAAACAGTATCAAAACAATAAGTGCTTTATAATATAACCAAATAGGCATGCAAAAAAGAATCAATAGGCAAAATATGCTTGTCTACCGTCTAATTCTGATTGCTAATATTTACTGTATTGTACATAGCTCAATTCCATTCCATTCCATTCAATTTTATTTATTTTTTAATTTTCAGCAGAAAACAGTATTTCTAACAATTATATTGAATTAATTTGATATGACGTTGACACACGGTAATCACTCTCATGTTTTTATTTACATCGCTGTCAATCATCCGGTAAAGATGAATATTCATTACTACCCTCGGTAGTTAACGTCCCTCGATGGTTAACTTTAAGTGCCTACCACATTAAACAACAACAATTACCTGTAACTCGCACGTCTTTTTGAAGTCCTCGATAATTTCTGAGTCTCTTTTTCTTTTAGCATTTAATGAGTTAATCAATTCATCTGCAGAATGTGTGATTTCCTCTCGCGAGAATTCACAAGGAACTAGATCCTTTAGTGACTTCATTGCTTTATGTGCTGCAGCCAGTGATGCTAGATTCGAGGATTTTGAACAAATGTTTCCTAACTCTCTACAACAGGAAAATATCATTTTTTTAATTATGTTGTAACAATATATATAATTTTTAGTTATAACTGAATCATAAATTAATGTGGGATGCCACCGATCTTGAAACTAAAAAAACAAAAAGTTTAACTTAAGTTAAATGTTTAACATATGAATTAGCTATATTTCATGCTTAATAAATAAATAAAATGGTATAGTGTTATAATTCGACAAGAGTAGCATTTATCTCCTCCTTCAAGCACTAACTTAACCCCCTGTTCATAATTTGTTCATTCTGAGAAGATTTTTCAAATATTCACCTCGGAGGCTTACAAAACCTTTGAGTGGACTTATTGGGAGGGGATGCAGTTGCGGTGCTGTTGTCGGGTCATTGAGGATTGCATATTTTGGCGTTGATGTTGAGTCACTGATAGGGTCTTTGCATCGGAACTGGGCACATTTGTTCTGAAAACAGTTGTTGGCATGACACGGATTGTGTTCTTCTCATGTATGTTATGATGGTATGATACTAGACCCCTGGCGGGAAGGATTGTGCCTGGTGTTCATATGATGAGATCATAATCTTTCAGTCAGTTTAATTGAAGTCTGGAGCTGGCATGTCAGTTAACTGCTGGTGGTCTGTTGTTGTTTATGTATTGTTGTCATTTTGTTTATTTTCTTTGGTTACATCTTCTGACATCAGACTCGGACTTCTCTTGAACTGAATTTTAATGTGCGTATTGTTATGCGTTTACTTTTCTACATTGGTTAGAGGTATAGGGGGAGGGTTGAGATCTCACAAACATGTTTGACCCCACCGCATTTTTGCGCCTGTCCCAAGTCAGGAGCCTCTGGCCTTTGTTAGTCTTGTATTATTTTAATTTCAGTTTCTTGTGTACAGTTTGGAAATTAGTATGGCGTTCATTATCACTGGACTAGTATATATTTGTTTAGGGGCCAGCTGAGGGACGCCTCCGGGTGCGGGAATTTCTCGCTGCATTGAAGACCTGTTGGTGACCCTCTGCTGTTGTTTTTTATTTGGTCGGGTTGTTGTCTCTTTGACACATTCCCCATTTCCATTCTCAATTTTATATTCTCGTGGGATCATGTTAATTTGATTAATATTGATTCGGTTTATTTAGTTTTGGGTACTTTTAATGTTACCATTATGCACATTGGGAGACGTGGAATTATTGCCAATGAGACCAATTTCCACGAGATACCACCTGACACAGATGTAAACGACTATAGGAACAGTAAACAGCCTTCGACAATGAGCAAAAACTTACCGTATAGTAAGTTATAAGAGGCCTGGCATAAAAATATGTTGAACAATTTTAGTATTTTTTCCACAGTATAAATAATTAACTTTGAATTATTTAAAACAAAACTACATTAGGGGAACGGTATTTGTAAGCAATTGTGTGTCAAATGAAATGAAAGACCGAACTTTATCAAGTTTAGTTATAAACTATGTTTCATAAAAATACAAAGAATAGGTAGGGCCGCAGTTTCTGTAAAAAACATCTAGCAAATATACTTTTCTTCATTACATTACTGAGTTGCAGCAAATAATTTTGCACCCAATTTATTATTTTTGTCGAAGGAAAAATTGTTTAAATATACAAACTTCTGTTTGTCATAAAATTCATAACTGTGTGTTAACTGTGTAACATTCAACTGTGTAACAGTCAGTTACTATATTTCTTTTTAAATCGAACACTTTATATCCAAATTTCGTTTTGTCCAAGGTAAGTTGTGGGCCTCTTGTCTAATGAAGAATCAGAAGTATGCCTTATTGCAGTTCATCGAGTTACTGAAACCTGAAATCTATTTCGTGACCAATTAAGTTTTCAACACATGCATGTATAGTTGAATATCATAGTCGATTTTAGACCTTGTTTATGTATAAAGAAAGCGAAACATACTCTGTTTGGTTTTGTGAATCATCAGTTTGGTCGTTATTTACATCAAGAACTTCAATCTGGACATCATTGTGTTCCCCACAGGAATATTGTTTGGTGTTATCTGCTTCCATAGTCTGGAATAAAATATGTCTTTAATATAAAGTGTGAGAGTACAGTAGTGGATTCATCATTTTCGAAACTTTAGCTCGGATAAGAAACTGTTTATAGACATATCCTCAGCGCTTTATAAAATAACAAGACTTTGTATATTACTTTTGTTAACTTGTCCTGCTTATTTAACACATGCTAGGCCTCCATCTATACAAACCTAATAGATGAATGATCTCATGGTAACGTGCTCACTGAGAGTGGGGGAGGTCGTGGATCCCCAGATTGGGTAAAACCAAAGACTTTAAATCTGACAGTTACCGCTTTTCGTCAAGTACTAAGGATGGGATCGGAGAATAAAAGGTGTTATGTCTTCCCATAAACTACTCACTTAGTACCTCATGTGCTAACACCGTACACGTTAAACATCCGACTGCGCATATCGGTCTTATAAACAGCAGGGCATACATGGTCATTACCGCTGCTGGTGGACTGTCAGTCCCGAAGGTATGTTCAGCTCAGTAATCAATACTTCGGTGTACTAACATGCTTTATAGCGAACTTTATATAAAATTGACTGATTATAAATTAAGTCTTATGTTTCAACTTCCTCAGGCAAAGTTGACCTAAATGCCTAATGGATTTGGCTTTTATTTTTTATGTCCTCTTTTGTCATATATTAGTTCACTTCATTGGCAATCATACAACATCTTCTTTTTTTATCTATACATTACTGTAAATTATTTAAGATATTTTAATACAGAAAAAGGGATATACAAACCAGATGGCTTGCAGTACTTTTGATTGGAATTTAAAAGCAAGAGAGACTTAATGAGATATTAATTCGCTGTCTGTCATATTCATGAGCACCGATTCGACTTTAATTTTCATAATTGATAGTATAACATACAAAAACGTGGATTCAAGTAAAAAAAAATTCACAAGAAGTAATTAACAACGCAAAGACTCGTTATAACTTATCAACAATTCGTGTGTAATTTTGACAAATGAGACCTTCCGAATTAGACTCAGTAACACGTATATACCTTCCTTAGCACAATGGGTGTCACGTATGAAGCAGTATATGCTTACCCTTCCGCAGCACCTGGAATGAGCGCCGGTTTTAACTTTTAAGTGGGTTCGTGTTTCTCAGTCTTTAGTTTTCTATGTTGTGTTTTTGTACTGTTGTTTGTCTTGTTTTCTGTTTTCTGTTTTTGTCATGTTATTGTCAGTTTGTTTCCGATCAATGAGCTTGACTATCACTTTGGTCTGCATATAGTCCAAAAAAGGCCCTGATATGAACATGAATATAGATAGGCTAACAACTTTAACAAGCACTTGCAAGCATACAATGACGATTTTATATGTTTGTTTGATTTTATGTTATAGATATATAAATGATGTGTGTGTGTGCCAAATTGAAATGAGTCTTCCTGGTTTCTTCCTGGTTTCATTTTTTAATTTTAAACACAAAAAATGCGTTAGTGAACACACTTAGCAAATACACGGCCGACACTCGGCTAACCGAGAGATTGGTCGGTTAATCTATATTGAGTATGCGGCTATATCGGCGGTTGGTCTGTTAATTGGGTTGGCTAAAGTCTGTTAATCAGGTGTTGTCGAGAAAATCATTGAAAGTTCAGCATGTTTCATTGCATAACTTTCTAAATATATTTTCATCATAAAAAGTATTCATGTCTAACAAAACAATTCAATGTACTGAATTCAGTGGTGTAATTATTTTTTTTCTAGCTTCGATGTACGATCTATAAAATAAAAAGGCGGGTTACTCAACAATAAATTTTTACACATTTTACACACATAAAATGTACACAAAATGACACATTGGTTAAATTTACTTGCATTTAATATTTTGAACATCGAAAAAAGAAAGGCATTATGTTTGTTAACCATATTGATATCATTGTGTGAAAAATCTACACGAAAATCTGTATTTTGGTGACATAAATCAGTCTTTATTTATAACCTGGTCTGTTAATGGGTCGGATGTATAAAACCCGGTCTGTTAATTGGTCTGTTAAGAGTTATGAATGGCAATACAAGTATAATTTTATTGCTATATGGGGTGTTATCGAATCAAATGAGTAGGCTTAAGACGAGCGGCTAAAATATACGAAAACAACACATGAGCAATGAAACATAACATATACATATATACGGAAACAACACATGAAATTGAAAATTGATAAAAATGGTTTCAAAAAGTGTAATATTAAAGTAATATTAATTTCATCCAAGAATGATCGCATATATCATATTGATTCTGTTAAATTGTCATGAATGGCACATATTGTCATCTACATTGGTAACCAGTATATAAATCAGAGATAAACGTCGTAATGTAACTAAACATCAGTAAGTAAAATATATTGGGATGACAAATTATGAAAAATAAAGAAAGAATAATGAGTAAGATAAATAAAATGTAGAAAAAAATGACATAACAATTTAAAGAATACAGATATAAACAATACCCCCAATCCGGACCCTCATGGTATACACGAGAATCTGGATGGAAACGCAGAATATAGAATAATATATAAGGACAGTAGAGAGTGATACTTTTGCTAAAAACGAGAGAAAAATAATACTTGTTTAAGAATACACACATGAAACACCGATGGCTGTTGAAACAGTAACGGATTGCGATGTACTTATATTGGTGACAAATTCTAGAAGTTTACATGCGGACAACTATGGTGGCAGGTTAATGCCATTTTGCGTTTTAGCGCTTTAGCGTTTTCGCCTTACATATTCTATATGGCGAAAACGCGAAATTGCGAAGTCGAAAACGAGAAAACGCGAAACCGATTTCTCGTTTTCGACTTCGCGTTTTCGCGTTTTCGCGATTTCGCGTTTTCGCCCTATAGAATATGAAAGGCGAAATCGTGAAAACGTGAAATGGTCTTCACCGGCCACTATAGACAACTTTGGTTCTCCTCTCAATTATGTAGAAAGGAACTAAACGGAATAAAATGAATTGAAACTTAAAATAACCAAATGTAACTGCATTCGCTCCTTTCCGTTTACTTCTTTAGAGTGATTTGTAAACAACATATGATTAAGTAATAAAAGAAAAGAAACAATTGGATGATGCTGACGAATTAGGGTTTAACGTCCAGTAACAAATATCATGTTCATATGTGAACGAGAACACGTTATATGTACCCTGTGTTGTATTAGAAAGACACTTTCAGTCGGAATTGAGAACGTGCTACTTCGAACAGACACAAAAATTAAGGCTGATTGAAAATGTCAATAAAAAATTCATGCATATTCCAGAGGCCAATCCATATCACGCTATATTGAAGTGACACACCCTTCAATAAAATGCAAAGAAAGTCAAAATAAAAATGCTCTTTCTAGGATACTGTGGCACCGTATTGTCATTTTTGTTTACTCAGGAACATCTCAGTTTAAATTTTTCAAGGGGAAAATATAAAGGTAGCAAAATTATTGTCGTGGCTAAATAACTCTTAACTGACACAATTTCAATTGTCCAACCCATTAACAGACTTTATTCCCATAATTTTCACTAAAACGTGGTAATATTCACGTTATTTTACAATTATGAAATATTAACTAATGTCAATTTATTTTTTAGAACCACAGTACTATTTTTTGTTCTTTAAATGATATCTAAATTTGTTTGCTTCGCCTTTTATTAAAAAAATTGCTATGCGTATAAGCATAAATACTACATACTTGCGCGACGCCTTTTAGTTTTACTGAAAACTGCGCAGACTAAGAAATATTTTTACAAGTGCAAAATGTTCTATGATAGATATCATTTTGTCAGACACTTTTCTTTTTTTTATTTGGTTTTTATAACATGCCAAAAATCTGTATATTTAATAGAGTTTAACATTAAATTAAGCGTTTTACTCTTAACAGACCTATAACCAACCCGATTAACAGACCAATCGCCGATATAGCCGCATACTCAATATAGATTAACCGACCAATCTCTCGGTTAGCCGAGTGTCGGCCGTGAAATACACCAATCTAATTGAAATATTGATTACCGATTTCGTTAAGCCCTTCAACGAGTAAACGAGCTACAATAGATCTGAAAATTTATAAGATTGCACATGCATAACCCTTTTCCAGCTAAGCCTAACGGTCGAATTAAAGGTTGCACTGCATGAATGCGGATTCAAATGAGGAAGTTTTAATGTTTTGTCAAAATTGTAGCCACATGAAATGTCCTTGTGTTTGAACATATTATGCAAAAAGATAACACTAATACAGTATAGATCCCCCCTTTTTATGCCTGGTGAATGGACAAACCCACAAAACAAAGTTTAGGGTAACTGCATGATAAATGATTCTAAATAGAAAAAGAGGCTATATACAATAGAAAAGTTTTTTGGCTTAAGAATGATTGTCGCACTGGTCAACAGACAACTTCAACGTATCCAGGTACTAACTTACAGAAACTTAACACCGCGTCACCAGGTTTCGTTTCGAATCATGATCAATCATGGTCGGTTGCCTATTACATTTCATTTTTTAATGACTTTGTCGCAATATTAAACGGTCCGATATAAAACCAAGTTTACACCATCGGAAATGCCTTTCATAAAGGACTTTGCGTTTTGAATTTTCCGGCTTGGCCGAGTTCAGTATTTTTGTTATGCTAAAATTTACTTTCAAAGTCAAGAAAGTGGCTGTCCGTGGAGTTTATTATCAGTCGGAAAGCAAGCCCTTAGAAACGTCCATTGTTGCTACTTTCTTAAGACAAATCTTCAATCTTCAATCTTTGTCGTGATGACAGAGTAATCTCTCTTGTAAATTATCCTCTCTTGTAAAATAATTATCACAAATGTAGTTTCTCCTTTGTACTTATATATTGTAGGTGGCGCTTTAAAAATATTATAGAATTATTGTATGAAGTGAAATAAATTTAAAAAATGGTTTATTAGGTTATTGAAATGGCATGAAAAATTAAAAATATAAAAAATTTAAAGAAATTTGCATCAAATTATCCACTAAAACGGTTTGTTTCCTCTATGTACTCCGCTAATAGTTGATTGATATTTTCTGCATTTGGCAAATTGATTGTTAATAAATTGTCTAGATCTGTTGGAATTTGTCCAATAAGACAAACAATGGGACTCATGTCATGAATGGTAAAAAAATCAACAAATCAACAAATCAACAAAATTATCTACTAAAAGAACGATTATGAATATAAGATGAATAAAATATGTATGTCCAATAAACTTAAAAAATGTAAAATGCAAGAAGTGAAGGAAAAAACAATTACCTTAGTAAATATAAGGAACTGGGAATCTTCTGCTTATATTTCAGTCACTGGAAAATTCGTATTCTCCGCCATATGCAACTTTACGGGATTGCTTATTGTTAGGGACAGGTAAGATTATTTTACAACTTGTTATTTCCTATATTTTTGTCCCGAAACTTTATATATCTACTTCATTAAGAACTTGATTATTATCTTATGGTGTAAAAACAAAAACTCAAAATAAATCATCAAAATACAACAAGGAAAATTGGAGAAAGAAAATTGTCTTACAAAATTATGTACACCCCTAAAAATGGAAGCATCTGACATAAACAGACCAGATGGCGCTGTAATCTTTTCTTCAGACAGAAGAGTTGTCGAAAATAATAAAGCACGTTTTATGAGTTATTTCAGACTGATTGGTCCATCAAAGACATGGCTGGGGTTGTTTTGGAAAACTTGAGTTGGAAGAAACTCATCATTCTCAGCTTAATATTGCTTATGTTACTTATAACGTTTTTCTTAATTGGTGGTTTGCAAGGTAAGTCTGACTAACTTTTCACTCGGATAATTTTCGGGTACAAACTTTTTCTTAAAAAAAATAATTATGGACAGTACACTTATTCGGTCTTATCAGTGACACATTCAGTTTTTTATTAATGAACATGTTCAAAATGATTTAATTGTAGTTTAAGAATAATAATTATTTGTAAAAAAAGGTGTTATGTTTGCTACATTTTGTAGTTTGCACCAAGTTACCCTGTAAGGCTGTATAAACTTAATTATTTGAATTAGTCATCATTTGAAATTTCTTCTGTCTCTTTTTTATTTGTATTTTTTTTTAAGTGGGAGTGCAAAGAAAAGTCTCTTACACCCAGCATTAATGTATAATATTAATGTACAAAGACAATGACGTACATGTATATTTATGTGGATCTCCTGTAGTTGGTGATCGCAATATTTTGCACCAGTATTGCAACTTTAAAAAAAAATCAAACAGATGAATTTTAATGTAACACAAATAAACAAAAGATTATTGTAATCAAATCATAATACAAGTGTTAATTATATAAAATAGTTGCTAGACTATTCATTTTATCATACTTGTAATTCTATGTTTTATTTCATTCCTTTTCTTATCTACAAATCTAATAAAATTAAATATTTCTTATTATTCCAATTAACCTGATTAAGGTCCCACAATGGGTATACAAGTAACAATTGTTATTGTTATATTAAATCTATATGTGTAGGGGGCATTTACCCTTAATGTTGTTTATTTAGTAATATGATCATGATTGTATAGCAATTATATTTAACAATGCACTTAAAACAGTACTTTGAAATGATTTCTAAATATCAAACTTTGGCTTCCAAAAATGTGCAAATCTAAATTGTATTTTGCCTTGTGTAACAACTAAAGAATGAAAAAAATTAAAATGCCCATGCCAGTACATGTACATGTATTGCCCACTTCTGGAAGTATTTCCGTGCCTAGCAAAACAAGGAATTTCCCTTCCAGTTAAACTTTGCCAGCCATGTATACATGTCATTTTGTGTGTTACAGACAAACTTCAGTACTTAATCAAGCCACACATCCAGGATTTGAGGTAATAGTGGCCACTGTAAAAACAGCTCACCAACAAACAAATTAACAAATAACGCATGGTCCTGTCCAATTAACCTGACTTGGTTTAGTCACAAAATGCAGAGTTTGCGAAATCTTTTTTTCCCCTGGTGGTCCTTGAAGAAAATCTGCTGGTCCTCACTATTAATCTATTGAAAAATATTTAAAATTGTGTCAGTCCTATGCAAAATTTTGGTGGTGAAATCCTGAGGACTAACACTTTTCGCGAACTCTGAAATTAAATGTAGTGGGGTTAGACTTAACCAGTCTTACAAAAAGTTACAAAGTACATGTATGTTAACACAAACAAACCCAGTTTTCCCATCTAGACCATTTGTTGTAAAACTAAAACGCATGATAAAACACACATTGCAGCTACCAACAGGATACTACATGTATGTGCATTAGCTTGAACAAATGCATACAAATACAACATGTTTACCTCTAAACATTTGATCTGTGGTGGATAGTTGTTCACTAACAATCGTACCACATCTTCTTATTTTTACATAATTTGGAAAGCAAGGTCAAATTGTGTTGCTATTACAAAATGCTAGCTACAATGTAAGTTAGGAACAGAAGTGGATACTGTAGCCCAAGAAAACAAAACCATATAAGAAACAACAAAGTTACCAATGTTGAATATGCACACAAAACCAGGGAATGACACAGACTTGTGTTATACATGTACCACCATTGATTTTCCCTTATAGTTTTTGTTAAAGTTGCACTTTTCTAAAAAGTGCAGAATTTATCTTTGTTTCAAATAAAGAAATTCTTGGCATGAGTAACATTTTATCCTGTCCAGGACCCGGTTGCACTAACGTCAGTTAGTTTATAGAAAAAATTTTACATGATATTTCATTGCATGAAAATAAATAACCAATAAAATTTTCACCTCTGTTCTACATGTGTACAACCTTCAGCTATCATGTTACCTCAAGTTTCCAAGTTTTTCTATAGAAACACCAAATAAAAAAATAACATTGATTTGAAACACACAACATAAATATTTATAACATGGAAATTTTTCACTGTAATGAAATGTTGGATTAATTTCCTACAAATGTCAGTTTCAAAAGATTATTTTTTTCAACTCTTTTTCGCATGCAAAACACAATGTGGCGTACTATGATTTGGTGGTGAGCCTCTTGTTACAACTTATTAAAATAATATGGAAAGCTTTTTTCATGCATGTAAATAACTCAATTTTATACTTGTAGCTCCTCAACCTAACAATGTGAACATTATCATTGGTACAAAATGCTATGCCAGAGGCAGGTATGTCAACAGAGAGAAATGGCATATACCTAGAGGAAATAAAAGCATAAGCTGTGAGAAGTTGGATAGTTTAAGGCCTGACGATCCTAAAATCATTAGTCAAGAGATAACAGACAAACAGGTTGTTTTTGCTTTCTGGATTCCTGGCCCTAGAGATGGACAAGAGCTGAAGATGCATCCACGGTTTCAGTACATGATGTCTGTATTACAGCTTGACATTATATATCAACCCCACAATCCTGTAGGTAAGTGGATTACATTGGTAAAGGATTCACTCCAAGATTACCATTACTGTAAACCAAATTAATCATGTTAAAAAAATGTAATATTGCTTATACTTTATTTTGCGTTTACCACTTTCTAGTCCACTTCACGGCTATTTAATTTGGCGATTTTCTAATTAACTTGATGTTGTTTAATAAGGTAAGATCCCAGTTTGACATATTTAGGACGATTTATATTTGTGTTATAAGTCGCAAAATAAGTTGGTTTACAGTATTCGTGTACATGTATCTTGATGTTTTTGGGCTTTGACTGAACATGCTGAATGGCATACATTGAAGTCACTAAAATTTATGTATCAAAAATTAGTATTGCCATTCAAGGGAGAACATGTTAACTATTTTCATAATCATAGGGCACAAGACATGTAGTTTTAATCTGTAACCTTTATTTCTATTTATTTTGGAGCCCTTAATGGCCCTACCTTTTATTATTGAGGTTTCTACCCTTATTAAACAATATCTATATAAAGGTAAGTGATTGGAGATTTTCTTTATGTTTGAGAGCAAATGTGGACAATTAAATGAATTAACTTGTGTCTTCATGTATATCCTGATGCAACTGAGTCTCAAATTAAGCAGTGATATTGGACATGTTTCATCTTTAATTGACTAAGCTTAATCAAAAGACCAAAGAACAAAAGTGTACAAACAGTCAACTTTTAGGTCATTTAATGTTTGCAAAGAACTGAATTTAGAACTCTTAAAAAAAAAATACCTCAAGAAGCACCATCAGAAAGGACTTGCAAAATTGCAGATTTGAACTCACTTCACATACCAGGAAATCTATATCATCAGTCACCACTGCATATTTTGCCTGACATCTATTATGTATATTTATTTATTTATCATTATAAGGACTAAACCCAGTGATGCTGTTGGATTTTAGACTGGGTTATAGGAATGAAGGAGATAGAGAGGGTGATTGGAAATTACTGGCAGAATCTGCAGAGGATAGAAAACTTGTCTGTACCATCAGTACTAATGAGAAGAATGAGGTAGGAATTACTGAAAACTTGTCTGTTCCGACACTTCTAATGAGAAGAATGAGGTAGGAATTACTGAAAACTTGTCTGTTCCGACACTTTTAATGAGAAGAATGAGGTAGGAATTACTGAAAACTTGTCTGTTCCGACACTTTTAATGAGAAGAATGAGGTAGGAATTACTGAAAACTTGTCTGTTCCGACACTTTTAATGAGAAGAATGAGGTAGGAATTACTGAAAACTTGTCTGTTCCGACACTTTAATGAGAAGAATGAGGTAGGAATTACTGAAAACTTGTCTGTTCCGACACTTTTAATGAGAAGAATGAGGTAGGAATTACTGAAAACTTGTCTGTTCCGACACTTTTGATGAGAAGAATGAGGTAGGAATTACTGAAAACTTGTCTGTTTCGACACTTCTAATGAGAAAAATGAGGTAGGAATTACTGAAAACTTGTCTGTTCCGACACTTTTGATGAGAAGTATGAGGTAGGAATTACTGAAAACTTGTCTGTTCCGACACTTTTAATGAGAAGAATGAGGTAGGAATTACTAAAAACTTGTCTGTTCCGACACTTCTAATGAGAAGAATGAGGTAGGAATTACTGAAAACTTGTCTGTTCCGACACTTCTAATGAGAAGAATGAGGTAGGAATTACTGAAAACTTGACTGTACCATCAGTACTAATGCGAAAAATGAGGTAGGAATTACTCAATTATTTTTATTGGTGGAAGAAGTCTTCTGAAGGCCTATGATGCCGACTTTAAAATCATTGAACCTCCGTTTGCCGCATTCGTTTCTGTGTTTTACAATTTCAATACAACTTCCGATTCCTGGCACCGATTTTAAACATGATTAAGCATCTGAATCATTTAATTTGTAAATTAGGATTGAATAACAATCACTATCGTAATTATGTACCCTTTTTTTTATGTAAATTATTAGATTTCATCTCATCTACATGAACGTCATTTGTTTACTTGTAACCAGATGTTTTTACTGTAGATATTTGTAGTAGGCATGTGTGAATTTGGCATCGGGACAACTCGCCCTGTTTACATGTTCGCCCTTGGTCTGTTCGTCCTGAGTTCTTTCGCCCGTATAGTACAGTCGCCCTGTGTTCATTCTCTTTTCTCTTAACAAGGACGTTTTATGATACGTCCTTGCATTTATTAAAAAATATTAATATTAAGGGTATCGTTAAAAAAACTCGAAAACACGATTTAGTGAAAATCATCTGTTCCTTATTTTGTTCCCAAGGTAAGACAATGTGTTCAGCCAATCGAATTCTATGTTTCTCATGATCAATTAATAAGCCAATCCATGCTAAATTTTGAACTTGTGTTGTTTTCATCTAGTTGTAAAATCATGAACATGGCATGTGAATTTTCATCTGTTAGCAGGTTCTTACACAGCTTAAGGATAAAAGCATGGCTGATTGACAAAATTAAATTTCATCAAATAATATGAATATAAAGGTGCTAATTTTCTACAGTGGGTTGTAATGTACTTCTAATGAGGGTTAGCCCTCATTTGGAGTGTTGTTCCCAACCTGTTAAAGGTCCATCTTTGTGCATAATTCAAAATTGGAAATTTCAACAAGCATCTAATATTCTTACACAAGAAAATAAACCCTGGTCTGCTAGCTACATGTTCATCTTTTCTACCGATTAAACACCCCAAGGGTGACTGGGGTATAGAAATATGGTCACTTGGTCTTCTTCCGACCGGCAGTAAAACGCTTGCCGAAGTGGGGCGTCCGTTTGGCTGTGCAGGATGTATCAAGTTCGCAGTCACGTCCGGTTAGAAGGGGGACGTTAAATCCGATGCCTCGTGTAAAGAGAGTGCCACGCTCTTTGCACGTTAAGAACCCTTGCAACAACTCTTTAAGGGGTCCGTAGGTGGCCTTTTGCAAGGCAAACTTTCTGTCCCTATCCAATATACCCTCCTTTTCCGGTGGCAGTCCGAATTTCTCCCACCATCATCCCAGATGGCCTCTATTGCATCAACCTACCTATTGTATTTATTGTGAACTTGTTCTCGTCCTGAATATGCATGAAATATTTGCCACTGGACGTTAAGCAGCCAACAATCAATCAATCAATCTACCGATTTAATAACTAGAATCATGCAAACAGACTTAAGAAAAAGGCATGTAAGTTCATCATAAAAATATGACAATCCAGATCGTGCAAAATACTTCGCTAAAAATTGTAACCTTTAAAATTGTTGTCGCGCACTAAAGAACCCCCTCAGGGAACTTTCAAAAGTTGGCGGGTATGTAACAAGTCTTACTATTTTTATGCCCCATTTATGGGCATTATGTTTTCTGGTCTGTCCCTCCGTCCTGCTTCAGGTTAAAGCTTATGGCCGAGGTAGTTTTTGATGAAGTTGAAATCCAATCAACTTGAAACTTAGTACACATGTGTTCCTTATGATCTTTCTAATTTTACTGCCAAATTAAAGATTTTACCTAATTTTCACAGTCCACTGAACATAGAAAATGATTGTACGGATGGGAAATCCATGTACTTATGACACATTCTTGTTTGAAGAAAAAAAAAATGTCATAACGATAATGGAACAAAGCAGGCTGGCTTAGTGGGGCTGCTTTTATGGTAATTCGAGTTACCTTTTATTCACCCTCTTCCACCTCAGAGCTATCAGCTCTTTGATTATTATGATTAATAAAGTTTTATATTGCTGTTCATCAATTGTTCTAATCAACCATTATTATCATCGTTAAATTTATATTTTCAGACAGAACCAGGGTCTCAGTATGATTGTGAGCTGCTTCATGCCTTTGAGATTTCCAGTTTACACCATGATTACTATCTACTGAACCTACGACTCCCTCCAAGTCCTGAGAAGAATATAAATATTGGTCAGATTGATGATATCTCTCTTGTGGTTAGTAGAATTTGTAACCGCCTGTTGTTGATTATACTTCTCTAAACCTCAATATCTTCTGTTAATCTACTTTAAACATCTTATTTACTGCTGATTTAATTACTTACATGAGTTCCAGGTTTAAGTGGATAGTCATCTCACTAATGCCACAGATGATACTCTATTCTGATTTGAAATTACATATTGTGTATACAGATTCCTCCACTGCATTGACAGTACAGTATTCCCTACTCGAGACAGTGAATTTCATATTTAGAATGTGAGGCTTGCTGAGCTTTCAATAGTAGAGAAATCTTTTATTCCATTGAGTTGCAGTGATGGAATCTATTCTCAAATGATTCCAGGCTTTATGTAAATAAATTTGAATATTGATCTTTCTCTTTACTAGTCTTCTTTATGTGTGATGTCACAATATGAATTCCAGAAATGTGAAAAATAAAAAATATTTATGGTTATAATGCTGCCTGCACTATTCACTGATATACATACACAAAGTGATTAAGGCATAATGCCCAATGAACACATATTCTTTTTTATAGATAATTCTGTTTTTTTGTTGTTGTAGACAATTCATCAGAATGGAGGATTTACTATAATATGGTTCTCCATTAAGACTTTCATGTTTCCATGTGTTCTGATTGTGTTAGTCTGGTTCTGGAAAAGGATTCAACAGATGTGTAGACCCCCAAACTTACTAGAAAGGTTAGATCTCAATAGTCACAGATGTTTAGACCCCCAAACTTACTAGGAAATGTTAGATCTCAATGTCACAGATGTGTAGACCCCCAAACTTACTAGAAGGGTAAGATCTCAATAGTCACAGATCTGAAGACCCCCAAACTTACTAGAAAGGTTAAATCTCAATAGTCACAGATCTGTAGACCCCAAAACTTACTAGAAATGATGTTAGATCTCAATAGTCACATGTATAGACCACCAAACTTACTAGCAGGGTTTCCCCTGGGTCAATATATTTTTCGCCACTTTGTTATTTTTTATCGCCATGTAACATTATATATTTTTCTTTCAATTCCCCCCCCCCCCTAAATAAGATGAGTTTTCCCCACCGTTGTGTATGATTATTCTCTCAAACTTATCTTAGAGTCTACATTGTTACAGTTAAATTGTAATGAATAAACTTTTAACATTTAAATCAATTATCGATATGAAAGTCAAAGGATAAAGTTTTAAATCGGAAATAGTTCTTGCTTTTAATAAATTTTCGTCATAACAACAGTTTTCTTTTCTGGACTATAATTATAAGGAGAGGAGACGTCAAAACTTTACTTCTAACACGTGCGTCGCAAAGTAGTTAATAAATGATCCTTTTGTGACATATGACGGATGCCATTAAACCATATCATAATGCCAACAATACAATTAACACCTTTATCAATTAGTCCTTTGTTGTCGATATCACACAATGCAATCAGCTGATTATTGATTTTCTGTCAAAATCTAAACGAGTTCAAGGTGAACTACGAGTATATTGTCTGATCAGGTAAAATCCGAGAAACCCGAAAAATGTAAATAAACAAGATGGCTGAAAATAAATCGTGTATATATTTCTTTCGCCAAATATTTCGCCAATGACGAATTTTAATTTCCACAATTATTATTTTTTCGCAAATTGCCAGCAGAAACCCTGCTTTAACTAGAAAGGTAAGATCTTAATAGTCACAGATGTGTAGACCCCAAAACTTACTAGAAAGGTTAGATCTTCATAGTCACAGATGTTTAGACCCCAAAACTTACTAGGAAATGTTAGATCTCAATGTCACAGATGTGTAGACCCCCAAACTTACTAGAAGGGTAAGATCTCAATAGTCACAGATCTGAAGACCCCCAAACTTACTAGAAAGGTTAAATCTCAATGCTCACAGATGTGTAGACCCCTTAACTTATTCGAAAGGTTAGATCTCAATAGTTACACAAATAAGTAAAAACTAAATGGATTTTTTTTTTGCAAAATATGACCTAATTTTGTATATAAAGAAATGTTGGAGCATGAAGTGATGTTTAGCTAATTCACATTGATTTCACTGTTGTATCAAGGACATGAAACATTTCACCGGTCTTTCGTCATTTTAAAAATGAAGTAAGTCAGAATTGTTGATTAATTGTACATAACAAAGTAATGGAAAAGCATTAAATGCTCTCTAAATTGTAAGTCTGTCTGACAAGGAAGCTGTATAAGATTAAAACTGTTCTTAACATTGATATGCATTATGTTCCATCACATGTACATTTGTAGATAGATAAACAACATTTAGATTATATATTTATTTACTGTATAATAACAGACATTTATGTTTTTTTAATTTTCAGAACACTCTTTGCTTTGGGAATAACAATGTCAATCTTAAACTGTAAGTTATACTCATTTTTAGCTCACCTGGTCCAACGACTCCTTATTTGAGTTATTGTCCTTTAATTACAATTTTTTACCATTTTTTTGCGTTATGCCTTAATATAGTAAGACAAGATCAACAAAACATAGATTTTTGTTACAAATTTCATGAATTCTATTGTGTCTTTTGTTGAATGTGCACATAGACCAAAATTTTACACATTAAAGAAACTACCATTTCAGATTTCCTTACACTGTCAAAACGAAGCTTGTCAGTCATCTTTGAAATGCATTTCTAATGTTGTTAAGAAATTTATATAAGCATTTCAACACATACATCACAAGAGAGCATCTTAGTATTTCTGATTGTTGACTTTATAAAGCCTTACATCACATGAAAGTCAAGACCATATATATGTTTCTGTGTGCTTGTAACATGGTATGTAGTTAATACTTATTTTTCAGTACCCATTGAATGGTTGACATTTTGGTTGAATATTCCCTTCATGCTGCTGCTGAATGATATCAGACAGGGAGCGTTCTATGCCATGTTGTTGTCTTTCTGGATTATATTTACTGGAGAACATATAATGGTAAGTTCATCATAGAATAATGAAGGATGCTATTATTATGAGATCTGAAGACATTTAGTAAGCATTTATGCTGATATTATACACAATAGGATGATCAAGTCATTAGAAATTGACATAAACAACAGGCATTAACCTGTACATACATCCTATACACACTAACCTGTACATTAATCCCATGCACACTCATTTTTATACTTTACATTACCCCAATGCACATAAACCTGTACAATGAAATACAACTTGTACGCAAACTATTGCGTACATCCCACATGCATAAACATATACATATTAAAAAGACGCACAAATGTGTTTATACATCCAATATCCATACAATTATACATACATCCAATATACAAACTATTTAATCATCCAATATGCATAAACCTGTACATATAAAAATATTCTCAAATGTGTTAATACCTTCAATACAAATAAACTATAAAACTGTACATACAATTACCTACTTCCTATACATATCATGCATATAAACATGTACATGCTTTCAATGTCTTGATTGTAAACTATTTTCTCTTATCATATTTAATTTTTGCGTAAAAGATAATTTCAGTCAAGCATGAAATAAATTGATGATCTGTTGATTTTAAGTATGAATCAAGGTAAAATTAGTGCAAATTTACATTATATAGATGATGTCAATCAGTATATTAACATTCTCTTTCAGGATCAGACAGAAATATCTCAATCAGTATATTAACATTCTCTTTTAGGATCAGACAGAGATATCTCAATCAGTATATTAACATTTTATCATAGGATCAGACAGAGATATCTCAATCAGTATATTAACATTTTATTATAGGACCAGACAGAGATATCTCAATCAGTATATTAACATTTTATTATAGGACCAGACAGAGAGAAACAGACTGAAATTGTACTGGAAACATTTAACTGCTGTAATAGTGGGTTGTGTCTGCTTGTTTGTGTTTGAGATGTGTGAAAGGTACATATTAGATTATAAATACTTACTTCTACCGCCTCATTGTCATAAACACACAAAATTGTAATCAATTATTTGTAAGTGCCTATTCTTGTACTGTAGACTTTGCAATGTAAAGACATTTTACAGGAATTTACCATCATTGGTATTTGTTTTGAACACTATTCAATAACACCTGTTCAATTCAAGATATAATATAAGGATTTGTCTGTCTGTCTTTTCGGTCATTTGCTCAAAAACACAACAATACTCAAGGGACCGTTAAAAAAAAGCTTGCATTTGTGGTAGGAATATTTGTCATCATATTCTCTTGACCATACTATACTTTTAGTTTGATTTGACATTTTTTACTGGAGTTATTGAACTTTCACCATAGTTTTGTACTTTCATACTACAATAACACCTTCTGAAAACAACTCCTGACACTACAACTACTTAAAGCATAATATGATTTATTTGAATAGTAAAAAATTATGCTTCATTTGTGTTTATTTTACAGAGGAATGCAGTTGAAGAATCCATTCTACAGTATATGGTCAAGTGAAATTGGGTCAAAACTGGCTGTATCCTTTTGTTGTTTTATGTCAAAAAGCATTGAGAATATTGATGGACATGTTCTGTTATTTCAAAACAATTTGCTAAAGCTTTTTTATGCCCCACCTACGATAGTAGAGGGGCATTATGTTTTCTGGTCTGTGCCTCTGTTCGCTCGTCCGTTCGTTCCGCTTCAGGTTAAAGTTTTTGGTCAAGGTAGTTTTTGATGAAGTTGAAGTCATATCAACTTGAAACTTAGTACACATGTTCCCTATGATATGATCTTTCTAATTTTAATGCCAAATTAAAGTATTGACCCCAATTTCACGATCCACTGAACATGTAAAATGATAGTGCGAGTGGGGCATCTGTGTACTATGGACACATTCTTGTTATGCCTAAGTCAGCTAACACAATGCAATCTTTTAAGATGAATTATTAGTCTCAAAGTTCTCTCGCCCTCATACTCATAATTATATTTAATAAATATCTATAAAAGAGTATGAATTTTAAATCACAAAGCTCTTTTCTTTAACATAAAAAGTTGGCTTTTATTATATTAGCTGCCGTTGCTGCCACAGCCTACTTCCTGTTCTTGTGTGTCATGATTTACCGTGTCTTCCGAAACATTAGTGCCAAAAAATCATCCCTACCAAGCATGAGCCATATGAGGAAAAAGTATTATATGGTATGGCAGTATAAAAACAGAAGTTTTCATAAAAATTAAGCATATAAGTTACTTTAACTCTTTATCATATGGCATACAGTTATGTTCTTCAAAAAAATCATTTACAAATATCGATCAACCTACTCAATACTAAACAAAAAAAAATTCTGGATAAATCAGTTTCTCATAAAGTGATTACATAAAAATGTGCATGTTTAATCATGTGATAATGGAAAGACAGCAACATTAAGCTAAGTTGAGAAAATCAGTCCCTATAAATATTGGTGATCTTTCATTTAATCATTTTGTGAAATGTGAATGAATGAATGAAAAATCAATACCAAAAAAACCCTAGATTGCTTGACAGTTCTTTAAATATCAAACCTGTTATTTGTTTCCTAATTTTGTTTCCTAATTAGTATATTTACCAAATATTTATGGTTTTGAAATTAAACGTAGTTTCTCAACAAAAGTCTTGTCCAAGGACAAAAACTGGAAGGACCATAGATACACTTCCTAGGAAATATCAATGACGTTGCTTCATAAGGTTATCATGTTCTCACTCTACTAGCCTGAGAAAAACCATTATCACACAGAAAGATAAAAGTAAAATGTAAGGAAACAGTAATATTGACGACACCTACTGTTGTTTTTACAGGGCCTGATCTTCCGATTTAAGTTTCTGATGCTGCTGACTTTATTCTGTGTTGCATTGACTGTTGTTTTTACAGGGCCTGATCTTCCGATTTAAGTTTCTGATGCTGCTGACTTTATTCTGTGCTGTATTGACTGTTGTTTTTACAGGGCCTGATCTTCCGATTTAAGTTTCTGATGCTGCTGACTTTATTCTGTGCTGTATTGACTTGTTTTTACAGGGCCTGATCTTCCGATTTAAGTTTCTGATGCTGCTGACTTTATTCTGTGCTGCATTGACTGTTGTTTTTACAGGGCCTGATCTTCCGATTTAAGTTTCTGATGCTGCTGACTTTATTCTGTGCTGCATTGACTGTTGTTTTTACAGGGCCTGATCTTCCGATTTAAGTTTCTGATGCTGCTGACTTTATTCTGTGCTGCATTGACTGTTGTTTTTACAGGGCCTGATCTTCCGATTTAAGTTTCTGATGCTGCTGACTTTATTCTGTGCTGTATTGACTGTTGTTTTTACAGGGCCTGATCTTCCGATTTAAGTTTCTGATGCTGCTGACTTTATTCTGTGCTGCATTGACTGTTGTTTTTACAGGGCCTGATCTTCCGATTTAAGTTTCTGATGCTGCTGACTTTATTCTGTGCTGCATTGACTGTTGTTTTTACAGGGCCTGATCTTCCGATTTAAGTTTCTGATGCTGCTGACTTTATTCTGTGCTGCATTGACTGTTGTTTTTACAGGGCCTGATCTTCAGATTTAAGTTTCTGATGCTGCTGACTTTATTCTGTGCTGCATTGACTGTTGTTTTTACAGGGCCTGATCTTCCGATTTAAGTTTCTGATGCTTCTGACTTTATTCTGTGCTGCATTGACTGTTGTTTTTACAGGGCCTGATCTTCCGATTTAAGTTTCTGATGCTGCTGACTTTATTCTGTGCTGTATTGACTGTTGTTTTTACAGGGCCTGATCTTCCGATTTAAGTTTCTGATGCTGCTGACTTTATTCTGTGCTGCATTGACCGTAGTTTTCTTCATCATCAGTCAGTTGAGTGAAGGACAGTGGAAATGGGGAGACGAAAATCTTAATTTGGAATACTCCAGTGCATTCTTTACAGGTAAGTAATATAAGATTAAAACAAACTTATATAATGTTTTGTTCATCTTTATGACGGTTTAAAAAGTAAGTCATGTTAGTTCACAATAATTTATTAAAGCAAAATCGATATATATTATCATGCAAATGGATGAGAGAATATGATAAAATTCCAGGGTTTTCTAAGATCCTATATGCTTTTGAATTTTTAATATGAATACCACTGAAATGTTAGACTTATAGGCATCAAGAAGAAAATAATGTGTACTCAAATATTATATTGAGCTAAATCATCATTCTCAGCACATTACAAACTAGGTATGTTATTGCAGAAAGAGGAAATGTGCAATTTATATTTATAAAATGTAATATATATTAAATTAAAAAATAATTGTATATAAACATAAGAATAAAATTTGTGTATAATTATGCAAGAATTTACTTTATTGATAGACTAATTGATTTATTTTTTAGGTGTGTATGGTCTTTGGAATGTTTACATCTTTGGACTGCTGTCTCTGTATGCTCCCTCTCACAAGACTGCTTCGAGTGCTCGTAAGTACAATTGTGAAAATACATAGGTATTTATATGAAAACTACATTTCTATTCATGGCAACATGCATATACCAACCTATTTTGTCTTGTCAGGCCAATGATTGCAACAGTAAGTGATGCAAGTAGATAATAAAAAAATTATGTACAATGTTTTCGCCTGTGTGGTTATTTCACCAATGAATATGATAAAATTGGCAAATGAAAAATCCCCCTCCCCCCCAAAAAAAATAAAGAGAGAATTCTATTTGAAATAATTTTCAGGTATCTTTAACAGATCTGTAGCTAAGACTAGAAACGATCAAAAAGTTCTGTATGGAAGCTGTCTCAAAGATACGAAAATATCTAATGATATAAGAAAGACAGATTCATTTTCTTCCTTTTGATTTATAAGCATGTCAGGAAAGGAATCTAAATAAATATTAATTGCGAAATCTTATGTATAGAAATAAGTGTAGTAAGATGTCCATTTTCTAGTACACATTTTTATTTAGGGGCCTGCTGAAGTGTGCCTCCATTTTCAGGGTTTTCCCTCTGTGTTGAAGATCCATTGGTGGTCTTTGGTTTGTTTTTTTTTACCCTCAGGTCAGGTTGATGTCTCTTTTACACATTCCCCATTTCCATTCTCAATTATATCACATAATTAACGTTATATAAGGAGTCTCTGTATAATTGATTAAAATGTGATATTCAGTTCGATATGTAATTCATGTTTTAAACTGTAAAATCTCACTTAAATTTCCACCCTTTGATTGTGTATTTCAGATGCTGACACTGATAGCCAGGAAGAAGAGGTACAGTTAACAAACATGCCATCAGAATTGTCCACTCTACAGTCATTTGCCACAAAGGCTGACCAGGATTAGACATGGGCAGATGATGTATATAATGGAAAATAGATCTGATTCTCAGACAATTGATGCAATAGTTATACATTTTGAATAAGTTAGATATTATTTGTAAGTGAGATCCCGAAGTTAATGTTCTCACATAGTTGTCATAATATTATATATAACATTTTGACTTAAAAAGTTATCATAAGTGTTGTGATTTTTAGTTTTATAATGTTTACATTTTTGTGAAGCTACACATATATTTACTATAGAATATTCATTTCTACATGTATAGGGTATTTAAATGTACATTTACATAGGTTGAAATAAGACATATCTGAATATTTTGATTTGTATTTTTTTTTAATACATGATAGTAACCTTCAATTACAGTAAATGCTTTTAACTTATAGATAGGATGTTGTCTCTTGTAGTTTACCAATTTCATATGATTTTTTAATCTTTCTTGTACTATAAAAAAGAGGTGCTACTTTTATATATTTTTAAGGTAGAATTTATAAATCTATACACCATCATGCGTTTATTTTTGTGTCATATTGTGTTGTATTTTTGGCCCAAAGTTGTATTTTGTTTGGCTGTTTATGTTTTTCCTTTGCGTTTTAATAAAGGCCACAGCATAAGCATCAGTTCAAAATTATGAAATGTTAGAAACTACTATTAACAGATTAAGTTTGACAGATTTCACATTTGTTTGATAGTGACATCCCACAATAATGTGGAAAGTAATCAATTTAAGATTTAACACTACAGGGAGATAACTCTGTAAAAATCAGCTCACTTTTTAATCATATTGTATTGTTAAGAAACTATTAAGCTTCTCAATTATCAAAATTAGTGTTTGTCAAACTGCTATATATCCAATGAATTTTGTTTATATTTGTGTGAAAGGTTCAAAGTAAATATTTTGCCGAAATTTTATGAAAATTAAACAAGCTAAATTTATTTTAAACAAGGTGTTTGGTACCTCCTTAATGTACATTTAGGCTTAATGATAAAAACCAGTATTTTTGTTGGCTTGTTTAAATGTTGCAAGTAATACTCCCTCCAATGTAAATGATAATATCACCTCTATATAATTTTACAAATGTTTTTGAAATATTAAAATCATTTTGAAAAAAAAAAACCTTTACTACGCAAGATTTGTTATATAAATGGCAACAAGTTAATAAGGTTAGAAAGAAGGAAGTTTATGATTTTTGTAAAGAACTAATGATATATTTATGAATTTGTTAAAACTTTACTATGAACTGGATAGTGTTTCCTATTGTTTTATGATACTATTTTGATAGGCAAAGGATTTTTTTCTAAGCTAACATGATTTTATTAAGTTTATTTTGCTAAATTTGTGTATATATGACTGCTGGACAGTCCTCCCACCGTCAAAAAACCACTTGTTAATTAAATATATTGCAAGAAAATCAAACCGTTTCATGGTGTCCATAGATAATGTATAATTGTGTATTTTTTATGAAATGAAAACTTTATGGTTATGAATTTTAATATATATATATATGTAACTATGATTTTTATTTTTATTAATCATGAACTCATGTGGCAATCTACTTCAATGAATTTATTTATATAAAAAAAATATTAGTTAGTAAAGAAATTGATTTATTGCTTAAGAAATCCATTTTGTTAGGTAGTTTTTACCAACTTATTTGCAATAAATGTTTACTGTATTCAGTTATTATTTCATTGCATTTTGCCGATCATTGAGATTCTATTCGTTACAGCCTTAAAATGTTTCCATCTTATGATATTACAATAAAACATGAAAAAAGAATATATTCATGAAAAAACATTGTCAATGTACACAAGAAACAAAGACTTGGAAAGACCTGAAAAATATTGTTAGTGTAAAAGAGGGACGAAAGATACCAAAGGGACAGTCAAACTCATAAATCTAAAACAAACCGACAACGCCATGGCTAAAAATGAAAAAGACAAACAGAAAAACAATAGTACACATGACACAACATAGAAAACCAAAGAACAAACAACAGGAACCCCACCAAAAACTAGGGGTGATCTCAGGTGCTCCAGAAGTGTAAGGTACTCAAATCTTTCTGTGATGTAATTATCCTGTAAATTAATTAGAAAGAGCCAAACCAATATAGCAAATAAACTCATCATAGATACCAGGATAAAAATTTGCATGGGAGACATGCATTTTGTCTAGGAAAGACTCAAAAGATTCATCAGTGACTCTTGAATCAAAAAAGTGAAAAGGCCAAAATAAAGTTCAGGAGTATTGATGTCTCAAATTTTCCAAATAAATAATCTCCTCCTGGTGAGAATAACCTGTTGGACTAAGGGAATCATATGAACTCACAATTTTTTTTTTATTTATACAAATTAAATGGGGAAAAAATAAGTGCTATAAGTGGCTATAAACATTCGTTTTGTTCATGTTAGAAGCTTAGCAAAGTTACTTTAAGTTTTGTTAGTGATGTTTACAAGATTCCCACTTACACCATAAGACTATTTTCAATCTTTAGCAAACAAATATTTTGTTGAAGTTTGTGCTCCATATTCCTGAAAGTTTCTTTTTCTTTTTTGTAAATTTTCCTTTACAATAACATTATTGTCATGTCCGTATCAAATCATGAACTCGAAACTATTTTCTTATAGGCTGGATTTTAACTGCATTTAGACTTGAGTCCACAACTAAAGATATGAGCATTTCCTTATAACAGACAGGTCATCGTAGAGATTATTTTAGCCTTTTAAAGTTTCAAGCTATCTTAAAAACTATGAAAGAAAAAAAGAAACTTTTAATAGCTATAATTATCAGCATGGCGAGATGTGAAAGAAGTCAACACAGCCGAAATTGGCAGTTGACTCAATACATAGTTGTTCACTTGTATGGTTTTCCCCATTGTTGTGTTTTGTGAATAAACTTTAGTAGATAGAGAAATAGTAAACATACAGAAAAATACGATCAGCAATACAAGATTAACAAAAGAAAGATTTTAGTCATAACTTTATTCAAACTACTATGTTAGAGATTTTCCATCCCTGACGATGCACATATAATGTATTCAGAAATCTTTAGCGCCCATAAAAGGAGCTCGTGATCCTAGGAAGAACTATCATAAATGGAGGACTACTGTTACTTGTTAAGCGTTTCGGATTTCTTACTTGGATGACACTTATACAACGAATGTGTAAAGGCCAACAGAGATGGATATATGTGAGAGTTGTGTGTTAGAAATTATTCTGGTTCAAACCGATATGTTTTAAATTTTAATGCAGCTATTTAACCGAATTGGCCAATGAATCGGTGATTATCGACTTCGACAATACACCGACAAATTCGATCACATAATCAGTGTACATGCTGGTAAATGTTTGTGGCAATTTAGTAACCCGAAGGTTCAGATGATAGACAATTTTAGCTTTATGATGACCAGGAACGTAACGTTCTGTGTTGAAAAACATCGTATCAATCTTGTCTTGTACACGGTTTATTCATCATCTACAAACTGCGAACAAAATACCGGAATCCCATAGCAAAGAATTAATATCATTTATTGTAAGTTTTAGTGGTCGGACAATATAATGTCAATGAGAAACATATCTCTGATTCGTTTTTTGTCGAGCCTGCAACTTTTGTTGCAGAAAGCTCGACATAGGGATAGTGATCCGGCGGCGGCGTCGGCGGCGGTGTTAGCTCACTTCTTAAAAGCGATATATTTTAGAAGGTGGAAGACCTGGATGCTTCATATTTTGTATATAGATGCCTCATGTTACGAAGTTTCCGTCAGTCACATGTCCATTGTCCTTGACCTCATTTTCATGGTTCAGTGACCACTTGAAAAAAAAGTTTTTTGTAATGTTGAATTCTCTCTTACTGTAAGTAATAGGATAACTATATTTAGTATGTGCGTACCTTGCAAGGTCCTCATGCCCTTCAGACAGTTTTCACTTGACCTCGACCTCATTTCATGGATCAGTGAACAAGGTTAAGTTTTGGTGGTCAAGTCCATATCTCACATACTATAAGCAATAGGTCTAGTATATTCGGTGTATGGAAGGACTGTAAGGTGTACATGTCCAACTGGCAGGTGTCATCTCACCTTGACCTCATTTTCATGGTTCAGTGGTAATATAGTTAAGTTTTTGTGTTTTTGTCTGTTTTTCTCATACTTTATACAATATGTTTACTATATTTGTTGTATGGAATGATTGTAAGGTGTACATGTCTAGCGAGCAGATTTCATCTGACCTTGGCCTCATTTTCATGGTTCAGTGGTTATAGTTAAGTTTTTGTGTTTTGGTCTGTTTTTCTCATACTTTATGCAATAGGTTTACTATATTTGTTGTATGGAATGATTGTAAGGTGTACATGTCTAGCGGGCAGATGTCATCTGACCTTGACCTCATTTTCATGGTTCAGTGGTCAAAGTTAAGTTTTTGAGTTTTGGTCTTTTTATCTAATACTATGTCATAGGTCAACTATATTTGGTGTAGGGAAATATTTTATGATCTATATGTCAGTCGTGCAGGTTTTATTTGACCTTGACCTGGTTTTCACGGTTCATTGCTCAGTGTTAAGTTTTTGTGTTTTGGTCTATTTTCTTAAACTATAAGCAATAGGTCAACTATATTTGTTGTATGGAAGCATTGTTAGCTGTACATGTCTGTCTGGCATATGTTTCAACTGACCTTGACCTCATTTTCATGGTTCATGTTAAGTTTATGTGACAGTCGTAATAAAGCTTTGTATTTAGGATTATCAACATAATATCAATGATTAGTAAAGAAGGCGAGACATTTCAGTGTGTGCACTCTTGTTATGAATATTGAGAAACTTTCTATCATTGCAGCAATGAGTAAGTTAACAATGAACCAACATTTCAGTATAGTTTCTTCTAATTCATGAAATGTTGTTTGCCTTCTTTTAATATTTTACGTCTGTAAATGGATGATTTCTATATTTCTACGACCATCAGTTGATTTTGGTGTGATGTAAGCTAATCAATGGATAGTTTAAGATGATTTGTATTTTGCCTTGATTTCTTTTACCATAACTAGCTGATATTTATAAGGAATGAAATAAAAATAAAAACATTGACTGTGTAAATGTCACTGCACCTGATGTGCATTTCGAAATTTATATCTTTTAGGTGATGTTTGATACAGTTCAGTTCATACGCATTTAATGAACCAAGAGACACTCAAACGTGTTCAACCAATTAGTGATGCTGACCGTATTTTTTTGATGTGTCGATTTCAGTCTTTTTCTTCAACTTCCTACTTTATTTGGCCATTTTTTTCTTTTTTGATTCGAACGTCACTGGTGAGTCTTTTGTAGACGAAACGCGCGTCTGCCGCACATACACCATTCTATGATGATTTTATTTGCACCTCATGACTCGGTATTAGTATGTCTTTTGGTAAGGATAATAACCCATGTTAATCTAATCCGTAAAATGTAACCATACACGAGCGTAGCGTATTACTTGAGATATATAAACACCATTTGATTGGACATAGGGTATGTACTGCTGTAAAATGAGTAGTCGACAATTATAAAGTTGAAATAGTGATCGAGTGACAAAACATCATCAGTATGTCTTAATAACGTGTAACTAAGAACTCTTCAAGATTTATTTTCTTTTTGTCTTTGAGATTGTTCTGTACGAATTAGGCTTCATACAAGTGCAAAAGCAAATTCCCAACTACTATAGAAATTCCGACTGTCTGTTTTAAAGATACCAATCCACCAAACTCAACATATATGTAAACGGTCAAACTAGTCCAACATTGTGATGATATAATTTTCGATGTCTTTGTTGGAATTGGTGTGAATTTTTACAAAGATTTTTTATGATCAAAACTAAATGTTTGTTTCATAAGTTTTAAAGTCAAATAAAAAAAACCATTCATAATAGACATAAGAGCATTACATACAAAAAGAACAAAAACAGGACAGCAAACATAAAATTGATATTTACAAATAATTTATATTCTAATCTTTGTTTACTTTCTACAACGTTAAACTAAATATAATTGAATACTCATATCATAAATTAATTCTTTAGCTTTTGAAATGTTACATTGACTCAAAAAGAAGCTCGTCACTGCTATCTTCATCCATCTGTTCGACAGGTGAAATAAGACTTGATATTTCATCACTCTGTATCAACACTTTGTCGGATTTCCTGTTCTTTCCAGAATGAAGTCTTTGCCTACAAAAGTCTTCAACTAATCCTTTTATTATTGCGTTGTCTTTCATAAGTTTGAGCTTGTTTTCAGTGTAACAAAGTTTCTTACATAGCTTGGGAACTAAGCAGATGAATAAGACAGTAACAACTTGAGTGACACTTTCCATTTTGTCGAACGAATCAAAACTCACGATCATTGAGACTGCTACATATAGAACGCACATGATCAAAAGCACTTTTGCGAGAGAAAAACAAACTTCAATTCGGATTGGTCGAAGTCTGTTGATGACGTAATAAAACACCTCTCGTTATACCACAGAAGAATCTCCGTATTTCGAAAACAGATGTACTTTTGGAAATTGACATTTATCAGATATGTCTTTGCATATAGAAAATATTCGAACAAAATAGTCCATGTATACACTACGGACAGAATGAATAGTTTCTGCTATGTACATGGTAATTGTTAAAGTAAGAACCAGGTAAACGTAACTTTTGTTCGGAAAGGCAATAAATCCAGTCATAGTAAAGATAAAAATTCGAGACATATAGATGAAGCTTTCCAAAAATATTACAGAGAATATGTATATATTATAAAACATAATAAATGCGAGGATCGGAAATATAATTGCTCTTCCTATTCCAGAGCTCCAGTAATTAGTAAGTGTCTTCCAGAAACCGGATATTATTACAAAGAAAAACGAAAACACTGGTAAGACAAAGTAGACAATTATAATACACCATTCAATAGTGCAAAGTACTAAATAAAACGGGATTAGAGTTAATGATGTAATATACACTAGAAGTGACTTTCTTCGTGAAATATTCAGTAGTCCTTTGAATCTCTGAGATTGAAGCTTGTAACCTAGAACCCATGTGGCTGGGTTTATTAACAAGAATAAAAGCGACTTCAATAGACTGTAAAATCGTTTATATTCCCTTTGCTTGTGTAAATCATATATCCCTCCAAGTGTGCCCTTAGTTTTTAGATCTAGTTTTAGAAGTGTCACAGCCAGATCGGCATTGTCCGGAATTCCATTGTCGATTATATCTGAGAATCTTTTAGGAATACAAAGCAGTAACGACAGCGAGAAGACATACACGATCAAAGCTATATATGGCCCACCAAAATAATACAAGAACTTTTCTCTACTTTCCTTATATCCTGCTAAAACTGAGGCAAAATTCATTGGAATACCTTGTCTCACACTCTGTACAACAAATTCATATTCAGAATTGTAACTCTGAAAAATTTCTACAGCAAGGACACTCAGACTTAGAAACACTAAGGTTAGCTTGATTATTTTGGAACTAATACGCCTATGTCCACATCCGAGGTTAATCATCACTCTCTTGATAAGATTCCACACAGAGATCGGATTTGATAACAGCCATTCTTTAGGAATGCTCCCTACTTGGTTTTCGTTTTGTATACTGCCATATTTAGACTCTTTTTCGTCTTTGCCCGATGAAAACGTGCTAACTGTCTTTAACAAAATGATTGGGAAAAAAGCAAACATGACGATTCCGATGATAAATGGATATTGCCACCAAATGTCCCCAAAAGACATGATCTTCGGGCTACACATGACACGTTTTTTCTGCGTTTCATATTGATACACAGTACGACAGCATTTCATACCCAGCGCATTCAGAGGACAAATGACATGTAAACAGAGGTGATACAACCATTTCTTTTCAACCCATAGCTGTTCTGTATAACAAAAGTAGCTGTATTCAATCTCAGAGCGTTTTTCGATGAGATCTGAATTGTTCGTCATTTTTATCAAAGCCAATCCTATTCGCTGAATAGTTTCTGGTTGTCCTAATGTAACAGAACAGTTGCCATTAATAGTAAGTCTGACATGCCCTTTAGATTTATGATCAACATTTAGTATTCCTAGTGACCACATCTTGTAGCTTGCTGGCCATGACAAACGCTCAAGTGCTCCATATTCCCCTGGAAACGTCCATACCCATTGCAATGGCCGGAAGGCACAAGTCGTCTGTTTCAAAGGGACATTTTTATCAAATATTAAGTTTAAGGTCCAAATATTTAACCTGAAATCGCTAATAAATATGTTGTGAACAAAATTTTTCATATCACTTGAATTAATTGTGAAGTTGCAATCTTTTGTGACGCCATTTTCCTCTGGAAAAACGAACTTCTTAAGTGTATCACATGAGTAATTCTTTCCCGTCGCACTAATTATACTACTGGAACTAGAGAATAGATACAGAATAATTACTATAAACCACATTGTAATTATCACATATGTATTCCTATGTAGAGTATCATAAATTCTAAAAAAGAAAAAACATAAAGGAAGTTCACATTTGATACAATACAAATGAACCATAACACTTCCTTATACAGCCATAATTTCATTACTAAAACTTATAGTTTTATTTCCTTTAATAGATAAAACGTAACAATTTTCTTATGAAAAAAACACTTTTTACGTTTTTCTTTTTACATAAGGAAAGACATGTTTGCATAATATTTTTACTTAAGTGTTTAGGCTGTTTAGTCAAAGTTGTTGACTTAGATCATGTTAAGTAGAAAAATAATTTAACATAAAACTTTGATGAAATAAAGCATTTACTATATCAGCAAACAGTTTAATGGATTCTACGAAAACTGACTGATCAGAATTAATGTATGAAAGAAGCGAATAGATAAAAAACGTTTCTTATATGAAAAAGCGATAATGTCTAATATAAACTAGTTGCATTGTTGGAAATTTCAGACGAATGTTAACAATTGTATGAAGAAAGGAAGATGTTTCGGTATAAAATAATGACTATTTTTCTTAATGCGGTAATATTTAACACGGCAAACGTCTACCTGTATTACTTTCATGAATTGTGTAATATAATAACAAGGAAGTTGTATTAAAACTAATATAATCGATATATTGATTAATAAAACATAAATGTACCGTTTATCATTTGTAGATGTACCATTAAATTAATATCAAGTAACACAATTAGAAGAGAGCAATTTCGATGAATACAATTGTTTTCTAAACCAAAATCACATATTATTCAATGCTACTGCAATATTTTATAATATGGATGCGATATTTTTGTTATATAATAGCGATGTGCTTTTATTATGAAAAAGTTATGAATGCAATATTTTCTAATATAACTGCAAAAGTTTTCTCGTTATGATATAAAATGAAAACGATAACAAGTCAAAATTAATGTAAAAAAACGGAAACACAATTCACAATTATAGTTTATGACAATATTCATGGTTAAGTAAAATATCAAAACAATTTCGTTCCTGTAACAAAATTAACGCTAACATGTACGAATCATGTCGAATAATGTTGTTTTACCCTATCGATAATTGACAGTTTTACCAACCTACTAATTCTATCATTTTCGATCATATGGTTATACTGAGCAATTCTCTTTTCAGTGATGATGCAAGTGCGAAATTTAAATGTGTCTACCATGAATATTCTATCGCAATATTTGCTTCGGTCATAGGTCATAAGACTGGTACCTTTGATAACTATAATCATGCTGTAAATATCCACAGAGAGAAAGAAATATCATTTCTTAAAAGAAGAAAAACCATCAAAACAAACAAATTAATCCAATAAAACAAGTAATGAAAATCCGATTGATCAGCCCCAGACAACATCAGAAACCACGAATGAAAATTGTTGTCAAACAGAAGATGGATTTATTATTAACATCGAGAAACATGTTGACAAGGAAAAGCAGTTCGTGATGGTAATCAAAGACTTTTCACTTTTGGCAATTCGATATAACCAGCTGGCTGCTTGGACACTCTTTTCATATGCCTTGCCAACAAACTTCACCCTTTAAACAACCTATCGTATCAGTTATTTCTTGATGTTGTTACCTGGTTCTCTATTGAAAATGCAAGTCACATGCGATACAATGAAGTACTCAGACGGTTTTAGAGGACTGGAAAGCAGTTATTTAAGGAACCTTTTTACGATTCAGGTCATCGAATCATATTGATCGAGGACAGTATGATACATCTTTGACACAAGCTAATTTCATTGTCCCCAGTAAACAAAGTATTCTATGCGTGTAGGGAGAATATCGTATATGTATTGTTTCGATCCGTTCATAAACATGTAACATATATATGTGAACTATAAGTTTTGAAACTTGGCTACCATTATTTAGTTATTCAATTACGATGATGTTGATAAAAACTTTATTTGATTGATTTTGCTTCAAAAACCAAATAAGAAATTGGAGAGATGCTACCAAAAACATTTTAGCGTTACGCAGTGACCTGGAAACTGCTTATTAATATACACTGTTACTCATAGTGACATAGGAAAAATACTGCTATCATATTTTAAAAGTATCGCATTCATATTAGAGTTTATAATATTTGTTTATTTATGTACATAAGAAAACCACAGTACTTCAAATTTTACACTGACATAATAGTTATCAAAGGTACCAGGGTTATAATTTAGTACACCAGACGCGCGTTTCGTCTACATCAGACTCTTGCTTTTTACTAAATATTGGATATATATTTAGGCATAATTGTTGTTTGTATTTAAACAATACGTTTTAAAATTGGTATTTTATTAGTTTGTCATTGCCGAAAACAACTTTTTCCGCATGAAGTGTCTGCTTATTAACTTTTTTATTTTGATGAGTTTTTGGAAGACAAACACGTTCTTATGGCTTACAAACTTAAGCCTTGTACCTATAATGAGTTCATTTATACATAACCCTATTAGAGGAGGTTTGGTGGAAGGAGCTAACCACTGCTTATGATGTCCTTGTATTAAATTTCGATAACAATTTCAAATTATTAAGTCTGGAATTTCATTATCACAAATTAACTGAAACCTTTACTAAATTCGTTCAAAGATACTGAATTGGTTTGAAGTTTGAGTCTACCCATGAATAGCAAAATAACAAAAATACCGAACTTCCAGGATTATTCAAAACGGTAAGCCCCATAAGGAACGGCAACATATTTGTTGAATTTGGAGATCGACTTTTTCCAAAAATTTGTTGGCATTCCTATGGAAACAAACTGTGAGCCTTTCTTGCCGACTCTTCTAATTTTTATAGGAGTCGGAGTTCCTTCAGACACTAGTAAAAAACAAACAGATCAAAGAAGCCAGATTTTAAAACTTTACATTTAGATATTTTGAGGATGTTCTTTTCATTAAAAATCCAAGCTTTTCTGATTGGATTCCATTGATAAATCCTTCAGAACTAGTAGCTTATGAAAAAAAGATAGGGCTTCCTCTGACTCATTTTTAGACCTATATCTCGATTTGACATAAGCGGTAATTTTTTTTTACCAAAATCTATGACAAACGAGATGATTTCCAATTTCAAAATTAACAATTTCCCCCACCTTAGTAGCAATATACCAACTTCAACTGCATATGGGATATACATATCCTAACTCATTTGGTATTCAAGAGGTTGAAGCTGCTACTCAGACTTTATAAAACGTCACCAGTGTCGAGCAGAAAATTGGTGAACCAGAGTTATGTCAACGAACGTGTCGTCCTTTTACTAACAAATTTAATCGGAAGATACCCTTGTTGATAAATATTTCGTATCAACTTCAAAAATAATACATGATGGTTTAGATTGTTTGTATTGACGTTGTTTGTCATCACGTGTTATTGTGTCAATTTAATATGGTTTTGTAAATTATTAACTTTTACTGTTCTGTCAATTTTTTGGTAATATAATTTTGACGTGGTTGAGTACTAATGCATTTTGCCATTGTGATGTTGTCCTTTGGTAATCTTATTTTATTCTTGTCTTTATTTTGGCCTGTGTGGTTTGTATATCTGTCATTTTTTTTTATGTTGACATATTTTTTTTTCATAGTGATTATAACACAATGTTGACTGTACCCTTATTTTTGATATTTTTACCTATTAGGTCTGTTTGTTTTGTTCACACATTGTTGTTAATATAATGTAATGTTTAGCGACTGTCATACAAGTGAGAGGTTTAGCTAGCTTTAGTCCACCATTTTCTACATGAGGAAATATAAAAAAGAAGATGTGGTATGATAGCCAATGAGACAACTGTCCACAAGAGACAAAAAGGACACAGACATTAACAACTATAGGTCACCGTACGGCCTTCAACAATGAGCAAAGCCCATACCGCATAGTCAGCTATGAAAGGCCCCGATATGACAATGTAAAACAATTCAAACGAGAAAACTAACGGCCTTATTTAAATAAAAAAATGAACGAAAAACAAATATGTAACACATAAACAAACGACAACTACTGAATTACAGGCTCTTGACTTGGGAAATGCCTGTATGACAGTTGTTTTACGTTCGTTTTATGTGTTTGAGCTTTTGATTTTGTCGTTTTATGTAGGTATTCCCGTTTTTAATTGTCCTCGGAATTCTGTATTTTTTAAATTTAACTTTTCCATGGATATAAACAAATAACTTGATTGTTTCGAGTAATACAATTTAATATAAACAATTATCTTTATAGAACATAGATATCTCAATTGCATTCCATGTGAACACAACATGTGCTTACTACTGAGCTGGTAACGTCCACAAGTGGTTATAAAAACTATCAAAGATACTCGATACTTATAATTTATCACTTCAGTCGTGCATTTCGTCTACTTAAGGTGGCGCTAGAATCAAAAGAGTTGGCATGCCAAAGTTGACCAGTTATCTCTGCCTTGAGAATTATTATAATTCCTTATTTTCGAATTATTCATTATTTTATAAAAAGTAATCTTAAAGATAATGAACTCATTTGTGAATATTGAGAGTTGTATTCAATGGCCTCATTCTTTGTTCGCAAAAACGCAAATCATGACAAATTAATGAACAATTTAAATGAAGTTTCACTACCCTTTTGCATACACATTGCTAAAATCTCGGTGTATTAATGATGATGCTTCATGAACATATAACATCTTCCTCTGAAGTTCAAACTTACAATGCAAAGAGAACAAGGACATGCAGACACACATTCTCCCTTAACAAACTTACTGCAAAAGTACAAACAAGAATAGAAAATAAGAGACACACAGCACTGTTAAGATGTAAATATGGCAGTACTATAGTACAAACCCATATTATTTTAAATAAAACAACTACAAAAACTCGCATAAAACATAATATAAATTTCTTCGGTTGCAAGCATTCTGTCTATGCCTAATAAACAAATGTAAGCAAAGAATAATACTATATAATAATGCTTTTATAATAATGTCTGATTGTCATTTATTGACTATTCAAATTAATTCTCTACAACAGGAACTCAAAATGGATATCACAATCAATAATTTCTGACTCATTTTAAAATTTACAGTTCAAACCCATATTGGTTCAGTTGGATTGTGTTTGCCTGAAGAATCAGAACTTTGCATCATGCCTTGCAAAAACATACTAATTTTTCGCTTGTCAATGCACGATATTCCAGGGAAAATTTCTCCAAGATTTTGATTATCTTTTAAGTTTGATCCTCGAAGACTGCGTTGCTGAACAATATCTATTACACTTTTCCTTATTCCAAGTTTTTTAAATCCTGCAACGATTTCACTGGTAGAAATATTGCAGAAGTCATCCTCGTCATCAATCTTAACTTCAATGCGTTCGTTGCAGACCTCTTCGTGAATATTTGAAATAAGGCTTTCGTTGTCGGATTTCGGCGAATTATGCGAGGATATTGAACTTTGAACATTTTCCAATATCAAACTGACTGTTTCTCGCTCTGCATCGTTTGTTTCCTGACAAGCACCGTGATTTGATTGTCTGATAGATGAATGAATATTGTCTCTCACTATTTCTACGACACTGTTTTGTCCCTCTGATATAAACGTTTTCAGATGTGTTTGCTCACTTTCACTTTGTTGTGGCTGTTGTATGCTATTGTCTGAAATTTTTGTTTCTTGAACAACCGTTTCTGTGTGAATTATTGACTGCACATGACACATTTCTTCTTTAGTTTTATCTAGACACTCAACTTCATTTTGTTTAATCATTTTAGCACTTTGCACTTCTAATTCTGAACATTTCGATGTGTTTATTTCACCTTGAACTTTATCATTTTCAAAATGAGACATAAGTTTGTCAGTATTACTACTTTTAGACAATTGTTTCTCATCTAAAGCATTTATGTTGCCAGATACAGGCGCAGATTTTTGTTCATGGTTTTCAAAACACGAGTTTGATGCTTTAATCGCATAGGAGTCAAATTTAGTATCAGTTTTAGACCGGTCAATTTCACTATTCGATTCATTCTTGACAGAATTTGTTATTGAGAAGGACGTCACTGATTTATCAGGGTTAGGAATTTGTTTATGTTCTGCGTTCTGATGACTAGAAGTTGGGAAATTATTATCACTCATAGTTCCTGATAGAGGTTTAACGAGACAAGCGGATGGTGGTGGAGTGACAGTTGCTTGTACATCGTCATACATATGAGATACATTGATAGTTAATTTTTCAATACTTGTTTCACGCGAATTGTCCTTAGTGTTAAAAGGTTGTGAGACGATGTTGAAAGGCGTGCTCTTTGATATTTTGTCATATTCTGAAGTGGTAATGTGATCCTTTATGTAACTATCACTAGCATGTCCTTGAAGAGCACTTGCAATGTTTTCACTTTGAAGTTCTATATCGTTTCCGTTGTTTTTAGTGGAGGGACAAACATGACTAAGACTCTTAATTAGTTGTTCAGACATGTTATTATCATCATTAGTAATCGAACTATCTAATTCACATACAATATCTTTTGATATCGTACTACTCGTCTTGTTTTTCACAGAGTTGACTTCCATATCCTGGGTAAAAGTAGTTATAATAGTGTGATTTGAACAAGCGTTAAATTCTTCTATTTCATGTTCGCACCATTTAGTATTGCAGTACTTTGTGTCAAGATTGATTTTGATATCATCAGATGGTGCATCACTTGAAATGAGTTCAGTTACTGCAGATGTTGATTCTGATAATACGACGTCAGCTATCCTGGTTGATTGTACAGTGTTCATACTTTCACTTTCCGATGTCTGTTCATCATGTTTAGTGTCAATACTTGTTCGTACTTCATCGCACTGTTCTAAAATCTGGTTTCTTGTTTCACTTTTACAAAGGGATTCATTTTCATCCAATTTTTCATTTTTATCTGTTTCGAGTTGTTTTTCTCGTGCAACAGCTATGTTTGGAGAAGAAATATCTGTTCCCTCATGTAATGGTGACACCTTATCATTGTTCTGACCGTGTGTTACATCAATTTTCTCATTTAATGGTAACACCTGATCATCACCCTGACATTCTGGCACATCTTTTTCCGCATTTAATGTTGAAGTATTTTCATCGTCTTGACATTGTGGTACATCTATTTCTTCATTTAATGTTGAAATATTTTCATCGTCTTGACATTTTAGTACATCTATTTTCTCATTTAATGCTGAAGTAATTTCATGGTCTGGAAAATGTGGTACATCTATTTTCTTATTTGATGCTGAAGTAATTTCATCGTCTTGATAATGTGGTACATCTATTTTCTCATTTAATGTTGAAGTATTTTCATTTTCCGGACAGTGTGGCGCATTTATTTCCTCATTTAAAATCTTTTCATCGTCCTCACAGTTCGGCACTTTTGACTTATCATTCGTTGAGACAAAGGATGGTGTTTCATTTTCAATTTTGTGCTTAGTCTTTACGTCACAATTGTTATTGCTAAAATCTTGTATTACAGATAGTGTTTCTGTTTTGACTACAACAGTAGTTATTGTTTTTGTATCTTTGGCCTGTGAGTCATTTAAATGTTCTTCTGGTTCTAGTACATGGTGTATGGATGTGTTACTAGGAACATCACTATAAATAGGTTCCAATGGTTTTCGAGTCTGTCCTGGCCTTAACGTACCACATGGTTTTGGTACAACTTCTCGCAATATTGAAAAATTCTCATAGTTAATTGCCTCACCCAAATTAGCCTCAGGCACTATATCTAATGATGTTGGTCTTGTAACACTCATTGCGTACATGTCAGTCGGTTCTGGTGCACTGAGACGTCTTGGAATGCGAGGTATATCGTAAATCTTATCAGAATGTACCTTGTCAATTCGAACACTTACACGGTCACGTGACGTATTTGTAGGTATTCCATCAGATATACCACTATCTAGGTCAATATACGAGTGATCAGGCGATCCAGCACATGCTGTTGGTAATGGCGGCGGAGAACACACAGGTGGCGGAGAACGGTATGACTGATGCTTCGTCAAAGTATTTGTTTTACTATTATCCCTTGAATTACTTCTTCGAAGAGAATTGTGTAAACTGTTTCTACCGCTCGGAAGCACATAATCCATTTCATCGAAATCTATTGAAATCGAACTGCTACATGAGAGACTTTCCTTCATGTCAATATACGATGCTTCTTCTGATAATTCCAAGCTGTCTCTCATTTCGATATAACCAGATTCTCTATTGTCGTCTGTAGAGGTATCTTGTTTTTTCGTCCTCAAAATATGAGGGCTGGGTGGCAAATCTGTTGCTACTTCATCCTCTGATAGAACTGTTTCGTTTATACTATGATTCACTTTGATTCCACTCATGTACAAATACGCTTTCTCATTACACAAAGCAAAAGCACGTTTATATAAATCTGACTGAACTACATCATCGTTCATTTCAAATATTCGGAATTTTAAAGAGCAATTAATCGGTAATTCGACAAAGATATTCTTCTCTGAAGTTGTACATGCAATTACTGACCGTTCAAAATGTGAATGTTCAAGGCGCAATATTCCAGTAAATCCACATTCCGCAATTGGCATTCTTCCAAAAAGCAGTTTGGTGGTGGCTGGTAGGTACTTTTTATCAAGTATATCTTTCATGTGTAAGACAGGACAAGGCATTCGAACGCTCTGGGTCGTTAATGTATAAAATACACCTTTTTGGTTGAACGGAAGTAATATTTCTCGTTCACATTCATCGGTGCATAACAAGTAATATTCCTGTTTTAATTTTGATCTTCGAAATATACCAGATTTACGCTTACTTTCTCCAACATATATTTTACCTTTACGTAAAACCTCGCCAGGGAACAGACCTCGTTGTTGGTGCTGAGATTTTCCGTCACAGCTGATCGATACCTGAAGCGCGTGTACTTGCTCTGATCCACCAATAAGAAACGTCTCTGTATCAGAATTTGAAAGGTCAGAAACTAGTTTATACTCCATAACATTGTGTCCTAATGTAGCTGGATTTATACGCTTTTTCTGTAGAACTGCAAACCATCCTATTTTAAAAAGTAAAATGAGTGGTTAGTTATATAAGATAATTAAAATTGTACAAAGAAAAATACTAATGAACAAGGTGATGGATATAACCACAAAGCAACCTAAGGTAAGTATCATACTGAACAACAAAAGAACAAATCAAAACTGACTTCCACGAAGAAGTCGGAATTTTTTTTATAACTCTCTCTTGCATTCGATGGGATTTATATCTTTATTTAATAAAAAGTGTATACTTTATTTAGTCTCGTCTAAAACAAATCACATTGTGCATTGTCAATCAGCATCGATGTATAGTGTCACCTTTCCTCATTCTAAATCTGACTAAATCCAACAATTAATGTAAAAGCGACAGTTGTCATATTCATACCAGGACACTAAAACTTATCAAGAACATCTTCACATCAAAATTAATGACAAACTTTAAGGCTGACTTTTCCTCGCATTGGTGCTGATATTACGTTTGCTCCATGTTCCGGTATTATTCTCGGTTGTTTGATATGCGTTATCTCGATATTTTAGAGACCTCTCGGGTCTAAATGTACTAAATGTACGTAACATTTTTCTCAAAAAAACAATAACAACTTTTTACAGTAACTTGTTTTATGTTGTGTCGTTGGAATGCTTTATCATTAATGTATAACTCAGTTTATTCATCGGTTATAACTTTTATGTTTTTTACGATGCAAGGCTCGTTTCTTTTTTCATCGTCTTTTTCACGATTCGATAATTTTAATCGTGTTTTTAAAATTACATGTAATTAAGTTTAATTTTTTTAATTATTGAAAGTCATAAATTAAATCTTTTTTTCTGTTTACAAAACTAAATATTGGCCGTGGTTTTGTCCTCTAATTTTTGTGGTTAACCTAACTATATTCTTACGTCTGTAATAAGAACAGTCGTTGTCAGTGCCATTTAAAAATTAATATCTTTGATATGGTGGGATTGACTTAATTTCGTGGACTAGGTTTAAATGATAGTGCGTGTAGATCATATCCATTCACAGAAATATATGCAATCTTTTCTTTAAATTGAAATCAATAATATAAATTATGAAAACTGATTTGAAAACGTTTATTGATTTGTACTTTTAATCTTTACATACCATCAAGGTAAAAGGACGAAATTGACTCTGTATTACGTGGTTTACTTTTTAAATCTTATTAACAAGAAAAAGTACAATAACAAATAAAATGAATAAAATGTCTTTTTCACTTAAAGAGGTATGAATTTCTCGCCTGTCACCATTGTAACATGATTTTATATATGTGCCTGTTGAGCACCAACCTTTACATTGAAACAAACACGTTTTATTACTGATGACGATCGGTGTGGTAATCCAGGATAGTCGTGATAAAATTAATTATGCATATAGAAATTATTCAACTTTTTATTCAAAGTACTTAGATATGTATTCATTAACCAGTAAACATGGTGACCTATAGGTATTAGTTTCTGTGTCATTTGGTCTCTTGTGGACAGGTGGCTCATTGGCATCATACCACACGTCTTTTTTTATAATAAATATTTTTTATTTCTGTTTACCATACAAAAATTTAATGTTACTTCCAGCAAAATACAAAACAATTTCCTTCAGTTTGATGTAGTAGCATAAGATATTGAAAGAAGACAACAACTTTATAATAACGGACAAAAAGACACTAAATGAAAAGGAGAATGTAATTTCACAGATGATATCGGATATGTTCCTAATGTCGTATAAATTATAATCCCGTTCCCTTTTCACAAATGTGACCTATCGAATAAGCCTATTTACCGGGTTTTTTATAACATGAGACACGACGGGTGCGACACGTGGAGCCGGATTTGATTATCCTTTTGAGCACCTGAGATCACCCCCAGTTTTTAGTGGGGTTCGTATTGCTGCGTCGTTAGTCTTTAGTTATGTTGTGTCTTGTGTACTATTATTTGTCTGTTTGTCTTTCTGTTTTTACAAGCTACGGGTTTGTCAGTTTATTTTCGATCTATGAGTTTGAAGGTCCCTCTGGTATCTTTCGTCCCTCTTTTTTAATTCGGGTGTTGATGCTCCAAACCGGTGACTAGTGACAGTGTTATCATTTGTTTTACTCTTCCCGGTTATAGATTAGTATACAGAAAGTAGGATTCAACAAATTATAAAAAATTGTGTTAAAGTCAATAATTTCTTCCTTATTTGGATAATCTATAAATAGGGTCAAGTTATTACCTCCAAGGACAAATGCCAATCTGTAATTGTTGTGACCGAGAAGTTTTTTGAAAATGATAAAAATTACAGAGGGAATTTTACCTGGACTACAGGTCATGCTCAAGGAAATTATCATATTCAAAAGATGTTAAGATCACGAAAGATTAAAATGTTTTGTAGATATACGTTAGTTTTAATACATAAAAAGACACAAGGACAACACAAATCAATAAAAAAATGAATAATAAAATATTAACACGCCATGGACGATGTATCAAGCAAACTAACTATTTTTTTTCAAAATAAGAGGCATTCAAATTATGTATTAATTTATTTTCCTATTCAGCGTAATACTTTAACAACTTAGGCTTTGAAAATACAACAAATACAATATTTCTTATTGATACAATTAATTTGGATTTGTCAATTTACTGTTTAGAATGATGTTTTACTACATTACAATGGAGGAGGTCAATTTACTGTTTAGAATGATGTTTTACTACATTACAATGGAGGAGGTCAATTTACTGTTTAGAATGATGTTTTACTACATTACAATGGAGGAGGATCATTAATCTACTAAATCGATATCAAACATTTTGATATAATTATTATTTTTGACAGCAATTAAATGGTCATTTATATACTACATAATTCAAAATTAAATATACCATTGATATTACAGATTTTTTAAGGATATGTTTTTACTTGCATATACATTATCAAGATACAATCAGTCATTTTCATATGATTTAATATTTTTTTTTAAGATCATGACCCCTGATTTTATGCAGATGTGTTTTGATACCAATGAGACAACTCCGCCGGAGACCAAATGACTTAGCAGTTAGCAACTATAGGTCACCGCCAAGCCTTCAACAGTGTGCAAAACCCGTACTAATAGCAAGCTATAAAAGGCTCCAAAATCAATGAAAACCAAAAAGGACACATAAAACAAACGATAACCACTGAATTACAAGCTCCTGACTTGGGACAGGCACATACAGTATGTGGAGGGGTTAAACATGTTTGCAGGTCCCCTCCCCAACCTGGAATAGTGGTTTAAGATTACAACATTTTAAAGAACAAACTATAAACACACTTGAAAAGGATTCTACTCATCCGATCGATACAAAGCACAAAAACGAATAACAAAAACACTAAAGATGCAAAGTATTATTTTGAGACAACTTGCAGTTACTTGAAGCTATTTTCAAAGCCAATAACAACTACTAAAACATCGTTTCTTAAACTAAAATATCAATCAGTACATACATACACAAATCCAAAGGATTTCTTAAGTCCTATGCAGATCCTACTTATCCTGATATATATATAAGGAAGTAACGGCTATCTGTGTTGTTTATGTCCTTATATTGCATTAATTATGTTAAAGATGCCGCTTCGTTAGGATTTTATTCAACTTGAATTTACCATTCCTGTTGCCACTATACGACTCTTTTTTAATTGATAAACATATCAAACTTTTAAAAATCTTAACATAAGGGACAAGTTTTCAGCATATTCTGAACCTGTTGTACATTCTGTTTGTTCTATTTTTCACATGCGTTTTAATAAGTAATTACACCTTATGTAAGAATCCGGGGTTTTGATTGGTTTTTGATATGATATATCTGTTCAAAAACATTATATCTTGGCATTACAACAATAATTGCCGTATGGCTTGTCAATGATATGAAGATATATAGGCATATAGAAAAAATTTCGTATAACTTGTCTAAAAATAAGAAGATATTCTGGCATAGCAACAACTATCGTATTACTTTTCTGAAAATAAAAATAAAATATCCTGGCATAGCAACAATTTCCGTATAACTTATCTGAAAACAAAACGATGCACTGTCTCTATGTTATCACTTGAGATACAAACATACTTCTGAAACATGCCTTTTTGAATTGACACGAGATCTGTACTATTGTTGTACTCCTAATTTTAAAACTGATATCTTACCTTTATAATCCTCTGGAATAACAAGAGGTGGTCCCGTCTCTCTAAATAAATCCCTCTGTACATTTTGAGCGTTAATCTTGTTTATATTCCTCTGTCTGTATATAAGTAGAGGCTGTGATAAGTCAAAAGAGGAACTACCGGGTGTAACTTCTGAACTTGCAATATCACAATGGACAACGACTGGAGGAGGGTGTTTATAGCAAATCTCTTGGAGGTTATACACTCCTTCCTCATATCCCCACGACGGATTCATCCTCTTCGTATCAAGTCACTTAAAAATCTATAAATTAATATTTTGTTACTATTTTTTTGTCACAAGTTCCAAGAAACGAATTATTATTATACTTGTATCTTCTGTCACTAATTACATCCTTATTTGTAATACCTTTTAAATCTCGGTTATACGTTTAAATCAATATAAGAACGGATAACATTGTAAAAATAGTATTAAAATAGCAACCATAGGTAAGCTAAACAGTTGATAGTACGTTCCATAACTGTGAGAAAAAAATAAGTTCATTACAGTGTTAGATTATCACCGTATACTTCTGTTTTTACAAATGAATCCATTTCTCACCTTCGTAATAACAAATTAATTCAAATAGTAATGTTCATGGAAGAATGATTCTATGTCACGCGTAAAAATGATGAGTAGAAACTTATACGTAGCTGTGTCTTCCTTATTAATATCTCATCAGACTTTAAACGGTATAGTCCATACACACGCTCGAAAGCCGGAAACACTCCTGCTTATAAACGTTTAAAGGATTTAATAACTTGTTTTTATATATATGCACCTATATCCTTAGATCCAGACAGATTTCTGTATAAATGCTATTAAATTACTTCCTCAAGGAAAGAAGCCATTGACCAAAATTTGCCAATAATTAAGTACCTTTTTAAATAAGGTTTTCAAATCTGCAAAATATACTGTAAAAACTCTTGACAGGTGATATTTAATGACCCCGAACGGAAAACATAATATGCTTATAATATGTGTCTATATATATGTAGGTATTTACTAAAATATTTAAAAGTCCTACAGTATATACAGTCATATCAATTTTCAGATTGAAGTGTATAAATGCATGCAGGTACACATTTCTATTTTTTACACTTCTTTCACCGTTTTTCCACATCTATTCGGTTTTTTTTTTTTTTAGATAACCGGACAGCAGCAAATGCATGAGAATGAATATAGTCTGTTATGTTGGCTGGCAAACATGTAATATGATTTCAAAGTACAAACACGCATGCAAATTTGAGCAAGGCGATAATTCCAAGATTTCTTTTAATACATATTTAAGATAGGTAAGGTCAATGTTCATCAATATCCTTTTATTACAATTTCAACTGTATTTGTCTAGGTTCTGACATCATTTTATAACCTGTCCCTCCTTATCATACGGACTTTTCCGTGATTTGGCCGTTAGTTTTCTCGTTTGAATTGGTTTACATTTGTCATTTCTGGGCCTATTCTACAGAGGACTATGTGGTATAGGTTTTGGTCATTGTTAAATGCAGTACCTATAGCTGTTAATTTCTGTGTTATTTTGGTCTCTTGTGAAGAGTTGTCTCATTGGCAAACATACCACACCTTCTTTTTTTATATTGTAGTGCTACAATTGCTAAATTATTGTTACCAATACGCCAAAAATAGATCAGAAATTCATGCAATTCAGAATTACGACATCATCTATTTATTAAAGAATACGTAAATGAAACAGAAATACTTTATTGTACAATTGAAGACAAAAAGAAAAATATCAACTACTGAGAAGAGCTAGAATAAAAGTCTCACAGTAACTCCATGACGCGTTCTCATATACACGTCTCTATACTGGTATTCATTCCATATAGGGAGTTGGTTATTTTGGCTTCCTGTTTATCAACTTATATTAATTAATGCTAGACTAGTGTTAAGCGGTTGACAAGCACATATTACCAAATTGATCGTAATCGTAATATATTTATTTTTTATTCTTCCAAGCGATCAAACAAAAAATAGTAAAATACAGTTAATAGGCACGTTTTAAAAGTTTATTTTCGTTAATTGAGGGAAGAAATCAAATTAGTGTTAGTAACAAGTAGCAAAATTCGTGCATATTTGACGCCTATTTATATACTACTTGACGCCCTTCAAATTTTATCAAAACTGCAACATTTACCCGATTAAAATTTTTAATGATATTCGTATAAAATATTTTTTTTCATTTATTTATGCGGTAAAAAATATATATGTGAATTACAATGTGAGCCCTTTGTTGTCGTTCTTTTTCTATATATATTCTTATGTTCTAATCTTATAAAAGCAATGCCAAATAAACATGAAGCAACAACATAATTAAAATATAGATCTCTTATTTTGTTATGCTTGTATGCTTGTATTTCATTAAAAGGATTTCTTAGACATATCTAAGGTATTGTGGATTATTCATTGTTTTGAATACCATCAATTCGGTTATAGTCGATCTAAAGGAGACAATTTTGTTGGTAGGGTTGTGGATGTAAATGTCCTGGAGGTAAATGCATAACTTTTAAGTACACGAACAAGATAGGGACTCAAATTTGGAGTGAAAATTTTTCCAAATATATCTGTTAATCAATCAATTAATTAAAAAAGTAAAGTACGTACTGACTGTCCTGGCTATAGTTCTATATTTGTAACAAATAGAGCAATGGTGTACTTTCTCATTGTTTTAATTCGAGATGTAATAAGTACAGCAATGGGACATTTGACATAGTTTTAGTTCGAGTTGTTAGAGCAGTGGGATATTTTTAATTACTGTATCATATCTTATGGTTGAAATGGAATGTCGAAAGTCAGAGAAAAGTGTGATGTAGATGTCACAACGTTACACAAAACTATACAATATTAAGTAAAATGTACTCTTTATGGACATTAAATTATAACAAAGAATTAATTATATGACACGTTCACCACCAGACTCAACATGGCGCATCAAATCTATCAATCAAACACGATATTACAGTTGTTAACTTTTTTTCATAACATTAATTTTTGTGATTAATTCATCCTTAATTTCGTGAAAGCATACACCTGTGTGGTTTTGTACTTTTTACTTGCTTCTGGCAGACAGCAGTTGTCAAGTGAACATGTTACTAACGCTCCATTTGGTGTAAAACAGTAAGATACAGCTGGCGACCTGGGGACATGTTACAGAAATCCTGAATAATATCATCATAAGGTTATCGAGATATTTTAGGTCAGGCTATTGCAGTAAAAAGATATATTAGGTCAGACTATTCCAGTAAAACACCCTTTTCCATTAAAAGCCAAATTCTTTGGTATACCTATTTAATTGAGAGTATCTTATTTTACAGAACAATGAACTTCTGTGTTCTGGTTAAAGTACATAAACATCACTGTAGGCAAAAACCTTGACTGGAATCTTTGACTGCTTGACTCTTGCCGAATTGGACGTCTGAACTTTAATAATACATAAATGTTGGCGTCTCAATTCAAAAGTACAAGTCAGTAGTATGTTGTTTTCAGTTAACATTTGAATTTGAGGTTGAAGATTTGTTAAGCCACGGATCAAACAGATAGGTTCTTTTTTTCAAGTGACAGGAACGAAGTGACCATAAAAAGACACAAAAACGAACAAAAGGATGAAAACAAAATGGTGAATCGAAACAAGAATATTATATTTCTCTTTTGAATTGTGCACATATTATAATTCAGATCCAATGACAATTTAAAGCTTACTACACGACAAAAGTTTTGATGTACGGAAAATGTATCTTCATTGTCTAAGATGCAACATGTTCAAAATACAGCTTCTAAACTGATCACCAGAATACAGAAATAGCACCACATTACATTTATTTTCATTCACTGCGTGATGAAATCAAGTCATGTCATTTTATGTTTTGTGTGGCAAACAGTTACACTATTGCTCGATTCAATCCTTAGATATGTTGCAGCTATATAGCTGAATACGTGTCCTTTTATGTCAAAATTATATTTTCGCATGAGGAGGATTATGAAAAAAAGAATTATTTAGATAATTGCATTTCATGTTTGCATAAAACATTGTTTTCAACTCCTAGATATTTTCACTTTGCTCATCTTTTTCCCTTTTGTATATTTTTGTTTTGTTTTTTTTTCATCAAAAGAAATTGAAAAATTGTTGTATTGCTTCAAGAATTTTAATCATTAGATAAATCCATTTCTTAGTGAGTTTCATACATTTTTTTGAGAGGGTGCTATTGAATTCCTCTGTTTTCCAGTATCAGGAATTGTTTGTCCCTCAGTGTTAGCTAACTAATTTACTAATACTCAGGAATCTTCATTGTTTAATCTACACTAGAGCAAGCGACTTAAAATGGCATGATTTTACTTATATATCTCAACGCTTACACTCGAAAACAAGTATAATGCACTATTTACCGTAGAAATGCCGCCAACACTATCCAGTTTTTCCTAGATTCTGTTTTTAACGGTGATAATAAACAAGACTTTACAGTGATAATCTTTATTTTTATTTCAAAATAACAGTGATGAGCACATTTGGTATGAAATTAACTCGAATAATTCAAGCCCTTTCCGTGTCCGATTTTCTCCCACACGTTAATGTAGCCTTCTTAGATCAGCGGAATATAACGACTGAATTATTCGGGTTAGTATGAAATTATCACTGGTTGAAAAGTATATTACTCGTGTTATCGAACTGTAAACATCAAACTACACCATGGGTTTATCTTCCCTCATGGTGTTATAGCCCATGTTATAATATCAGAGAAACTTACAAAAGATTTAATTTGTCAAGTTTATTTGATTAGAAAACTATAAAAGACTGTCATATGATTATTTGATTTCACAATTTCTTTATCTTATACATAATCCAATAACTTGCATAGTATTGTAAATATATTCGTTTAACATTTTTGTTTATTTTGAAAATCTTTACTATCAGTTCAAATGTAATAAGGTAACAAAGTTTGTTCCTAGGTTAGAAATGTGTACCTTTTAACGAGATCGATATAAATTAGTGTCGAAAAATTACAAAATGACAACCCGTTATTTCTGTCAAACTAATGCACGCTAATGGACGAAAACGTCAAACTACTCGGGGCAAACTATATGAGACAATACAAAGTGGTTAAGGTCATCGATCAGATCTACCCTCATGTACATAAAACGTAAAATCACGACAATTGTGGGTTTTTTTTGTAATATTCGTTGTGAAAATGTGATATCTTTTGAATATTCTAAGTATATTGGACTTATTATGTGAGCTAGTTTTACCAGTTGCCATGGAAAATCTGTTGTTTCTCAAACTTATCTTTCCTCTCATTTATTGACGTTTCGTAATTCCGGATGGATTATTACGGAGAGAGACAAATCATCGAACACATCACGTGATCTGTGAAAAATACGAACTTAATTATAGGACTACTGTACATATTGATGGCTTTTAATATATCACCTTTTACGACTGTAAAGCTGAATACAAGATATTGTATACCTTCTTAGTATGCCTGGGTGACTATGAATGAACGAAAATGAATTAGAATTGATGAAATCATATATTGGTTTATAAACATATTTACTATATATTGAATGTGTTTGTGTAATTAAATGAATTATTTAAATAAATCATGCAACACGTCTTAGGAGGAACCATATACAAACAGACCAGGAAAATAATGGATTCAAACAACGAAAAAGAACAATCTCCACCAGAGGTTTCCAGGGAAATTCAGTTTACATGGACAGAAACACCACAGCCATTGAAGGAAATAATTGATTCTTCGGGAGATTTACCTTCTGTAGTGAAAATGTGGCAGGAAAAACCCTCAGCTGACAGCTCGCCATTATTGGATATACATAAACCTTTACTTCTGTATAAAGAGCTGAATGGGGTTAAAGTTTACTGTAAAAATGTGACTTCTGTTGATTTACTGACCGGAGCACAATGTAAAGATGACCCAATAGTTGTTATTCCACTTGGGTATCCAGGTACGTAACCATAGTATACATGTAGACTGCTATAACTAGTGCAAACTGGCACAATTATGACAATGGTGTCATAACAAAAAAGGGGAGTTATTGCAAGATCAACAATATAAATAAAAAATCATAAATTTAAGATTAACTTTCAGTATTGTTATTCATTTCATAAATTGAGCATTACAGCGTGCAAATTCCTGTAAGAGATCGCTAAGATTGAACATCATTTTAGAATTTTACACAATAATTTATTTTTTTTCAACTGTGTAGTTGAGTAGCTTCATGTTTCGTCATTTTACTATCAATCTTAGAATACAATTTAAACAGACTATTTGACTTTTCCTAGATGAAACAATTTCAATGATCGTTTAATCGTTTCAATAAGAAACCTTAAAAAATAATAACAAAATTGGTCATGAAAAACAACAATTGAAATATAAAGTGATTCGATTGAAAGAGATGCAACTCGTGATAGCGATGTAGTATGACTTATATTGATACGTAGCGAGCATGTTCTATATGCGTACGGTATTCAAAGATGAAAAACTCTAGATAGGAAAATTATAAATGAATAAAAGAAACACCAAACACTTTATAAGGGGTCGGCATTTTAAAACGAAAAGCAACCAAATTAGGAAAACAACAATTAAAGGAATAACATTGAATCTGTTTATTTATTTTGCAGGATGGTTTCGTCTAATAGATGACCGTGATAAACCGCTGACAACTATCTCCAATGTAGCGAGAATAATGCCAAAGAAAATCTTATCATACAAACTAGTGACGGGATATATCCGTGACCAGTATACTACAAATAGTAACTTAGCTGAACCATTACACCTCAAAGTAGATATACAACCAGGGTTACTTAAAGTACTCAATGTTAAGGAAGATTTTGTTAGGTATACTGACCATAAAAAGATCGTCAAACGAAAACTACTCCGCTGTCTTGTTTGCAAGACGGAAGACGAAACCAACGTCTTACTTCCGTTTGAAGTGGCGGGAATGTTCTACTTAATTGAAGTTCGGAAGTCAACGTCAAAACATATCAATATTGAGAACATAGGATATGCATACAACATAAAAGATATGTACACGGCAGGGTTATCTAAAGGTGTCATTTTAAAACTACTACATGGTCGACCGCCATCAAAACCATGCGGGTTTTCTCAAATATTGAAAGTGTGTGATTTGATCAAAGATCACACAGTAATAGCATGTACTATTAGTGAAAGCAAAAGATTATTAGAACTTCCCGTAGCACCGGTGCCATTGTTTGTAAAAGCTTTAAACTATCCGCATTTCGACAGACATCAAACTTTCTTGGATACTTTGAAATTCATGGATAAAAGCGCTGATGGATATGCCAACGAACTTAAGGTGCGCCATAATTATAAAGTGGATAAAACTGCAAGAAAAGAGGAAAAAGAACCAAAGAAGGACGAGAAACTGTAGTGGAAATAACATGGCTTTATATTATGTCTATCATGTCAAAATATGGTGCTATTCAAAAATCTAACGTATAATTTAAACTTGTATGCAATTGGAAACAATATATTTTTCATATAGTTGCCCTTGTTCGGTTAATTACTACCTATGATGCAGTGATTAGTCCTGCAATATATTTAAGTTTGACACGACACGGACCTTGTCACACACTACAGTACACACTTGTATCCGCGTATTCTCCTAGTGACCAAATCAGAATTAAGGAAACTTTTTTAGGATCTTATTAATTTTAAGTAATTGTGTCTCACCTATTTTGTTTTTGATTCGCATTTATATTTAGGGTTTATCTTAGTATACCATTGAAGTTGCCATTTACTCATCGGGGTACAAATTTAATATCTATAATTCCTACTTTTATATTGAACAAAATTACTCGGAACGTTCTCAGAATCTTCATAATATAATGGTTGTGGACTCCTTCTATTTTGTGTTGGAGTCAAATTATTTTCCGCGATTGCGTTTACAAACCACTGAATATATATTCATTTTATAATCGCATCCTCCTAAACCTCTCATTAGAATTTGTTTTTAAAAACCTTTTCCGAATCTTGTTCATATAATGCCATTGTGCACCTCTTATTTTGGAATTTGATCCAAATTATTTTTCAGTTTTCCTTTTGCAGGCAAGGGCCGAGATAATCTTTTTGGGAACTCTGCTCGCCAATTACAATTATGATTTTAGTTTATTTGTCCAATAGTGTACTGCGTTTGTTAGATGAAGGATAAAAATCTACCCCATCCAATAACTCTAACAATAAGTATAATAGTTTATTTACTTAGAACTACTTCTTTATATCAGAAAAGTGGTAGACTTTTTTTTACTTTTTAGTCTAATTTTGATTATGTTCTTATGACGTGGCTCGGTACTTATACATCCCACCATTTGTGATATGGTCAAGTTTTAATTCTTGTCTTTCATTTTACTTATGTACTTTGTCTTTATGCCATTTGTGTTTCTTTGTTGAAACAGTTAGTTGTTGTTATAGTGATTATAAGATTATACTTATTATAATGTTGACTGTTACTTAGCACACTTTTTGACGATTTTAAGTATTACTGGATACGTGTAAACTACGAGTTCAAATGTTCAAATGTTCAACAAATTACAAATTTGAGATTGGCAAAACCATGAAATCAAATATCCGCGAAAAAGCAAGTGTTCCTCAATCCACGAAAATCGAAACCCACGAAAATAAATGAATTCACAGTATGTCTGTTTGTTTTGCTCACAAATTGTTGTTAATAAAATGGAATTTGATGCAACTGTTATCATGACAAGTTAAATCCACCATTTCTGCACAAGGAAACGCCTGTTCCAATTCAGGAATACAGGTAGTTTCTATTTGTAAGATGTGTTTGAGCATTAGATTTTGTCATTTTATAAAGGACTTTCCGTTTTGAATTCCCCTTGGAGCTCGAATATTTTGATTTCCAATTTGTGTTATAGATTGAACAGCATGTGTTTTTAATCTTTCAACCATGCATAAACAGTATGCAAATTCAGCAGTATCGATTCATTTAGAGATCTTGTCATGCAAAAAGCGTAAAGCTTTTTAAGAAGTCAACTGTCCATATTCTGGAAATATTTCCATTTCATTCCTGTTTTTTTAGCCATGTATGTTGGCCAGAGTGGTTCACCGAACGTATACTTTAAGGATGATTGCAGCTAAGTTTGTATATCATAATTTTGTATAGGTTAAAGGACGACAGACATCAAACTTACTAACAAAAAATATAGACACACATCGGAATTGAAAATTCTTCCTGTATGCATTTTAAACATTTTTATCAAATTTAAGTAACACAAGTCAAAACATATATTTAAAAGTTATTGAACAAAATGTTGTAAGATAGTTAAAGTCCGACAACTCGAACGCATATGAAATAATTGAATTCTCAAACGAAAGTGTTCGGGACTTTATTGAATAGCCGGAACTTCTTTGAATAGCCAGGACTTATTTGAATAGCCGAAATACAATCTCAAATCTTATGACATCAATGTATAATCTCACTGCAATTATTTGGAAAGGCAATTCATTAAAAATAATCCTTTGGTTAATATGTCGCTGACATTTTACAACTTTTGATATTTCATGAAATCATTGTGTGACTTTTGATACTGACATACAGCTATAGTATAGGTCACCGTACAGCCTTCAATAATGAACAAAGCCCATGCTGCAAAGTCAGCTATAAAAGAAACTAAGATGTGGCAACTATGTTATGTCACGGTATACCACAAGTCGCAACATTATATAACATGGCAAATTTATATGAGCAATATGCAGTATCCCATAAATTCATATATGGCAAACATACCAGATAACTAAAACATGATATCACGTATATAAGATTCTCTTTACATTAAATAAAAAAATGACTAGACATTACAGTTTTCTGACACTAAATATTTCTAAACTTCTTTATTTTCACCGGAAATGGCACACTATTTAAAAAGGCAAGATTCAGTCAACTCAATAAAATTCAACACATCATAGATCTCCTATTTGACAATTCTTTAAGTTCAACCAGCGTTCCTAACGTAAGAGACTGTTCTGATTCAGTGTCGTCACGTGAGCTCTCCATAAACTGTGTGCTGGGTTCATCGTCAGTAAGGCTTATATTTGTTAGAAGATCAAGAGTTTTCAAGCTTTCGTGTCTTTGTTTCGTTTTTTCTGTTGGTATATGTTGGATCATTTGATGATCTGTGTCTAATTTGGGAGATATTTTAATGAGAGAGCTGTAAGAATCTGAATATTTCGTGCAAAGCTGTATTGCATCTTTATATGACTTCATATCTATAAACTGTTCTTCCGATTTAGTCGTGCAAATTTTCACGTCATCTGATACAGGGAGTTCAAACAGCGCATGCCTCTTAAAAGTTATAGTGCTACCAACAAACACATCTTCAGTTATACGTCTCTTTATAACCATCATACCAGTAAAAATACAAGGTACTACGGGCGGTTTTCCATAGATAATCCTAACCTTCACAGGCAAAGTTAAATCTGTCAATATATCTTTCATTCGGAAAACACATTTGCTGTCCGAACTCCCTTTTTGATATACTGGATGGAATTTTCCTTTTGCCGTGAATGGTATCAATATTTCTTGTTCTTTATTATCGATGCATTTGAGATATTGTATTTCACGTGTTATCCACTCTTTTTGTTTCTTTTTCAGGACCCCTATCTCTGCACACGTCCGCCATTTTGCTTTAAAAGTGCTGTCTACTTTTAGGACTGTTCCAGCTGGAATCTTACGTTGAAGATATGTCTGTTTGTTATCATCAGAGTTATTTACACATATGCCTGAAACGTTAGTCCGAGTGAAAAATTTCACTGGCATTATCTTGGAGACTTCTTCAATAGATTCAAAATATTTCACACGTCCAAAATCTGGTGGCACAAGCTCAAACCAACCTGTGAATAATAGGATTTGACTTAAATTGATATATAGACATGTTTATTTTTGTGCATTCACATTTGTCAAATAATGTTGCATGTTATAGCACGAGGACATGATAAGATTTCCAATGAGATAACTCTACACCAAAGACCATATGACGTGTATGTTTTCTTATTCGTTGCATATACATATTTATATATACATGTTTTTTTTGTGGTTTTTTTTTTCTTCAGTATTCGCATTTGGTATACAGTGTTGTGTTTTTCAAGTTAATCGTGCGACGTTGAGCAACCAACAATCAATTAATCAATGTAATTATATTTTCAGCTTCAATTCAAATATTGGTCTTGAAGTTATTTTCAATTATTCCAGATTTGGCGCATATTTTCTTTCTTATATATATATTTAATATCAATTTTATATTTTTAAACTCAATGTAAACGTGTTTTTTTTTTCATGTTATCATCTTATTAAAGTGATTTAATTTTACAGAACAACACCTATATTTCGAAATAAGGAAAATATGAAAAAGCAATTATAAGTAATAAGTTTATATTGTCTCATAGAGCAGTCGTTATAAAACATGATTTTCTTTTAGTAATTATAAAGAAAAATACTAACGACAATAAATATTGTTGTATTCATTCGGGAAATTACTTACCTTCAAAATCATCTGGTATCTCTAAGGTTTGACCGACTTCATAGTAAGGTCCAGTAGAATCCCGGTATATTGTCCGTACTTCGGCCTTTCTCTTATGGTACCACCTGTACAGCAGCACTGGTTGCTGTGAGTATAGTTTCAACCCTGGAGGAAGATTACCTTCATATTTACAAATCTTTGGTAATTCGTCTTTTATATTGGTCAGTAATGTGTCTGTCCATTCTACATTTAGTTCATTGTCCAGCGGTGGAGATGGGTTGGCGGATACGTCCGCCATATCTTATGTAGAAACGTGTTAAAGTTTTTTGTTTATATTATAGAATGAATGAATCGCATTACAGAAAACTATTTTTATAAAACCGGTTTGGTTATGCATCATAAACTATTCATTATGTAGCGGTAACATTTAAATAATTGTATTGATCAATAAGTCAAAATCATATATTTTAATAAACATTTAAATAAAACCGTGCAGACATGTTTCAGACCATATGAGTATTTCGGTCCAAATACATAAATGGTCCAGCTTGTACTAGCCCGTACTTGAAGTTTTCGGCAGGTCATCTTTTAAGAAAGAAGATCTGACTGAAGCACATTTCAAATCGCTGGGCATTTTAAAACTTGAAGGAACTTTGTAAGGTTTGAAAAGGATATTCGTTAGGATTAAACAACCACTCTCTGGATATCTAAGATAAATTAATGCTTTTCTATTCGATTGAAAGTTCTTGCTTTTATACTGTCTACACAACATTTCCGCACAATAAGTTTATTATCTTAATATCAAACAAGTCTTTTGAATGACATATTGAAAAACATATTTCAAATATATTTGCTTTGAAATTCATACGAATACCCCTATACCTTAAAAAAGTATAGTTTTTCTTTGAAAATACTACTCTTCAGAATACACAATATTTTCCAAACCGATTATTTCCCGTTTGATCCTTTGCATTTATTTTCTCATTGATTATAAATATCAACAGCTTTTTTATTCTGTTCAATGTGGATATTTTATCATATTTATACATATTTTACAGAAACACTATTCTTCACTTGAAAGAAAAGTAGTTCCTGTAAAGTAAATACTACCCGGGCCATATGGATAATGATCGCGTTTAAGAGTATTCACCATTGCCTATGACACAGTCTGCACCAGCACATAAATACACCCTTAACGGAGGTACTTTCATTATAATAATATTCAGAAATAAATTCGAAATGATAAGACAACTGTTAACATTTTCTGTCATCTTTTTTAACCTTCGGTCACTTGTGATGTTTATGCCCCACCTACGATAGTAGAGGGCATTATGTTTTCTGGTCTGTGCCTCCGTTCGTCCGTCCGTCCGTCTATGCGTCCGTTCGCTTCAGGTTAAAGTTTTTGGTCGAGGTAGTTTTTGATGAAGCTGAAGTCCAATCAATTTGAAACTTAATACACATGTTCCCCATGATATGATCTTTCTAATTTTAATGCCAAATTATAGATTTGACCCCAATTTCACGGTCCACTGAACATAGAAAATGATAGTGGGAGTGGGGCATCCGTGTACTATGGACACATTCTTGTTTATTTTTATTTTATTTTTTTAGCATACAGTATAAATAACAAACTGGGACGATATGTTCAGTAGATGCGTACATCAATGAGAAGTCAAATTGACATTAATGGAATGAATCTTACATTTAACACGGATATTTACACGCCCCTGTATTATCAATCACTAATACAGATCACATAAAATTTTTCCCGCGGTCCGTGCAAAAAGTGTTAGGATTTTGAAAATTTCTTTACCTAAAGAAGCACGTATGTAGATAAAAAGTCCTCGAAGAAGATGGATGAGGGAGAAATGTTGGATGGATAAAACCAAATATATTGATTCTTATGGTAAGAACATGTTTTGCAAAGAGCTAAAACTTGGTATGTTCTGGCAGACACAGGAGGGAGATGAGATGGTTTTAAATTTTGTATATACTCAAATAGTTTTAGAATATACATGTTTTAAAAAGATCCCAACTCCACCTGGGTAAAGCTGATGACCGTAACTGCATTCACGGTCATTCCAAGATGTCGGATGAAAAATTAGGTCAGTATCTGTATTGTCTGTTAGTTTACAGTGTTTCTATATCATTTTCTTTACAAAGTATACATTGATACGATGTAAATTTATAAAAGATTCACACAGAAATCACAAATTACTACCGAAAAATGTTCAGGAAACGCGAAATTCAATTTGAAAAAATCGTTAAGATGTCCGTAAATAATTGTCAAAATATTTTCAAGATGACCGTAACATAAAACAAGGATGACCGTGATTGGTAAACAGATGACCGTAACTTGTAAAAGATGACCGTAATTTGTAAAGATTGACTTTAATTTATAAAGGATGATCGTAACTTTTAAATGATGACCCTCAATTCTAAGAATATCCATGTTTGTATTCAAAGCTTTTTGTTGTGTTTGTTTCAATAGGGGCTTAGTTAGCGGATATAAACATGTTTCATCAATTTGTTTTTAACTATTTGCCGTATTTTGAGTTCATGACAATGAAAGTAAATTGCAAATTTCTCGTTAACAATGAAATATTTATTGATAACGACTTTAAAATTTTAATACAAACTGACAGAGATACGACAAAAAGTTGAAGAAACAAGAATGTGTCCCTCTGAGGTGTCCTAGTACATGCCTCATCTACACTATAATTTTCTATGTTCAGTGGACCGTTAAATGGGAAAAAACTGTAATTTGGCATTATGATTAGAAAGATGATATCATAGAAAACATGTGTACTAAGTTTCAAGTTGATTGGACTTCAACGTCATCAAAAACCTCCTCGACCAAAAACTTTAACATGAGGTGGGACAGACGGACGAACGAGCAGACAAACGGACGAACAAACGAACGGACGCACAGATCAGAAAACATAATGCCCATGAATGGAGCATTAAAAACAGTAATCAAACATATGAATATCCGGTAATCGAGCCTGTGTGTATGGTTCCAGAGGAAGCAGATTAAAATCTTAGTTTGTCTTTATATTTGATTAACATTGCTGTATATACAAATTGACAAGGTTCCCCTCAGTGGTGGATCCAGGGGGGGGGGGAGGGGGGGGTCCGGGGTCCCTTTTTATTTACCGATCAGTGCATTTGAATGGGGACACATAGTTTGAACCCCCTTTACCCTGGGTTGGACCCCCCTTTTTTGAAAACGGCTTAATCCGCCCCTGCCCCTTGTGATACGTTATACGCACAAGACTATTTTAAGGATCTATTTTGCTGGAGCTCGCCTTCACTAGTTTGGTCGTAGTATTTTAAAAACAGGTTCTGTTATTTTACTTGCAAGACAAAATAGAAGACAAATCAAAGACGATATAATATCAATGGGTGTACATACATTGGCATTTTAAAAAAAGTGCATTTATTATATGTCATTACAAGGAATTCCAGAAATAAAAAAAAATCTTTTGGCTTTTAGTTTGAGGCTGTGCAGCACACTTATTTTTTTTGTATTATACTTGTAATGTGTCATTTAATCGCGCTTTTGTTGCATGTTTTCCCCACTTTTTCATGTGCATGTCTTGTTGTATGTTCATTTTAAAAATTATACCCTCTACCGTAAAAAAAGATATATATGGGGAACATTGTATTTGAATCACGTCTTATTTTCTCCTACCTATAGGATAATGCTCTCATATAATTACGTTTTATATCAACACCATTAATCATTCGATACAAAAAAGTAGTTATGCAAATACGGATATTTCTTAGAATTGACGATCATCCTTTAAAAGTTACGGTCATCATTTAGAAATTACGGTCATCCTTTACAAATTACGGTCATCTTTTAACCAATTACGGCCACCATTGTTATGAATTGCTGATTCTGTTACGGTCATCTCGATTGCGATTTACGGTCATCTTTTTTTTAAATCGAATTTCCTGTTTCATGCACATTTCTCGGAAGTAATTTTTTATTCCCGTGTGAATCTTTTATAAATTTACATCGTATCAATGTCTCCTTTGTAAAAAAATTGATATAGAAACACTTAACAGACAATACAGGACTGACCTACTTTTTCATCCGACATCTTGGGATGATCGTGAATGCAGTTACGGTCATCGGCTTTACCCCCAGTGAACTCGCACCTGTGCTTTTAGACATATTTTAAGTTCAATATTTGTCCTGAATATGAAAATTAAATATTGGTCGCTGGGTTTTTATGCGAAGATCCTTCAATGGGAAGTGGGGGTCTTCAATGCAATGTGAAACTTTCTTCAATAATATAGCCTTCAATGGTAATTTTTGACAACATTAAAATTTTCAGCTATGCCTAAATGAAAATTATTGCTAAATTCTATTAGATATAGTAACTTGACCCTGCTTGTCCTGTATGATTAACGCCCCGAGCAGGTCTCAATGTTACAATTAGATCTCATTACTCGCATTGGAGCAGCCACGGTGTTATTTACTCAAGAGACGCTTCCTAGTATTTCGGCCAGTCTTTTATTTGTAGATATTTTTGTCTTTGCTAAGAGTTAGCAAGAACTAATACGATCATTTGTCGGTGTTTAAATGAAGTTGATTAAAGCAATTATAGACCACCGTATGGCCGTCAACAATGAGAAAACCCCAAATCTAATGATCGGCTTTAAAAGGCCCCGACATGTTAAATATGAAACACTTCAACCGATAAAGCTAACGGCCGAATTTACAACAAAACAACTTACAAACAAGAATGTGTCCAAAGTACACGGATGTCCACTCGCACTCATTTTCCATGTTTAATGGACCGTGAAATTGGGTAAAAAATCTAATTTGGCATTAAAAGTAGAAAGATCATACCATAGGGAACATGTGTACTAAGTTTTAAGTTAATTGGACTTCAACTTCATCAAAAACTACCTTGACCAAAAACTTTAACCTGAAACTTGCACTTTCATTTTCTATATTCAGTGGACCGTGAAATTGGGGTCTAAAGTCTAATTTGACTTTAAAATTAGAAAGATCATATCATAAGCAACATGTGTACTAAGTTTCAAGTTGATTGGATTTCAGATTTATCTAAAACTACCTTGACCAAAAACTTTAACCTGAAGTGGGACGAACGGACGGACGAACGGACGGTACAGCGAACAGACGGACGGACACACAGACCAGACATCATAATGCCCCTCTTCTATCGTAGGTGGGGCATAAAACAAATATGAAGGACATGAACCAACAATCAACGTCCACCACGACAGGTTTCTGACTTTGTACCTGCACTTAAATAATGTGGCGGGTTTAAACATGTTTGTGAGCTATAATCCTCCCCAACCTGGCACAGTGGTGTAACAGTACAATTTAAGAACGAGCTATCAAATCAGTTGTATCGAAGACAAACATCAATCAAGACGCATCCTAAATCCAATGTATTTAGTGAAAATACGTCATTTATAGTCGTAGAAAAACATGACCTTGTGCAATGGTAAATTATAGGTATTAAGCAGTATTACCTATATCGTGGACTGATTGCCAGTTTTTATTGGCGGAGAAAGGCGGAGTGCCCGTAGAAATAAACTAATACGATGAACTAAATCTATTTTCTTAACTATGAAAAGGTCTCGGTAGTATGCTGTGCGGACTGGCGAAGCTTCAGCTGTTTCTGGTCAATAACTTGAGATCTGTTCAAACTATGCTTTTCAAATTTCAAAATTGTACGAAATAGATTACTGAGACCAATATAAAAAAAAAGATGTGGCCGGTATAATTGTTGATGAGTCAAGTTTGACTTCGAAGATTTATCCAGGTTTGCCTCTTGATTGATAAAAAATGCAATTTAGATGGATCAATTTTCAGAGTTAAAGTAAAGAAAGAGGCCACTTAAATTAAGTTTACGATTCGCTCGTGTATGTAACAATGTTTTAGATTTTAACGAGAGAAATTTATGTATTACTGAAAAATTATTACACCAGGGTTTTCGATATCACAAACTAGTCGAAACATTTACCAAATTTTATCATCGGTATAAGGACATCATTCGTAAATATAGCTCAACATGCAGACTGCTTATACGTTCAGGTATTTCACATCCAATTTTTTATGTAAATATTCTTCATAAAGCACAAAAATGTCAGTATTCACCTCAGAAACTAACATAACCTTTAAATAGTCTTATTAAGAAGGGATATAGTTACGATACTGTTGTCAGGTCATTAAAGATTGCATATTTTGGTGTTAATGTTGATTCACTTATAGGGTCTTTGCATCGGAACTAAACACATTTATTCAAAAACCAGTTGTTGGCATGACACGGGTTATGTTCTTCTCGTATAGGTTATGATGGTATGATACTAAACCCCTGTGAGACCTGTTGGTGACCTTCTGCTGTTGACACATTCCCCTTTTCCATTCTCAATTTTATTTAATATTTAAATATCATGTCAAGATACAGGGGCGGATCCAGGATTTTGGAAAGGGGGGCGAAATAAAATATAAATTTTTTGGGACCTTTTTTAGGCTAAAAAACATAAAATAAGTGTACAATGAACTTTTAACACGGTTCCTTAAGTTGGGCATGTATATTTCATAGTTGCTGTAAAGTGTAGGGTCGGACATTTTTGATGCCGTATGCTCCCCATTAAATGTCTATCATAAAATGATTGGATAGATCGAAAGCTATGTACTAATATATTTGATGTGGGAGTTGTCAGTAAAAAACGGACGTGGACAATTCTCGTTTGTTTAATTTGTATAACCTCACATTTTTTTTGTGTTGTAAACAAGATATACGCCGGGCTATCGATGAAATTTACAATACGAAAAACACGAGTTAAAAACAAACAAACCATTTTTGTCCAAATGTTTGGTTGAAATGTTTCAGCCAACAAGCAAAGTGAGGGTTCCAAATTAACCAAAGTCTACCGTCGGAATGAGTCTGAAAGGACAACGAATTTATGAATGACGGTCGACAAATGGAGACATAATGGTCACCCCCAGCAGGCAGGTTGCAGCCGGGCCTTGAAAAAGTATTCAATACATCAGTTCGGCGAAACAAATATTCCGGTCAGATATGGGATTTACATCCAAACCCCGGCACCAAAAAGTAACACCCGGTTATTATTCATCATGTTCATTTTATGCTAAATAATTCTGTTTGAAATTTTTGTTTCTAATAGCAAATGAGTGGAAAAACTTATTGTTTACAATCCAAATATACATATGACCAGAATTTTTGATTAAGACAAAAATCTGGGTAAGATTTTTTTCTCTCAAACTTCTCAGACTCCCCGATCAAATCAAATAGTCCGTACCTTAGACTTTAAATATATCTAAAGCTTACTGACTGGGGATCATTATTCAGCTATGTTATCAATAGGCTGGGCGTTTGGGCTTAAACATGTTTTCGTAGATAAATAATATTGCTGTGAAACTTTCACGAGAGTGTAATAGAATATTACTTTCTGTTTGGTGGAATTATGAAATAGAAGTCAGTACGTTCTTGTTCAATCCTTTGTCGCTTTGAAGGTGTCATATGTGTCACCCTCAGCATAAGCAAATGTTACTGTAATATGAATTTCAAAATGACTGAATGACGTGTTTTTCGACGCACTGGTTAACTCCGCCGTTTTGAATCACATGACTTTGACATTACAGTAGCTACGAGCGAAAAATATCGTTATAAGTTAAGAATTGTCGCATAAAAACAAAATACACGGGAAATGGCAAATTTCACGAAGTCTTAGTCTGATTAATCATTTTTACAAATTAAAAAAAAAAAGTCCAAGCAAAAGGGGGGGGGGGGGCGTACGCCCTCTACGCCCCACTCTGGATCCGCCACTGAGATAGAAAATACCACCATAATTTCAATGAATTATCTATTGTATACACGTATTAAATTATTTTCTGTCGAATAACGTTTGTTTCACTATCCCTTAACCAAGTTAAAATAAAAAAGAGGGACGCAAGATATCAATGGGACATTCAAACCCATAGATAGAAAACAAACTGAAAACGCCACGTCTAAATAAGAAAAAGACAAACAGACTAATAATAGTACACAATACTCAACATATGAACCTTAAAGACTAAGCAAAACGAACCCAAACCAAAAACTAGGGGTGATATCAGGTGCTCTAATGTTGTGAAGAAATGATCTGATGCAATGGCATTAATTTTTTAAGCTGTTACAGTGCGAAAAAAATACCAAAGAAATATTCTGTAGGTTTACCTTCATACTATAAGTTGACAAGAAATGATCCACAACATTCAGAATGTAGCCTTTATCAACAAGTAGGGATTTGTTGTAAGTCGTTATATATATGGCTTAATAAGTAATAACACTAAATTAAAATACTGTTGGATTTTTTTATGGATAATTGTACGTTTTTGTCCAGTTGGCTATATGTATCTGTAATATTGGCATAATTTCCGATTTTATTAAAATTTTGAAACGTTTCTTCTCTATTTTTACACCAATATATTTATAGTGTATGTGTTTTTCTTTAGCTTTTTAACATTATTTTCATATGTTATTTTACTGATAATTATTTCCCTTTGGTTGTGAGAAAATTGTTTATGATATAAATAATACATACTAAAAAGTAAAATCACAAAAATACTGAACTCAGAGGAAAATCAATTTGAAAAGTCCATAATCACATGGCAAAATCAAAAAACAAAACGCATCAAAAACGAATGGACAAGAACTGTCATATTCCTGACTTGGTACAGGCATTTTCAAATGTAGAAAATGGTGGATTAAACCTGGTTCTATAGCGCTAACCCTCTCACTTTAATAACAGTCTCATCAAATTCCGCTACATTTACATGATGCGTTAAATAAACAGTCACAATCAATAAAATAGTCAAAATAATATTTCTTGCATAATCAATTGAAGGCAACAAAAGCATTCAGAGTAGGACTTTTTTTATTCCTTGCCTACATCTCTTTTGATTGCATGTTTATCTGTATAATATACTCTCTTTCTATCATAAATATAAAATGTCAAAATTTGTACACATTATTATGAAATATTGAAGAGAAAAGCAGCGGAACCACAAGCGCTTTACTTTATGATTTGGATAAAAAAAAAAATACACACTGAATATGCAAGTTTTCACTGTTTTACCACATAATGATGTCTGGCGTATTAAATTATAATCCTGATACCTTTGATAACTATTTACAACACTGGGTCGATGTCACTGCTGGTGGACGTTTCGTCCCCGAAGGTATCACCAGCCAAGTAGTCAGCACTTCAATGTTGACATGAATATCAATTTATTATATGGTTAATTTTATAAATTTCCTGTTACAAAACTTTGAATTTTTCGAAAAACTAAGGATTTTCTTATCCCAGGAATAGATTACCTTAGCCATATTTCGCACAACTTTTGTGGGAATTTTGGGTCCTCAATGCTCTTCAACTTTGGCTTTATAACAATGTTGATCTGAGCGTCACTGATGAGTCTTATATAGACGAAACGCGCGTCTGGCGTATTAAAACATAATCCTGGTACCTTTGATAACTAATTATGATTTTTTCACCTAATTGAATTAATCTATCAATCCAACAATTATTTATTCACCATCTTCACTAAAAACCAACGTTTTTATAGATAATGAAATAAGGGATTTTATCACGTTGAAAGAGTCGCTCAAAATAAGTAGACAAACATGGAATTGTTAAGTATGCGGTACTACCCAAATATAAAATTGAAAATTCACAGCCAACAATAGAAAAGTATATATCCAAACCCTAAACACAAGCGCCTATATATGAACGAGACAACTCAGAGACAACTAGTCGTGAGTACAAACTTATGGGCGCTACAAGTTAACAAGACACTTAATATTAAAAAATTGAGGTGATGAACAACTTTAATATTGATTCAATAAATTGATGAATATAAAAAAAAATCCTTTAATCTGATATTGTCGTGTCTTAAAAAACGAAGCTAAAATTTTAGTCATGTCTTCGTTCAAAATCATCGCAATTTTGATTAATTTAATTCAATTATCTAGTACGTCCAATGTGACGTACATATTTGCAAGGTGTTGATTTTCATATTTTCAGTAAAAAAAAGGTTCTCATTACGTGACATTTCCAAATTGAAACACGCGGATTTCTTATATAATTCTACAAAAGCCGTCAAATAAGTGTGTAGAAAGCCAAATTTAAATACATTCTTTTTAAGAGAGGATCTAAAATTGAAAACTTTCGCCTGTAACAATTCATCTAAGCGAGCTATTGAAACCAAGGGTTTCTCGTGATAAAGTTAAAGTCGTACCTTTGAAAGATTTTTTAAATAACGTAGTTATAATATAGTTGACCGTTATGCTATATTTTGGTCAAATAAAACCACAAATATTTTCTAGGCAATGCTCTTCAACTTTAATCTTGTTTGACTTTCTAACTTTTTTTCATATGAGCGTCGTTCATGAGTCTTATGACGACGAAATGCGCGTCTGACGTATCAAATAATAAGCCAAGAACTATTATATTTTAATTTTTAGCAGCATTATTCTCTTATACATTTCAAAACTTTCAGTGCTCTGCTTTTACAGGAATAATCTTAACATCATGTTCAATAAAACAAATTACATTAAAAGGGTCTAATTAAAGTTTATCATGTGTTGAACTCTATAAGGTAGTTTTTTTATCCGCATTATTAACCAGAGTTCAAAAGCCTATTTTCTAATTTTATAAATGATTATTTTTTTGTACAAATTATGCACGAAAATGCAATCATATATATGTAACTACATTATTGTGTATAAAGAGCTGTTGCATTAGAGTAGGATAGAGCAAGTTGAAATTATCGGTGGCTGTCTATTTTCACAACCGTATTCGTATTTTGTTGTACATACATTTGTTTATATACTGAGTGCCAATGAAAACGCAACACTTTTGTTTTTCAAAAAATCTAATAATTTTTATTTTATTTATATTAGAACTTTGTAAAGTTGGTTGAAAATTACTTTTAAGACAATTGTCGACAATTTTACGGTTGAGTGATTTTTTGAACAAATGCGAAGTAAAGGTTATTTTGAACGGACATAAACTGAGTTCAGCGCTTTTCAAAATACCCACCATTTTCACGATTTTGTCATTTAAAGCTTGCTAATGTCATGAATTTTCCGGCCCTTATTGTTAAAACAAACTACAATAAACATCTGAGTAAATGCCAGGACTTTCTGACAACCAGCGACCTGCAGTTTTGGGCAAGATCCAATGAAGCCTTTCACAGCAAACAATTACGAAAAGACCACAAATTCAAACAAAAGGATCATTTAATGATAAGCCATATCCCGGGATACAAAAAACAAAAAACGCTCAACAAGACCGATACATTTGGTCTTTAACATATCCGATATCGTCTCTGATGGCTGTTCAAAGGTCACGAGAGTTTAATGGTGGTCACGGTAGAACCTTTGGAGCAATTTCAGTAAAGCACCATTTGCGCAGAAATTGTTAAAGAGCACCACAGTCTTTCCTTAGTGACATCGAAACGGCTGTCTGGCGTACACATCGAATTCTGTAGACCAAAAATCAATCATTATGTACCAAAAAACGTCAGTGGTGGGTACATAGACATTTGGCACCCGCCTTGGCCAAAAGTAATGCTTTTCGCCGGATTTTGGTCCAATCGAAAACCACTACCAATATCATAAAGTCAGCTTGAGTTTGCTTTGAGGGACAAGTGGAATTAAATTCCTCGGGATCAAATTAAACATCCGTGATGATCAATTCCACGGCGCTGTGGAGATTGCACTACACCACGGGGTTGTAACATTTTGTGTTAGGACTTTGAGTTGGTGATTCTACATTGGATATTTCGTTTACCTATTGCGCACGAAAGATGACAAGGAAACATTTTTGTTTGATGTCGATCTATTGTTAAAATTGACAATTTTCAAGAACAATTTATTTTGAAAGATTATCATTTCTAATATAAATTTTATTTTTGAAAAACCAAGTGTTGCGTTTTCATTGGCACTCAGTATATGTAAATTTGTGCTGTAAGATCTTCAATACGTCTTGATGGATCGTTTAATTTTTTTGCAATTTTACGATTAAAGTTTGATCCTTCTCATATGTTTCACCATACCATAATATGATAGATTTATTATAATTATTACCTTTATTTATAAAGCACAAAAATATAATTCATTAAGAACATTTTGTACTGTTATTTCATTATTTGCAAACAAAAAGTAAAATATCAAAAATGCCGAACTCTGAGGAAAATTTAAAACGGAAAGCCCATAATCATATAGCAAAATCAAAAGCAAACAATACACCAAAAAAATGGATAACAACTGTCAGATTCCTGAACTTGTACTTGCATTTCCTATGTAGAAAATGGTGGATAAAACCTGGTTTTATAGCTAGCTGAACCTCTCACTTGTTGGACGGTCGCATAAATTTCCATTATATTGACGATGATGTGTGAACAAAACAAACAGGCATAATATGTATGTATGTGCCTGTCCCAAGTCAGGAGCCTGTAATTACGTAGTTGTCGTTTGTTGATGTGTTACATATTTGTCTATGTTCAATTTTTGTACATAAATTAGTCCGTTAGTTTTCCCGTTTGAATTGTTTTACATTTGTCATTTCGGAGCCTTTTATAGCAGACTATGTGATATGGGCTTTACTAATTGTTGAAGGTCGTATGGTGACCTATAGTTGCTAGCTTCTGTGTCATTTGGTCTCTTGTGGAGAAAATCATTTTTAAATCTACAAAAGCATGCTAATCGAAGTACTTTAGTTAATACCAGTATAAATCTAACTATACAACTGCTATTAAAACAAATATAAATTCTCTTATTCGACTACTTTTAACTAACTAATAATGACGAAAACGGATTTTATTTGGCCTTTTGACCTTATCAAATGTTGAACGCCAGACGTGTTTTTCGTATTTTTTTCCCTTCAAATACCCTATAAGTAAATCAATGTCAATTCTAAATTTGCAATCATTAATGGACTTAATTGCAACAGAATCAAAATTATATCCTTTGTGAATAAGTCTGGTTAAAGGTTTTGTAAACTTTTGAGGTAGATGACGATATTTTGTGCTTAAAAGATGGGATAGGAAATACTTAAACGTATAAGGTGTCTGTATATTTACGAATGATGTTCTTGCAGTGATTATAAGATATAGTAGAAGTTTGGGATATCGAAAACCCTAGTGTAATATTTTTTTCAGTAATACAGAGATTTTTTAGTATAATCAAATACATTGTTACGTATACAAGCGAATCAAACAAGGTTAGATATAAAAAAAAAAACACCTTACGATGATACCATCTAAAACGTATATGATTGAAATAAAGAAATGAAAAATCCTCTCTCCACCGTAAATTTTAGTTTAAAACCTTCCGCAAGAGATATATGTTATTAGGCAAAGTTCGTTAAAGAAGGTTGTATAAATTAAATACTATTATTGGCTTTCGAAGTCCAAACTTTCTGCTGCATTACTTTTGCCTATGGAAGATCGAAAAATGGTGACAAAACAAATATAAAAGTTATATTTTTTATTGCGAAAGTGCATTAAAACGTCAGAATATACGCTATTATTGCAAATGCAATTAGAATATCATTTATTGTACTAATTTTCTATCCTATACGTTGTTTCTGTCTGTTGGTTTTGTTCACGCATCGTTGTCGATATAATGGAATTTGTCGCGACTGTCATACATAAGTGAGAGGTTAAGTTAGCTATAAAACCAAGTTTAATCCACCTTTTTCTACTTAAGAAAATACCTGTACCAAGTAAGGAATGTGGCAGTTATTATCCATTCGTTTGATGTGTTTGAACTTTTAATTTTGCCATTTGATTAGGGTATTTCCGATTTGAATTTTCTTCGGAGTTAAGTATTTTTGTGCTTTTTGTATTTTTTTTCTGCTGCAAATTTCAAATGAACTAAATTCGCCTTCATAATCATCCTTTAAAAAAAAACTTTACCTGATTTTTTTAGGCTTATAGTCTTCTAATAATTTGCTACAAATAAAATTTCAATATTTTTTAATATTGATATATGTCTTTTCTGGCAAAAAATCAACAAAGATACCAGGGTTCTTATTTTGAACGCAAGACACGCAGTTGTCTACATCAGACTTATCATATGCGTTTGAATCAAAGCAGTTGGAAGGCCAAATAATTAAAAAGAAGTTGCTATACGAGTTTTTTATGGGAGCAAAACCAATCTCGTTATTCTCAAAACTCATAAATAACAGTCATTATGTAAGTAAGTGCCCCCCCCCCCCTTTAGGAAAATTTCTGGATCCGCCACTGGTCCCTCACGAGTATGTTTAACATCGCCACATTCTATATGTACAAAGTCAGAAACCTGTAACTAAGTGACCTGTTGTCTCGTTGGTCTCTATATTTAAAATTTGTTTTCCAGTGTGATTTTGTTTTACATTTTGTCATATTGTAGCATTTAAAATTCAATTGTATATCTCGAGCAACACCATATCAATATTTAAGGTAAAGAGCAGAAAATTATAAAGAGGTGACGGAGGGGAAACCATCAAGAATCGCTTTTCTAAAGTAAGGATTTCGGCACTTACGAAGCAAGTGCCAACAGTCTTTAATCAATGGAATGGCCAATATTCTCATTTGTCACTTATGACCTCTCACTATGAGCAATATGATGAACCATCAAGTATAGCCGGTCACTGATTACAAGCTCCGGATAAAGCAATATGATAAACCATCAAGTATAGCCTGTCACTGATTACAAGCTCCGGATAAAGCAATATGATAAACCATCAAGTATAGCCTGTCACTGATTACAAGCTCCGGATAAAGCAATATGATAAACCATCAAGTATAGCCTGTCACTGATTACAAGCTCCGGATAAAGCAATATGATAAACCATCAAGTATAGCCTGTCACTGATTACAAGCTCCGGATAAAGCAATATGATAAACCAGCAAGTATAGCCTGTCACTGTCCGGATAAAGATTTTGTAGTTGGTTGTTGTCTGCAGTAATTGTTTTTCGTTGACTAATTCGTACACAATGACAAATATACACAACGAACATAACATCCTGTTCTCTAACACATGGATTTGTAATTTTTGAAAGCATTTACATTAAAATTTTAACAGCAGTTATTTTCCTTTGATTTCGAATAATTATAACATCGTTTATATAATATATATATATATATATATATACAACTCGTCTAAACATCAACCCAACAATGTTAGATCTGTAAATTTGCTTTCGCAAATTTTTGGTTCTTCCCTCGCCGGGATTCGAACCCATGCTACTGTGATATCGTGACACCAAATCGCCTGCACTGCAGCCGTCCCGCTAGACCACACGACCACCTGGGCTCTCAAAAAAAGAGCTTTCGCTGGCCATGTGTTACCTTTCCTCGTCAGTTTTAATCTAGCGGCGTACTACAGTACATGATATATAAGGCATGAAGATGTTATTGTTACAGATCAGCTAAATTATCTATAGTAAAGGATCCTACAAATTAATGTAATATACAGTCACAGAAAATAATTATATTTATAAGTACGTCTGAGTCAGTGACAACTCTACAACAGATGTATCCATCGGATCGCCATCAATGATGGTGATACATGGCTGTGTACATAATGTATATACAACTCGTCTAAACATCAACCCAACAATGTTAGATCTGTAAATTTGCTTTCGCAAATTTTTGGTTCTTCCCTCGCCGGGATTCGAACCCATGCTACTGTGATATCGTAACACCAAATCGCCTGCACTGCAGCCGTCCCGCTAGACCACACGACCACCTGGGCTCTCAAAAAAAGAGCTTTCGCTGGCCATGTGTTACCTTTCCTCGTCAGTTTTAATCTAGCGGCGTACTACAGTACATGATATATAAGGCATGAAGATGTTATTGTTACAGATCAGCTAAATTATCTATAGTAAAGGATCCTACAAATTAATGTAATATACAGTCACAGAAAATAATTATATTTATAAGTACGTCTGAGTCAGTGACAACTCTACAACAGATGTATCCATCGGATCGCCATCAATGATGGTGATACATGGCTGTGTACATAATGTATATACAACTCGTCTAAACATCAACCCAACAATGTTAGATCTGTAAATTTGCTTTCGCAAATTTTTGGTTCTTCCCTCGCCGGGATTCGAACCCATGCTACTGTGATATCGTGACACCAAATCGCCTGCACTGCAGCCGTCCCGCTAGACCACACGACCACCTGTGCTCTCAAAAAAAGAGCTTTCGCTGGCCATGTGTTACCTTTCCTGTAGTACTGTAGTACGCCGCTAGATTAAAACTGACGAGGAAAGGTAACACATGGCCAGCGAAAGCTCTTTTTTTGAGAGCCCAGGTGGTCGTGTGGTCTAGCGGGACGGCTGCAGTGCAGGCGATTTGGTGTCACGATATCACAGTAGCATGGGTTCGAATCCCGGCGAGGGAAGAACCAAAAATTTGCGAAAGCAAATTTACAGATCTAACATTGTTGGGTTGATGTTTAGACGAGTTGTATATACATTATGTACACAGCCATGTATCACCATCATTGATGGCGATCCGATGGATACATCTGTTGTAGAGTTGTCACTGACTCAGACGTACTTATAAATATAATTATTTTCTGTGACTGTATATTACATTAATTTGTAGGATCCTTTACTATAGATAATTTAGCTGATCTGTAACAATAACATCTTCATGCCTTATATATCATGTACTGTAGTACGCCGCTAGATTAAAACTGACGAGGAAAGGTAACACATGGCCAGCGAAAGCTCTTTTTTTGAGAGCCCAGGTGGTCGTGTGGTCTAGCGGGACGGCTGCAGTGCAGGCGATTTGGTGTCACGATATCACAGTAGCATGGGTTCGAATCCCGGCGAGGGAGGAACCAAAAATTTGCGAAAGCAAATTTACAGATCTAACATTGTTGGGTTGATGTTTAGACGAGTTGTATATACATTATGTACACAGCCATGTATCACCATCATTGATGGCGATCCGATGGATACATCTGTTGTAGAGTTGTCACTGACTCAGACGTACTTATAAATATAATTATTTTCTGTGACTGTATATTACATTAATTTGTAGGATCCTTTACTATAGATAATTTAGCTGATCTGTAACAATAACATCTTCATGCCTTATATATCATGTACTGTAGTACGCCGCTAGATTAAAACTGACGAGGAAAGGTAACACATGGCCAGCGAAAGCTCTTTTTTTGAGAGCCCAGGTGGTCGTGTGGTCTAGCGGGACGGCTGCAGTGCAGGCGATTTGGTGTCACGATATCACAGTAGCATGGGTTCGAATCCCGGCGAGGGAGGAACCAAAAATTTGCGAAAGCAAATTTACAGATCTAACATTGTTGGGTTGATGTTTAGACGAGTTGTATATACATTATGTACACAGCCATGTATCACCATCATTGATGGCGATCCGATGGATACATCTGTTGTAGAGTTGTCACTGACTCAGACGTACTTATAAATATAATTATTTTCTGTGACTGTATATTACATTAATTTGTAGGATCCTTTACTATAGATAATTTAGCTGATCTGTAACAACAACATCTTCATGCCTTATATATCATGTACTGTAGTACGCCGCTAGATTAAAACTGACGAGGAAAGGTAACACATGGCCAGCGAAAGCTCTATTTTTGAGAGCCCAGGTGGTCGTGTGGTCTAGCGGGACGGCTGCAGTGCAGGCGATTTGGTGTCACGATATCACAGTAGCATGGGTTCGAATCCCGGCGAGGGAGGAACCAAAAATTTGCGAAAGCAAATTTACAGATCTAACATTGTTGGGTTGATGTTTAGACGAGTTGTATATACATTATGTACACAGCCATGTATCACCATCATTGATGGCGATCCGATGGATACATCTGTTGTAGAGTTGTCACTGACTCAGACGTACTTATAAATATAATTATTTTCTGTGACTGTATATTACATTAATTTGTAGGATCCTTTACTATAGATAATTTAGCTGATCTGTAACAATAACATCTTCATGCCTTATATATCATGTACTGTAGTACGCCGCTAGATTAAAACTGACGAGGAAAGGTAACACATGGCCAGCGAAAGCTCTTTTTTTGAGAGCCCAGGTGGTCGTGTGGTCTAGCGGGACGGCTGCAGTGCAGGCGATTTGGTGTCACGATATCACAGTAGCATGGGTTCGAATCCCGGCGAGGGAAGAACCAAAAATTTGCGAAAGCAAATTTACAGATCTAACATTGTTGGGTTGATGTTTAGACGAGTTGTATATACATTATGTACACAGCCATGTATCACCATCATTGATGGCGATCCGATGGATACATCTGTTGTAGAGTTGTCACTGACTCAGACGTACTTATAAATATAATTATTTTCTGTGACTGTATATTACATTAATTTGTAGGATCCTTTACTATAGATAATTTAGCTGATCTGTAACAATAACATCTTCATGCCTTATATATCATGTACTGTAGTACGCCGCTAGATTAAAACTGACGAGGAAAGGTAACACAAGGCCAGCGAAAGCTCTTTTTTTGAGAGCCCAGGTGGTCGTGTGGTCTAGCGGGACGGCTGCAGTGCAGGCGATTTGGTGTCACGATATCACAGTAGCATGGGTTCGAATCCCGGCGAGGGAAGAACCAAACATTTGCGAAAGCAAATTTACAGATCTAACATTGTTGGGTTGATGTTTAGACGAGTTGTATATACATTATGTACACAGCCATGTATCACCATCATTGATGGCGATCCGATGGATACATCTGTTGTAGAGTTGTCACTGACTCAGACGTACTTATATATATATATATATATATATACCATTGTTTATATGTGTGTTTCACAAAAATAAGTTTTTATAGGTTTTCCTGTTGTTTTAGATGTTCTTTTGTCTTTATTATAAGTATATTATCATTTTGTTGTTTTCTTTCTCACTGACTATTTAATAAAAGAAGTATAGTTTTATAAGTATGTTTCCATCTTACTTTAATGGTCGAACCCTTGCAGGAAAACAATGTAAATTTACCAAAATACAACTTCGATCGACATAGATTCAAAGTACGTGTAAATACAAACTACATGCTTGGTAACATAAGGTTCTTTTCCTTTAATCATTGGTAGATCGATTTTGAATTGTAACACAGTAATATTTATTTTTAGAGCCAAGTTTTCGATAATACATGCATATTGAGCATTCAATTTGCATTTCAAACTTAACCGGTAACTTGTTGCACTAAAAATGAGTATTCCGTAGACGCTTTTACTTCATTTATCTTTTCTTTTATCTTTTTTAGCGAAATATTGCGTGAATAATATATAAAATATAACAACTAATTTTATAACACTCATTAGTGTGTTAAAGTTACATTCTTAGACACTTATATAATTTAATTCAGTAACTGCATCAGATTATTTACAAACTGATCTACACCTAGATAGATAGAATGTTGATTGTTGCTATTTTTAGACACTATATATATAATAATTATATTTATAAGTACGTCATATATCAGAATTCATCTTTTATTGTATCTTTAAATGTCACAAATCAAAGTTTTATTCATGTACATGTATATGTGCACTTGCATTAGGTCGATTTCTCTCTGACGCAGCTCATATTATTGTGTTGTTAGCTTTCACGTTTGCTGTTTAAGGAGTGCAGTTTTTTATGATTCCTTCTTTTCGTAATGGTCGAAGCTTTTTTGCAAAAAAGGTAATATTACCATAAAAGTAACGTCGATCGAAATTGATTCAATATACGTGTAATTACAAAACACACTGCATGCTTGGTAAGTAAATGAATGTATTTCGATAAGATTACTTTTAAGATTGGTCAAGTTTAAAATTTGAATAATAGGCGAACAATGAACGAAAAATGAGCATTGCATTTTTAAATATTTGAACGATATCTTTGTGCGATAAAAATGAGTATTCACCTTAGACGCTCAAACTTCTTTCAAATCTCAATCTGTTTCTAGGAGATTTTCATAGTCATTTGTCTTTATTTTTCATAATCGGCTATTTTCTAATAAAAAAGATTATCGTATAGAACTAAGTTTTGTTTTCCAAAATGTAGCGTTTATTTTATGAAACTGCATACCAAGTCAGGAATATGACAGATGTTGTCCAATCGTTTGATGTGTTTGAGTTTTTGAATTTTGTCATTTGATAAGGGATTTTCCGTTTTGAATGTTATTCGGAGTATTTTTGTGACTTATACAAATACAAACAGTAACATCGGATATTTTCCTTTTGTCATAATTACAATCCCGTTCCCTTTCACGAATGTGACCTACCGAATTACTATTTACCGGCTTTGTAATAGCATGAGCAACACGAAGGGTGCCACATGTGGAGCAGCACCAGAAATAACCCCCAGTTTTTGATGGGGTTCTTGTTGTGCCCCTATTTGTGACATTTTGTTTGCACATCTTTGTCAATATAATGGAATTTGATGCGACTGTCGTACAAGTAAGAGGTTTAGCGCTATAAAACCAGGTTCAATCCACCATTTTCTACATTTGATAATGCCTGTACCTAGTCTTGAATATGACAGTTGTCCATTCGTTTGATGTGTTTTATTATTTGATTTTGCCTTTTGATTAGGGATTTTCCGTTTTAATTTTTGCTCGGAGTTAGTATTTTTGTGATTAGTAATTTTGTGATTTTACTTTTTATAAACTGCTACTTTGTAAGTAAAACACTATTTCTCCAGTATTGTTCCTCCATTTTAATATTTCTTTTCACAAGACAAAAATACATTACATGAATATAAATATTGAATATCCACCTAATTTAATCTATTGCACTTTTGAGATCAAAAATACACAAAAATAAAAACAGTCATATATAGTATAGTAAATAATACTGAAAACAACAGAAATAAATAAATAACAAAACAAAGGAATGTCAAATAAATAAACACAAGAAATATCTACAAATTATGAACACAAATGAGGCAGATTATTAAAATGATTGCCTTTAAAGTTAAAAGTAAAACATTTTTTTTAAATGTATAATGATAAAACAGTACAGGATTTACACCAGTAACTTTTTATTTCAATGCAAACCTGTTATCTCATTTCTTGGAATGTAAGCATCCCACGTTATATGAAATTTGTTTAACTAAATGAAATAATTGCATGTGATTTCTTTGAGTAACCTGAGAAGTATAAGATTTTTCTTACTCCTAAAATCAAAAATAATCATTGCACAACGTCCTCTAATATTATAAAACAATATTTTGATTCAATTCATTAATAAAAAAATTAAGAATTTTACATTTTTCTGAACAAGCCACATGGAAAATAACTGGTCAAGATTGTTATATCAAAACCTCTCATTCGACCATCGTGTGAAAGACACAAGTAAAGTCTCTTCAATATGAGTTAAGCATATTTTAAATAAGAAAAATATGAGCATATAGTTTGTACTTCAATATCAAAACCAAATATCTTTTTTTTTACAAATAATTTATAATAATGTTATTGTACTATGTTAATAAGGATATAGTACCATGGTATAGGAAAAGTAGCAAAGATGACAGAAGGCTACAGGATAAATAACCTGGCCAAAAAATGTGTAAATGTCTCAAGTTTGATACAAATATTTTGACATTTCTTTAACTTTCTTTCGAGTGCTATGCCATTAATAAATCATGAGGCATTAAGGTTTATTCTCACATTATAAATGATAAAATAATGTACCAATACAAAATACTTTTACTTTAAAGCAAAACCACAGAAAATCATTAAAAGTGTACTCCAAGACCACGAATTAAAATTAACTCGTGTAGAACTGTTTATTTGAATGTTCGTTAAAAGTAACACTCATTCTCTTTTAAAAATAATAATCAAAGTACTTCAAGCTATTGAAGGTTTAAGAATAGAAAATATCAAAGGTTTTAAAAAGTGTACAACAAAATAAATAAGAAATGACTTAAAATCTAAGAAAATCTAGCACTTTCCTGGGATAATGTGACCACAACTGCAAATTCATACAAATATCAAACATTAAAAATACAAAAATAGCTCTGTAATTGTAAAATATAATATCAATGGAAACACAGACAAGTAAGCCCACAACTATACACATGATAATATATAAATGTAAAATTTGACTAGTTATTTAATATCCCTGCAAGATCACAGAACAATGAGCTAGAGCATGAAATATGCACCACATAAGTTATGAAAATCAGCCCAAAAATAATCTGTTATAATTTATCCCGGTATAATTTTATAAAAATCAATTACATATTTGAAGTTTTAAAAAAATGGATTGTCAAAAACTATAATATTTGTAGTGACAAAGCATAAACCTTTAAAATATGTAGGTATGAATTTTCCTTGAAAATAAATATTTAATGAAAATTAAATCATATTACAACACTATTTCCAGGATATCTCATTCAGAAATTTAAACGCTTTAGTTTGCGACGATAAAGGATTCTTTCTACCCAATACAAAATAGAACATCAAGTTAACTCTCTCAATCATACAAAACAACAATATATTGTATATAAACCATGTTTAGTCCAAAACATGATTCGGGAAATTGTGACAAATCATACAAATTGGGGCCTTTCACCAAGTGAACAAAACCATTATGCACATGGTTGACTATCATTTAGAGTTTTCTTTACAAAAGAGTAGTTTTAAACAAAATACATGCTATTTATAATCAAGTAATTACATTATATTCAAACAAGTTTCAATTGAACCTCATCTACTATCAGTTTTGTTGCAGAAGTAATTGTTCAAGTTCGTCTGCTGATCGATACAGAAAGGCGGCAGATTCACGATATCCTGCAATGAGCTGCTTAATAGTTGTTATCTCAGTGGAACTTAGCTGGTTCTTTGCAGAATTTTTCTTCAAGCTTAAATCGGTTGGTCCTAAATAAATAAACAAACGAATTAAAGTTACTAACTGTTATTGTAATCATGTGTGTGTACTTTAAACCTCAAACTTAAGGAGAATACATCATGAATTGCATGTTATGCCATAGGGAATAAAAATCTCTGTTGTATTTAAAAACAAAAGTTCAAGAAAAAAGTAAATTAACCAAAATACCGAGCTCCTAGGAAAATCCATAACGGAAAGTCGGAAAGTCCGCAATCAAATGGCAAAACCAAAATCTCAAACGCATCAAACGAATGGATAACAACTGTCATATTCCTGACTTGGTAGAGATATTTTCTTATGTAGAAAATGTTGGATAAAACCTGGTTCATAGCTACCTAAACCTGTCACTTGTATGACAGTAGCATAAAATTCCATCCTGTTGACAACGATGTGTGAACAAACAAACGGACATAATAGGAAAATTTGTCAAAAAGACCATTCAAGCTATACACGCAGCATTATTGTGAACTTTAATTTAATCTTCCACATAATACTCTGCTTGCCAAAAGTGAACAAACTGTTCTTTATATTATGAGCGCTTATTGGTTTCTGCTATCTACATACATGCAGTAATAATTTTTGTACATCGATTAGTGCACCCAATTTTAGTTCGTATTCATTCTTTACAAAGCTATGCAGTCATTTTCAGATTTGTGAATACTCATTTAACCATCATTTATCTCATACATATTTGTGTTGTCTTTTTTTTTATAGCCGGTACCCATAATTTCATACGGCCTTTTAAAATATTACTTAAAGAATTATCTTATAATCACATACCATTTTGTACAGAGTTTGCTGTAATAGAACTATGTGACAACACTGTGGGGTGATGATGAGCTGGATGCTGATAGGTTGGCGGAAAACCTGGACGGAAAAGTCCGTTTCCGTTCGGAAAAAATGGCGAATGAAACTCTGGAGGAGGCCTAAAGGCGGGTGGTGGAGGCTGATGTCGTAGGAAATCACTGTTACTCTGTGAATGTCTTTCAGCTTGAGGAGTTGCTGAGGGTTGTGGTGCTGGTGAAGACCGACTGTGGGCAACCTGGACAGCAGGTGGCGCTGGTGGTGGTGGTGTCGTCTGCTTCTGTGATGAAGGCGTTGATTGTGGTGTAGATGTTTGACTTTGGTTAGTGGTGGATGATTCTTTTGCTGCGTTCATCACTGATGCCTTCAAGTATAGACAAAACTATTTCAAAAACATAAAAAAAAGGAAATTTGTTATAAATGTTAAACGACTAATAATGCAACCTTGAGTTTTTAAATAATATAAATCGATTTAAAATCACATTTTTTTTGTATTAAAATAAGTGACTATCATTCAATTGTATAAAACATATTTTTGAGGGTCAAATTTGAAGCATCAAAACATTAAATTATGATAGCTTTAGGAATTTGAATGTTTAAGGCGATTTATAATATTAATAATGGCATAGTCTCATAAACATTAATACACAAAACAATTAAATTAAGATAGCTTTCCAAAATCATAGTCTTTCCTTAAAAAATAAATTAACACATTTCCGAATTCTTACCGGAAGTGGTTCAAGTCCCATGCGCATTCTCTTAGCATTATTACTCTCATTTTCACATGCACTACTTAGAAGACCTTCCGCTGCGGCTGAAGTCAGGTGGGGAGGTGTTGGTCGAAGCTGCTGCAAAAGTTGCAAGAATAAACAAATTAGCTTTTCACAGTTAAGCCAATGCATGGATATTTACATTTTGTTTATGTTATCATAGATGTGCAAATTAAACATGACGTCACACTTAATTAAATATTCTAGAATAGTTGAAATTTACACTAGTATTCACAATTAAATTTATGTTTTAAATATTATGCAAATAACCAAAAAAGTTGAACTGTTATGTTTTCATTTATCTTATTCTTCATGCATTTGAAGATATTTTATTTAACTACGTTATGCTATTTTGGTGGCGATTTTTTTATGCAATTAGTATTTTATTTGGTAAGTAACAAATACTCGAATCTTAAACAAAGCGAAAGTTATTTTAAAATGCAATTGCAAAATTTTCCAGGATTGACGACTTTAATGATTTCGACCCAAATAAATGGCACCAAGTCGGGTGAAAGGCAAAGACTTTTGTTTGTTTCATTTTTTCTTCAAATTTTCAAAAGTGCATGCCCCTTATTATTCATAAAACATTTCATTATACAAACGTACCGGTTCCCAACCATTTTGCTCTTTAGTTCTTCTCATTCGTCTGCAGGACTTGAGGTAAGTTCTAATCCTTTTTCGTGATCTCTCGTGAAATTCCGGAAACTGACGATCACATGCTTCAAGAATTGCTTGAACTTTATCCTTAGGTTGTTTTGATATGGGTACTATTCTGTCCAAGTTTTCATCGACAAATAATCGAACAAACATCTGTAATTAAGCAATATCAATTTAATTAGATGATAAGGAAATGTTTCTGGATGCTTGTCCATCTTTTCCCGATATGTCACAGTTTGACGTAGCGAAAATAACATTTTACGTTAGCAATGTCATTACCTCCCCTGTAACTGTATCGAATGCCCTTAATAATGACATTCTAATGCAATTTGTATGTAACAATTTTTTTCATTGGCTAAAAGTTGCCGTCAAATCCACAGTTGACCAGGCGTAACTAAGGAGGGACAACCATTTTGAAATGATTGAATCAACAAATGTTCGATTACTAATGTATTATCCAAAAAAAAAAACTCCTACCTCGAAATCGCCGTTTTAAAGTTATTTTATCCGAATTTGAAGCGTTCAGGTAACGTAATAACCTCCAGTTTGTAAGTTTTTGTTTGTATGGCGTCACGTTTACCCATGACGTCTTTGCGCCAAAATCATTTATGAAGTTTCGCGGATTTTTTTTTATTTGTCAAATTAAGACTTTTTTCCAAGTTTTATCGTATCATTTCTTTTTGAAATGCATTAGAATCGGAATAACAGTACTGTAGTTGAAGAGTTGCCACCGTCAATTTTGATTTGACGGTCGCAAATCTCCGTTTTACTGTCTCCGCTACGCGTCGCCAGTAAAACTGCATTTGCGACCGTCAAATCTACAATTGACGGTGGCAACTCTTCAACTACAGTACTGTTATTCCTTAAATGCCATCGCCTCATAAATATAAACACTTAAAATAAATTACAAACAAGGTACAACAACAGACGTCCGTGCACATTAGGTTCAGCAAATTTAAAACATGCATTTTAAGGCAATCGTCACAAACATCTTCATTTATGAAGTTAGCTTGAATAATTGGCGTTTGTGTAAAAGAAATGGACTGTCTACTGGATATATAAGGGTCTTTAAGAAAAGTAAAAAGCTATTATGATCTACAAAACTACAAATCAAAGTCCTACAAAAAAAAATCAAACTAAAATTCAAAGAAAAAACAATAAACTAAGTTCAAATGATAAAAATGTTTACAAAGTCTGTTCTACAAATTTCATATAAAAGATGCATTTCTACTAGTTCCTTACATTGAAAGCTTTCAGTCTCTCGGGGTCAATTTCTTTCCCAACTGGAATTTTTTCGTCATCATCGTCGTCATTATCATCGTCATCATCTTTACCGTCTTGATCATCGCCCATTTCTACCTCACTAGTCTTGGTTGAACTCTAAATAATCATATACAATATTTTAAAGCAATGCAACTTTTTTTTCCATTCGTTAACTAGGTCGTTACAAATAAAGGGAGAACGTTCAAGATATATACAGATGCCATACATAAAGGGTGTAAAATTTAAAAAAAAATCTGTATCTATTACAAATTAACTACGTGTATTCACTATAAAAGGAAAATTGAAATTATACACTTTTTTGTTATTGGACTTACACCATTTAACTCGAAATAAAAACAGAAAATGAATGAATTAAGATAGTATGGTTTTATTCTGTCATCATATACAGAGGTCCTGTGAGTGGACCATTGGGTAACGTATGTGGAAAGTGGGACGGCTGGAATACGTTAAACATCCTCTCTGTGGATTTGGAGAAAAGATTATGCCCAGGGAGCTACTATAAAAAAATGTTTTCTGTTTTTATCAAACTCATCGTTATTTCTCATTCATGTCTCTTTGACTCTCGTCCCCTTTTAGAAATCATTATCATTTTATAATCAATTTAATTGTCATCGTTTCAATATAACCTTTTTGTTCTTCTTGGTTTACTAAAAAAACCTTTCTTGGTTCTGACACCTACGTTTGCATTAGTTTTTGGACTTTCATAATGTTGGGCTTCGAGCATCACTAGATAGACTGTATTTGTCGAAAATCGGGTTGCGTTCTAAGAAGTTGGGGAAAATAAGATTAAGTATGGTATTTTTCACCAACCAACTACAATAAACAAGGTGTACAGAATATACAATCAGAGGTGGTGGAATTCATTGCATTCTCTAATCACTATAAATGAATGATCAAGACGAATAAAAATTAAAAAAACATTTACTTTAATCTACAATTGGTAATCCATAGCCTCCATTGCCCATTACTCACCTCTACACTACTGTCGTCGCTTGCTCGTCGTTTTCTGTCATTTCTAGGGGTTGGTGATTTAGCTGTTGGTACTTTATCATCTTCCATTGGACTATCTGTACTCCTGGAGCTTTTTGGTGTGGATAAATTTACAGGTCCATTTACAGCGTCTCCGTTCTCAGATGGGGCATCTGTAATAAAGTTTGAATTTTTTTTAATAAAAAAGTAAATATTATCTAGTAAACGTCTGAATTCAAGTTAACTGCAGAAAAAACTCAACATTGTTGCGTTGATTTCGTTCTGCTTTTTATGATCTTTCTGCTTTTTATGATCTTTCTGCAATGACTTTTATATTCTTATTCTATTATTGTTGTTATACATCTTGTATCATATAAAAGTGAACTGCATACACACTACTGATACACATGCCTTTATAATCCAGCTGGATGAAGCAGGTGTATATAGTCACGGAGGTTGTTTGAGACAACATTCAACCTCTCCTTGATATAGTTTACCCTATGAACACTACTGGTCCACTTGTCTTTATAATCCAGCTGGATGAAGCAGGTGTATATAGTCACGGAGGTTGTTTGAGACAACATTCAACCTCTCCTTGATATAGTGTACCCTATGAACACTACTGGTCCACTTGCCTTTATAATCCAGCTGGATGAAGCAGGTGTATATAGTCACGGAGGTTGTTTGAGACAACATTCAACCTCCTTGATATAGTGTACCCTATGAACACTACTGGTCCACTTGTCTTTATAATCCAGCTGGATGAAGCAGGTATATATAGTCACGGAGGTTGTTTGAGACAACATTCAACCTCCTTGATATAGTGTACCCTATGAACACTACTGGTCCACTTGACTTTATAATCCAGCTGGATGAAGCAGGTGTATATAGTCACGGAGGTTGTTTGAGACAACATTCAACCTCTCCTTGATATAGTTTACCCTATGAACACTACTGGTCCACTTGCCTTTATAATCCAGCTGGATGAAGCAGGTATATATAGTCACGGAGGTTGTTTGAGACAACATTCAACCTCCTTGATATAGTGTACCCTATGAACACTACTGGTCCACTTGCCTTTATAATCCAGCTGGATGAAGCAGGTATATATATAGTCACGGAGGTTGTATGAGACAACATTCAACTTCCTTGATATAGTTTACTCTGTGAACACTACGGGTTTTAGTTTAAACATATTTATTTATAGTGGATTGGGAAACAAGTTATTGCAACTTATATTAGTCCCTTTCCACTTTGCTGGTGCAAGTGCTTGCTTGTAGCGGCATTAGCCTGCTCTTTTTCTAAATCTACAAATAGCGGCATTAGACCTGCTCTTTTTCTAAATCTACAAATAGCGGCATTAGCCTGCTCTTTTTCTAAATCTACAATGATGTCTTTTACGTGCAAGAGATATGGCTCTCTCTTAAACAAGGGTCATCTTTTTATCGTACCCTTCCGATGGACCGTCGTTTCTCAAGACCATACTCGCAAATGGGGTCAAGGGAGAGTAGAAAATTCAGTCCCTGAAATTTTCTCACCGGATCGGGAATCGAACTAGGAACCTTTGTGTTAGTAGTCAAATGCGCTAACCACTACACCACGGCTCTCCTACGGGTACACACACATGTTATAAACCCGCTGGATGAAGTAGGTACATATAGGCTAGAAGGATGTATGAGACAACATTAAACTCTACTTGATATAGTTTACTCTGTGAAATCTACTGGTCCACTGGTCAGTAGTTATCGTCACGTTCCCTACATACAGTTTGAACTGACGAGTTTTATTATCGTTGGACAGGACGGCAAGATCTTGTGCAAATAAACAATCAAGAGTACAGTAATCAAAATGATTTAAGTTACCGAAAAGCAAAAGGATTGTGTATAGTATGTATATAGAAAGAAACTTAAAGGTACATTCCTAGAAATATTTCTTTGAGAGAATTTTTTTTTTTTTAAATGGGATCACTGATCTTGATTTCTACTGCGCTGAATAACAAAAATGTTTTAACTTTGAATCATCTTAATTTGTCACATTTTAAATTAAAATTTGCAAATATTTTAATAATATCTCCGTGTATTTAAGATAATTTACTATAAGATTTAAAACTTCATAGATCTGTAGAGGTTTGAATATTGTTTTCAATTTATACGTGTTTATGTTATATATAAATATATGCAAACTAGTTACATTTTTATATTAACTTTGCAGCTTGCGGTAAAAATGTATTCTGGCATTGAATCCATACAATTTTCGATATCCGAAAAATCATAATGCAATGCTCATATACATAATGCATGACTCGATGTCAATTATTTTCACACAAAGGTCTCATTTTTAACCAAATTAGGCACGTTATGAACAGACTGGAAAGGGCACAAATGCATCAAATCACGAAAGATTGATATTATCCGACTTTTTGAGTTCATTGTAAAAAAACTGGAAGAAATCAACGGTTGCGTTGCCAAAATAATACATTCAATGTACCGGAAGAAACGTTTTTTTTTCTTATATGATTGACCAACTTAGATACCAAATTTCCCCTTATTTTAAATCTTGTAAGCTCTGATTATGAAATGTAGAAAGACAGAATTCGTATTATATTCAAATATATTTTCCGTTTCAAGTTCCAGTTATAAAACGTGCTTCATTTGCTATCACAGTGAAATAGTATGTTATGATTTTTTTCTAACAATAAGTTTGTATGGTCCATTCCCTTTAATTTCACACACAACTGCGCGTTCACTCATTTGAACAAGAGCACTGAGTGAAGTCTTTAAGTAGCAGATGTGTTACTCAAAAAAGGAGAAAATTCAATTTTATTCATAACTAAAGTTGTGAATTCGGGCTTTAAAATTACAAACCTGTTATTTCTTTTTTTTTCAAATTAAAACGAAAATATATAATTGTAAAATGTTATATACATATTTAATCAAAACTATGACTGCTTGATCCCTGACATCCCTTCTCTAATTTCGAATCACCATCCTTTTCCTATTGATTTAATTCCATATCGACAAAAAATGAGAAGGTTTTGTAAGTGCAAATGACAAATTAGATAGTTCCTGTGTACGTGATGGAAGGTCTGCGAGCAACAACTTCGATCAGTGGACGATTAGACACTTCGGTTGCCATAGTAATCCAATTTTCTTACCTGTCTCTCTTTGTGTTACCTGATAATATCTCCGTATCCAAAAATATCGATCTTATTTCAAAGTATTTTTTTCTTACCTTGTAAAAGTTTATCCATCAACTGTTTATTCTGTGAAATTATTTTCAAAGTATTTTAAATCACCATATTCGGTGTCAGTTACGCGTTTATGTAGTAAGCACAGGAGGTGATACGTGTTTCTCTTGAATGCAAATCCGATTCCTTTGTGACGCTTCATGAATAATGGTTCTACTCTTACATATTGATCGTCTGCTGAGAGGTTTAGCAGACGACACCATACCTACGGTTCCTGACTTTAATTATCCGGTATTAGGTTGGGATTTACCTTCAGCAAACACTGTTGACAACCTGTCGTGGTGATTTGTATCAATTCATCTACGATTTTATGTTTCCTTGACGATATTTCCAACTCCCCATTTTTTAAACAATAATTAACAGTTCCAAATTTTTTTTTTATTTATTTTCTTGAAAATAAAATAACTGTATCGTCCTTTTAATATTGTCATAAAAAATGTCCTTAGGCATGTATTAAATGGAAAGTATCAATACAATCATTGGAGCAACTGTCTTTGTCATTCTCAAGAAAAGATGAAATATGAAACAGAATAACCGAAGTGTCTTTAGTTTCTATATAAATAATATCATATATTATTGTCAAGGGAATATTTTACATTGATTAACCTGTCCTATATTTCTCCCCCATCCTACCCGTTCCTTTCCGCATACCTAAATGTATTACGTATCTTACCATTCGTTTTCTTTTTTTGAAATTAAGAACGTAGCGTATTCGAGTTTATTTGTTTTCCGCAACAAAAAAAGACGGAAAACGGATTCCGCATAAGATATGAATACAAGGCAACAGATATTTGGAAATCTTTGTATGTATCTTGTGTTTTAAAGCCCGGGAGTGTGTGTGTGTGTGTGCAGGTGTGTGTGAGCAAGGATGACAGAGTAACAAAAGTCTTGAATGATCGTCTTAGAAATACACGAACATCAAATCAAATTCAAATATCAAAGTTAAAATCATTAACAAAGAAATCAAAAAAGTATTTTTTAGATAAAAACAAAAAACTAACAAAAAGTGACAAAAACAGCAGATCTAACCGGGCATTGATGACTTGGTAGTGTAATCCGGACATTTGTGAGTCCCAGTACATTATTCACGGTTACAAAACAACTGTCAAATTTCTTTGAATATTCTGTTTTCATTAACTGTTTTGTGTATAGATATAAGAAGATGAGGTACGATTACCAATGAGACAACTCTCTCTTTTCAAGTCACAATTTATAAAAGCAAACCATTATATTGTACTTATTATAACAAAGAGTTTAAACCAATTGGTGCCTTTGCTATTTTTATTTTTTTCTCCATATTCTATTTACGTGTCATAGAGGAGAAAAGTCCGTCCGTAAGTGTTTATAAATTAACCAAATGAACGAATTGCCTTATTCATCTAAGATAATAATCATACGTCATAAGTGTTTTCTTTAATCTTTAAAGAAAATACACTGTTAAGTGAGCACGTGGCTAAAATAGAACGTTTGACATTTGTTCCATCGTCCATATTGTTATTTTATAAAAATATGTTTTTTTCACGTTTAATGAGTATTTTAAAATTTCTTTTAAAAAGATTTTCTTGCAAAAAAAATTAAATGTTAAAATGTTTCAACTGACAAACATCATACTTATAACCAAAAAAAGCTTTTGAAATTCTGTCTGTTCAGGTCGTCATTTACTTTTAAGTGTAAACAGGTATAAATGTGAGTAAATCTAATACTGTGTTTGTTATTAAGACATGCTGGGTGGAGTATTTGATCTGCCAGTATCAAGCTTTTCTCTGATAAGGCATCGATTCCTGGTGGTTCAGAACCATTAATACTCTGAATCGATCATCTACAAACATCGCCAAAGTGGCACTCATACCATCAAACACAGTTCAGATGTCTCTACGGGGGCTCTCTACGCTTCTAATGGTAGCTATCAGGGAAATATTGGAAACTTCATCTCTCCCCAGTCATGGCGACAGAATAATGTCACATATCAATGTAACATCATCAATAAACACAATTTTATAACATCTTTACATTGCTACTCATAAAAGACGATAATATAACACAAGTGCTGTAAAATGTACTGATACATATGTCACCGAATACACGAGGGCAAACATTTACAAGTTTTTGTTAGGAATTGTTTTCTTTGGTTTTAATGATTTGACAGAGAAAATTAACAAAGCCCGCGGATCACTCAGGATGAACTACTTTAATCGTGCACCTTGTTACAACTCATACTTATTACATTCAATGAAATAGTTCATTTTGTATTGTTGTACACCAAAAATAATAATAAATGCGTGGTGTATACGTAAATAAGACACCAATCCTATAATGCATTTGAAAACATACAAGCTTTATTTGGTTATTAATTTTTTATAATTCTTAAGCAACTCATCTTAATGGGAAAAGACATGTTCTGTTTTGTTTTTTATCTGAAGCAGAACCTAATTTTGATGCCTGTCTCTTATAAATCTGAATTCCAAGGTTTTCTCTTCATTGTTTGTCGTAAAGCATTTCTAGCATCATGACCTTATTTTGTTTTTATTAAGCTCCAAATCTTCTTACAAATAAAGTCTATGCATGCAGGAACTCAGAGTATTTACAAATCACTTGCGTATCAGGACTTCCCAAGCCATCGATTTTCTCTCTCTAAACTATCTTATCAGTGAAATGAGCGATCAGTCAGAATTTTGGTCTCAGAACTAACACAGGATTACACATCCTAAAATGAACGACTGGTAATTCTATTTGAACATTATCGTGATAGTACGTAAACTTTAGCGTGCCAATACAAACTGTAATTAAATAAGCCGTTTTCTACATTTTCAGTTCCTCAAAAATGATTTTAGAATTTTTTGGGGTTTATTACACATTGTTATTTTTTAGCTAACTTACATAGAACATCTAACAACAATAGTATATCTGATATGAAAATCTTCGTAAAATTCAAATTTTATTATATCTGGTATTGACTACTTTTATTGTCTATTGTTCTCTCAGTTAGTTCCTTTGGTGTTCTTTCTCGGTTTTTTTGTAAGCAAATGTGCAAGAGCATATGTATAGAAAAACCAAACATTATCAAATAAAAAGGGACTGTCAGATTATAGGAGGAGAAAACCTCGCCTCCCCTGAAATCTGTCAGATACTTGTGAAAGCTAGTGTGGATCACGTGGTGTAGCGTTTGTAATGGGATCACGTGGTGTGGAGTTTGTAATGGTATGTTTTTTTGTGCAAGATACAAATATGTTCAACCATGGAAGTAATTAATATTGAAATATTGAAATATTACTTCCATGGTTGAACATTTAAAATTTAAATCAGTCTGTAAATAATATAACCGCATAAAGGTCTTTTGATGGCATATTGTAAGGTTTATTGTTTTACACCAAAAGTTAGGAAGGTTTCGTATTGAATTGATAGGGGTATTCTTGAGAAGTTTTGTAGGTTGGTAGTTGGAAGGCTTAGATGTTTTACATGTTCTAGTTCGGTCTGTAGATGGTATGCTGTAATGATGGACCTCTGGTATTCTGGAGAAGTTTTGTAGGTTGGTAGTTGGAAGGCTTAGATGTTTTAAATGTTCTATAGTTCGGTCTGTAGGTGGCATGCTGTAATGATGGACTTCTGGTATCCTGGAGAAGTTTTGTGGGTCGGTGGTTGGAAGTCTTAGATGTTTTACATGTGATAAATCGGTCTATAGGTGGTATGCTGTAATGATGGACTTCTGGTATTCTGGAGAAGTTTTATAGGTTGGTAGTTGAAAGGCTTAGATCATCCCCTGTTCATATGTCTAAATAATTCACATGCGTCGCTAGTCTGTATTTCGTGTTCAATCAATCGGCTTTATTGACAGTTTTTACAGTAAGTCCTAGTTTAAGTCGGTCTTTGTTTGTTTAATTAAGATATTCAAGAGAAAAAGAGAGAAAATTTAAAAAAAAAAAAAAAAGAAAAAAAAAGACAGACAGGCAGAGAATTAAATGTAAACATTGAATAAGATAATGTTCTTTCAAAATTATTTTTTTACTGCCACCATTTTTTTTAAAGATTATATAGATAGACTAATTCATTGGCAACTCAAATCAAATCATATCTGTAAAAAAAAATATTTTGGGTGAGATACATTCTGGATTACAAAATTAAAAATAATTGGTACTCATTCTCGTTTTCTTTCTATTCTTAAGCAAATAAAGAGAAACAATACAACACCAACTTACGAAACAAGCAACACACTCTAGGTGACAAACCCAGCATATGGCCATTTCAATGCCTTTGAACTCACTTTAGTTAACTAGAGGCCTCGGTGGTTGAGTGGTCTTAGTAGGCGCGTGGTGACTTCTAATGGCAAGCTCATAATCATCATTATTCTAGAGAATTTGTGAATTATTTAACAGACGAAAGCGCTGAGACATATACTAACAAAACCAATGGCGAGGTTCACGGCTTAGGACAACAAAACACGGGTTCAATAGATAAAGCTAACATGTACTTTGAAAATAATATCCGGACCTTCAAAAATGAATTAAGAAGCTGTTATAAAACCAACAAAAGACTTTTATAATCAATGACATCAAAAAAATAAACCATTTTGCGAAAGTGACAACCAGTAATTTTTAAATATGCTTTCAAGAGTCATATGCTGTTGATTATTATTGTAAAGCAAGGAACCCGTTTGAATAATAAAAAAAAAGTTATCTCGCGAAACTTCGTTAGCTTTGATAGACTGAGAATAGACTTCGTTAGCTTTAGTCAGTAAACGGGAACCCATGGAACTTAGTTAGCTCTAATAAATAAATGATAACTCGCGGAATTTCGTTAGCTCTAGTAAATAAATGGTAAATCGCTAAACTTCGTTAGCTCTAGTAAACTATGGTAAATGGTAACTCGCGGAACTTTGTTAGCTCTAGTAAACTATGCCATGGTCAATGGTAACTGGCGGAACTTTGTTAGCTCTATTAAACTATGCCATGGTCAATGGTAACTGGCGGAACTTTATTAGCTCAAGTAAACTATGCCATGGTCAATGGTAACTCGCGGAACTTTGTTAGCTCAAGTAAACTATGCCATGGTCAATGGTAACTGGCGGAACTTTGTTAGCTCAAGTAAACTATGCCATGGTCAATGGTAACTGGCGGAACTTCGTTAGCTCTAGTAAACTATGCTATTGTCAATGGTAACTGGCGGAACTTTGTTAGCTCAAGTAAACTATGCCATGGTCAATGGTAACTGGCGGAACTTCGTTAGCTCTAGTAAACTATGCCATGGTCAATGGTAACTGGCGGAACTTTGTTAGCTCTATTAAACTATGCCATGGTCAATGGTAACCGGCGGAACTTTGTTAGCTCTATTAAACTGTGCTATGGTCAATGGTAACTGGCGGAACTTTGTTAGCTCAAGTAAACTATGCCATGGTCAATGGTAAATCGCGGAACTTCGTTAGCTCTATTAAACTATGCTATGGTCAATGGTAACTGGCGGAACTTTATTAGCTCTATTAAACTATGCCATGGTCAATGGTAACTGGCGGAACTTTGTTAGCTCAAGTAAACTATGCTATGGTCAATGGTAACTGGCGGAACTTTGTTAGCTCAAGTAAACTATGCTATGGTCAATGGTAACTGGCGGAACTTTGTTATCTCTATTAAACTATGCTATGGTCAATGGTAACTGGCGGAACTTTGTTAGCTCTATTAAACTATGCCATGGTCAATGGTAACTGGCGGAACTTTGTTAGCTCAAGTAAACTATGCCATGGTCAATGGTAACTGGCGGAACTTTATTAGCTCAAGTAAACTATGCTATGGTCAATGGTAACTGGCGGAACTTTGTTAGCTCTATTAAACTATGCTATGGTCAATGGTAACTGGCAGAACTTTATTAGCTCAAGTAAACTATGCTATGGTCAATGGTAACTGGCGGAACTTTATTAGCTCAAGTAAACTATGCTATGGTCAATGGTAACTGGCGGAACTTTGTTAGCTCTATTAAACTATGCCATGGTCAATGGTAACTGGCGGAACTTTATTAGCTCTATTAAACTATGCCATGGTCAATGGTAACTGGAGGAACTTTATTAGCTCAAGTAAACTATGCCATGGTCAATGGTAACTGGCGGAACTTTGTAAGCTCTATTAAACTATGCCATGGTCAATGGTAACTGGCGGAACTTTATTAGCTCTAGTAAACTATGCTATGGTCAATGGTAAATCGCGGAACTTTATTAGCTCTATTAAACTATGCCATGGTCAATGGTAACTGGCGGAACTTTGTTAGCTCAAGTAAACTATGCCATGGTCAATGGTAACTCGCGGAACTTTGTTATCTCTATTAAACTATGCTATGGTCAATGGTAACTGGCGGAACTTTGTTAGCTCTATTAAACTATGCCATGGTCAATGGTAACTGGCGGAACTTTGTTAGCTCAAGTAAACTATGCCATGGTCAATGGTAACTGGCGGAACTTTATTAGCTCTATTAAATAATGCCATGGTCAATGGTAACTGGCGGAACTTTATTAGCTCAAGTAAACTATGCTATGGTCAATGGTAACTGGCGGAACTTTATTAGCTCAAGTAAACTATGCTATGGTCAATGGTAACTGGCGGAACTTTGTTAGCTCTATTAAACTATGCCATGGTCAATGGTAACTGGCGGAACTTTGTTAGCTCAAGTAAACTATGCTATGGTCAATGGTAACTGGCGGAACTTTATTAGCTCAAGTAAACTATGCTATGGTCAATGGTAACTGGCGGAACTTTGTTAGCTCTATTAAACTATGCCATGGTCAATGGTAACTGGCGGAACTTTGTTAGCTCTATTAAACTATGCCATGGTCAATGGTAACTGGCGGAACTTTGTTAGCTCTATTAAACTATGCCATGGTCAATGGTAACTGGCGGAACTTTGTTAGCTCTATTAAACTATGCCATGGTCAATGGTAACTGGCGGAACTTTGTTAGCTCTATTAAACTATGCCATGGTCAATGGTAACTGGCGGAACTTTGTTAGCTCTATTAAACTATGCCATGGTCAATGGTAACTGGCGGAACTTTGTTAGCTCTATTAAACTATGCCATGGTCAATGGTAACTGGCGGAACTTTGTTAGCTCAAGTAAACTATGCCATGGTCAATGGTAACTGGCGGAACTTTATTAGCTCTATTAAACTATGCCATGGTCAATGGTAACTGGCAGAACTTTGTTAGCTCTATTAAACTATGCCATGGTCAATGGTAACTGGCGGAACTTTGTTAGCTCAAGTAAACTATGCCATGGTCAATGGTAACTGGCGGAACTTTGTTAGCTCTATTAAACTATGCCATGGTCAATGGTAACTGGCGGAACTTTGTTAGCTCTATTAAACTATGCCATGGTCAATGGTAAATCGCGGAACGTCGTTAGCTCTATTAAACTATGCCATGGTCAATGGTAACTGGCGGAACTTTGTTAGCTCAAGTAAACTATGCCATGGTCAATGGTAAATCGCGGAACTTCGTTAGCTCTATTAAACTATGCTATGGTCAATGGTAACTGGCGGAACTTTATTAGCTCTAGTAAATTATGCCATGGTCAATGGTAACTGGCGGAACTTTGTTAGCTCTATTAAACTATGCCATGGTCAATGGTAACTGGCGGAACTTTGTTAGCTCTATTAAACTATGCCATGTCCAATGGTAACTGGCGGAACTTTGTTAGCTCTATTAAACTATGCTATGGTCAATGGTAACTGGCGGAACTTTATTAGCTCTATTAAACTATGCCATGGTCAATGGTAACTCGCGGAACTTTGTTATCTCTATTAAACTATGCTATGGTCAATGGTAACTGGCGGAACTTTATTAGCTCTATTAAACTATGCCATGGTCAATGGTAACCGGCGGAACTTTGTTAGCTCAAGTAAACTATGCCATGGTCAATGGTAACTCGCGGAACTTTGTTAGCTCAAGTAAACTATGCCATGGTCAATGGTAACTGGCGGAACTTTATTAGCTCTATTAAACTATGCCATGGTCAATGGTAACTGGCGGAACTTTGTTAGCTCAAGTAAACTATGCTATGGTCAATGGTAACTGGCGGAACTTTGTTATCTCTATTAAACTATGCTATGGTCAATGGTAACTGGCGGAACTTTGTTAGCTCAAGTAAACTATGCCATGGTCAATGGTAAATCGCGGAACTTTATTAGCTCTATTAAATTATGCCATGGTCAATGGTTACTCGCGGAACTTTGTTAGCTCAAGTAAACTATGCCATGGTCAATGGTAACTGGCGGAACTTCGTTAGCTCTAGTAAACTATGCCATGGTCAATGGTAACTGGCGGAACTTTGTTAGCTCAAGTAAACTATGCCATGGTCAATGGTAACTGGCGGAACTTCGTTGGCTCTAGTAAACTATGCTATGGTCAATGGTGACCGGCGGAACTTTGTTAGCTCTATTAAACTATGCCATGGTCAATGGTAACTGGCGGAACTTTATTAGCTCTATTAAACTATGCCATGGTCAATGGTAACTGGCGGAACTTTGTTAGCTCTATTAAACTATGCCATGGTCAATGGTAACTGGCGGAACTTTGTTAGCTCTATTAAACTATGCCATGGTCAATGGTAACCGGCGGAACTTTGTTAGCTCTATTAAACTGTGCTATGGTCAATGGTAACTGGCGGAACTTTGTTAGCTCAAGTAAACTATGCTATGGTCAATGGTAACTGGCGGAACTTTGTTATCTCTATTAAACTATGCTATGGTCAATGGTAACTGGCGGAACTTTGTTAGCTCTATTAAACTATGCCATGGTCAATGGTAACTGGCGGAACTTTGTTAGCTCAAGTAAACTATGCCATGGTCAATGGTAACTGGCGGAACTTTATTAGCTCTATTAAACTATGCCATGGTCAATGGTAACTGGCGGAACTTTGTTAGCTCAAGTAAACTATGCCATGGTCAATGGTAACTGGCGGAACTTTGTTATCTCTATTAAACTATGCCATGGTCAATGGTAACTGGCGGAACTTTGTTAGCTCTATTAAACTATGCCATGGTCAATGGTAACTGGCGGAACTTTATTAGCTCAAGTAAACTATGCTATGGTCAATGGTAACTGGCGGAACTTTGTTAGCTCTATTAAACTATGCCATGGTCAATGGTAACTGGCGGAACTTTATTAGCTCTAGTAAACTATGCCATGGTCAATGGTAACTGGCGGAACTTTATTAGCTCTAGTAAATTATGCCATGGTCAATGGTAACTGGCGGAACTTTGTTAGCTCTATTAAACTATGCTATGGTCAATGGTAACTGGCGGAACTTTGTTAGCTCAAGTAAACTATGCTATGGTCAATGGTAACTGGCGGAACTTTGTTAGCTCTAGTAAACTATGCCATGGTCAATGGTAACTGGCGGAACTTTGTTAGCTCAAGTAAACTATGCTATGGTCAATGGTAACTGGCGGAACTTTGTTAGCTCTATTAAACTATGCCATGGTCAATGGTAACTGACGGAACTTTGTTAGCTCAAGTAAACTATGCCATGGTCAATGGTAACTGGCGGAACTTTGTTAGCTCAAGTAAACTATGCCATGGTCAATGGTAAATCGCGGAACTTTGTTAGCTCTATTAAACTATGCCATGGTCAATGGTAAATCGCGAAACTTCGTTAGCTCTAATAAACTATGGTAAATGGTAACTCGCGGAACTTTATTAGCTTTGGTAAGAAAACTCGTCGAACTTCGTGAGCTTTAGTAAATTAATGATATTCGTGGTACTTACTTACAAACTTTCTTATACTTGATATTTCAATGATAGTGTTCGTAAGTTAATAGTATCTCGATAATCTGTGTTATATTTTGGTAAGTTAATAGTATCTCGATAATCTGTGTTATATTTTGGTAAGTTAATAGTATCTCGATAATCTGTGTTATATTTTGATAAGTTAATAGTATCTCGATAATCTGTGTTATATTTTGATAAGTTAATAGTATCTCGATAATCTGTGTTATATTTTGGTAAGTTAATAGTATCTCGATAATCTGTGTTATATTTTGATAAGTTAATAGTATCTCGATAATCTGTGTTATATTTTGATAAGTTAATGATGACAAAGCAGGAGCAACCTTACTTTTAGTCTTATTAAATATACGAACTTACAATTTACAATTAACATTATTTGAAAAAGATTACATGTGCAAAGTCATGTTTTAATATTCTTGTTGACATTTTTACGCATTTTTTTCTCAATCAAATTTGTAATTTATAATTGTTGATAAGTGTATGAACTTTACTCATTATGTTTTCCACCAAGATTGTGGTTACCTCACTACAACATCAAACGCGACCTCATGACTTACCTTTAACAGGTGTGCTGGTCCTAACGTCTGTTACAGGGCTCGCTTCACTGGCCAGACTGTCTGTAGTAGACATACTCTCCTACAAAAAAACAAATCAATATGATAGGTTGACCGGTAGGATTGATCAATATGATAGGTTGACCGGTAGGATTGATTGATTGTTGTTTGCTTAATATCCAGTGGCAAATATTTCTTGCGTATTCAAGATGATGGTTCATAATGGATTAAAAAACTTATAACAAAATCACATTTGTTCTGAAGTTGGGCTAAGGTTGGCTAAGTCTGATATTCGAGTTGCATATTGGCAAGGGAAAGTTGAACAGGCATATATTGAAAACAAGGATAACCACAGAGTTGAGCCTACCACAGTATGAGGCTGCAATCAAACTTGTAATATCTTCGAAATGATAAGCTACAGCTAATCTGTAAAGTTTTCTAATTAAAAATAAAGCAAATTTAATTTTGTTGCAAGGTGTGTTGAGAATACGCATATAAATACCAACTTTGGCGTCAATCTCATTTAACACCTTTACGTCCCTTCTATCTTAAAAATCTTAAAAACAAAGTCGTATAAAGTAGGATGTTAATTTAGTAATAACTCTTTACATCACACACACACACACATATTCACATGCTGAGCTGATGGTGTGACTAAATGAGGTCATGTATCGCGGAAATTATATAGCGAGTAGCTTTTTTTCACATCAGGGTTTTCAATTGCTTTCATTGGATAACATATGAATTCCAATCTAATTTATGATGAAGAAAACATAATTTTAGATACAGCTTACCGTTTAACCCGCGTCTCCTGATCACCTTTCCGGGCAAGCAATTAGAGCTTGTAAAAAATTAGTCTTTTATACGCGTATGAGTAAACTTTTATGTATACAAAATAAAAAAGATCGTCAAATGAGATATTATACTAATATATACATTACTGAAATCGTTTAGAGTATATATTTGATATGCAATGGGTGCGGTAGTCATGATACTACCATACCCTTGATAGTTTCATTCAGATAAAGATCTAGAGTTGTGGTATCATTTAAAGACTATAGCGCTGGATATGAAAAAGTCTAGCACTCAAGATGTTAATTGTGGTTCTAGGGAATACGATTAATTTAATAAGCTGAGAGGCATTGGTGGTGAATATTGTTTAAATACGTTGTGGTGTTCTATATGTAACTGCAAGATGACCTGACAATTAAACACAAAAACAAATGGTATCGTATAATAAGTATTTCACACATAATATTTTTCTTCAGAGTGATATACATAAAAGACGGTACAGAGTGATATACATATATAAAGACGGTACAGAGTGATATACATATATAAAGACGGCACAGACTATAGAACTCTTGACCATCTGAATAATATATATATAAATAAAGATTTTAACTTGTAATGGTTGATTCACTTTTTAACCTTCTAAATTTAAATTTTGCCTATTTATCCGTAGCTTTCCATTGTTAACCATTTTAATAACGAATATTTAAGTACGACTAATACACATAACAGGAGTGTAAATATTATACACATTATATTTGTCTCCCATAAATTATTGATAAAAATTTGTCCAATAATGAACCCAATGTAGATCACGTTCCCCAAAACCGTTGATACTAATGTAGTAAAGTGGTTAATGCCGAAAGTAGCGAAGAAAATCAATATTAGAATTGTGTGACATGACTATGTCCGCTGAGAGTCTGCTTACATTATCAGCCAATCTCAGTACCATCAACTGGAAACCTCATTTGCCCAATTCAAAGGCTTAATTGTCCCAGGTAAAATCAATACAGGTGAACCGTTACTGATCACAGAACTTTTCAGGTAAAAATATCGACGTCCTTTTTGAAAGAATATACATCTTTTAAAAGGATTCCTTGTAAGATAACAGATTTTGGATCATGTCAAAGATAAAAATAAAAATGAAAAAATATTTTACAATGCTAGTTCTTCATATTTTGTTACCCTGAATACAAATAAGTACAACAACAACTGAAAAGAAACCCAACAAAAAACAACAAAACATTTACGCATGTGTAAAACAAATTGTTGCGGTCAAAAAAGTTCAAATCAAATCGTAAATTATATACGAAAATAAACTTACTGTTGAACGATCCTTCATTGCTAAACAGAATCCTTTATCTCTTTAAACACAAAGGACAAATTTTTTATGTTTATAACTTAAACGTAAAAAATTTATGTCTAACTGGAGGCTATTTTCTCCCAAAAGTGAAAATGCGAACAAAAATACTTTCAATGTTCCGTCCGCTATTGTCCCGATCCCGTTATACACTTTTCCAATACAGGTGGTAGTTATACACCCTTTGATCGTTGAATTAAACCCATTAACAAAGGAATCAATAATATTTTGTGAGACTATTATAATCGATTACCCCATCTGCACCTCTGCTAAAGGGTAACAGCTGTGTCGCGTGCCATGGTGTGCGACTTTTGTCAGCGTATGACCCGATGTTACTGATCGATACGAACGTTTTTCGGTAGCGTTGTGATTATCTATTGTCAAAATAAATTCACCCTTCCACTATTGTCTGTGCGTTTTGCTACGATCATCATGTTCACTTTTTCAGATATAAATATTACCGTAAAAATTAAGAATAAACATGAGTTCATCTCCTAACAACAGATATTAAAATCATCTTTTATACTTACTATACACACATCTTCTCCGCTTGGTAAAAATTCAATATCGACAAATAAAAAAAAATCTGAAGAATTCAAAATGTTTGTATCGATTCATCTTCACCCTACATTCTCAGTAAATGTCTCGTTCTATCTTAAAATCAACAGTTACATCACTTAATCAATAGTAAAGGTTGAAAAAATTAAAACTTTTTACCTCGGATTTTCCTTTATCTGTTTTACTCGTCTTTTTCGACATATTTCGGCACCCACCTCTTTTTTCACTCTGTTCCTGATTATGTTACTATATAGTCACTGTTCACAAAGAATTCCCCAGTTTTAGTAATTACACCTGGTACAATATTTGTATGAATAACGAAGGTGAACTACACATCAATACAACTGTCACCAATGTATTGGCGACGGATGCTGGATAACGTTCCTCTGAATATCGATCGCCAATAACTAAATATGGGTAAAGTTAATTTTCCAAATCTTTACAGAAGCTGACATTATCAGGAGCATGCGCCGTATCGATGACAAAAGCCCCCATTAACAATCGGTAGAATTTAGGGCTAGCTATTGATCTGATTCTTCAGTGCACCCATACGCTTGCCTCTAGGCACCTTCCTACGTATCGATTCGTGTTATAAATAATGAAGTACAGTGGTTTTGGAAGAGTGGTTTAACATCTAGCATCTGTTGTCAACTGTTTTATATTAAATGGGAGAAACAAATACCCTTCACAAAAACATACGTTTCGTTTTAAATCATTTGAAATAACGGAACCAGTTTTAGATTAGGAGATATTCTTTTCCAATCGATGGAGGATAAGCTTCTCTGATGATAAATAATTGATTGTCGCCGAATAGTGTGACATTTTATATAAAACACTCACACAGTTCCTGAGAGAATGGGGGAAAATCGGGTAAAATCAAGTGTCTTCTCTTTCAACTTATTTTTTTCCTTTTTTTAATAATTTATAATTTGCGACAAGGACAATAAATTCATTAACTTCTTTTCCGTGTTTATACAGTAAATATTATGTATAAGTCACTTGTTGCCGTTACTAATACAATGAAAATGTGATGTAAAACAAATTTTTTAAATGTTGCATAACCATTTAGGTATTTTCATTTTTGCAATTCTTTTAGGATCTTTTATTAATTTTTATTTTACTATTGATATTGTTTGTCAATAGAATGTTTTCACTTTTGTTCTTGGTCTCGTAATAATTTAGAAAACTTAAGTTGACTTTCACTATTTTCTTTTTGTTTTTATTACTCTTTGGTGCCTTTAAACTTCATTCTTTTGAAATGATTCGGCGTTAAACATCTACCAATCAAATTTTTCCAATTTCTAATTTTGTTTTAAGATTCAGATTCACAGACTGCATCACGATACCACAGGAACCACCGCTGGTTGTCGTCTCAACTTTCGTTTCGAGTCGACGTTATTATTTATTTTTAATTGATAGTGATAGTTAGGTTAAATTTGTATAAGAAGAAGAAGATGTTTTATTTCCATTAAATTGGCTCAAACAAATGGAAGTTTTTAACGACCTTGACTGGCTATACAGCCCTTGCACGGTCGGTAACTGGCTCACAAGGAGCCTTGTACAATATAACCGGACATTTATAATACAATAACAAAAAGAAACAAGAATTTGTCCATAGTACACGGATGCCCCATTCGCACTTTCATTTTCTATGTTCAGTGGACCGTGAATTTGGGGTCAAAACTCTTATTTGGCATTAGAATTAAAAAGATCATATCATAGGGAACGTGTGTACTTAGGCCGCATTTCATTCTAACCAAAATTTTGTAAACTTTGTGTCGCGTTTGTTCTTGTTTTCTAAACGCTTCAAAAGTAGAAACAAATACATCGTTTAATAAGTCTTTACTGGCCCTGTTTGAACTTTCAATAATGCATGCACATGCTGTTAGTAAACAGACTTTTTACAAACGTAAAAACAAACATTCCGTTTAATCAGGTTGAAGTAAGAAACAAATGTAGCGTTTGTACTAAAAAACGACAAACTGCAGACGCATTTTTATCGTTTGTATAGTTTGTCAAAGTGTATGTAAACTTTGCAAACGTATGTTTGAAAGAAATGATAAAAACATGTGCGCGCTTAGCCGTTTTCATCGTTTGTGTTAGAATGAAATGCACTCTAAGTTTCTAGTTGATTGAAGTTCAACTTCATCTAAAACTACCATGACCAAAAACTTTAATCTGAAGCGGGACAGACGGACGAACGAACGGACGCACAGACCAGAAAACATAATGCCCATAAATGGGGCATAGAAACAATAATCTAGTATACATACAAAGAAAAAAAGGTATTCTGAACATTTTGAACTACACACATATATATAGAAATAAATATATGTTCAACTGTGTTTCCCACCTTCGAAGGTACACCCCAACATGAAAAATTTCCTAAAATAAATTGACAATGTTTTGGATATTTAACTGCAAAATCCACCAACGGATGCTGCTGAAAGGTGTGATATAGACCCAATAAGATGGGTCTGATTTTGGGAGGTATCACAATGACTTTTGACTTTTCCGTTTTATTTTCACATATGGCATTTTAATTGGAATTGTCCATTTAGTGCCTAAAATACGATGACACGATATAAAATTTGTTTCTCGATCTTGATATCTATATCACTAACGGAAAGCTGAATACTAAAATTTATGATAAAAGAGATGATTTTTCATTTCCTATCGTTAATTATCCATTTTTAGATGGTGACGTTCCCTTGTCACCATCTTACGGTGTTTATATATCTCAACTTGTACGATTCGCTCATGTATGTAACAATGTTTTAGATTTTAACGAGAGAAATTTATGTATTACTGAAAAATTATTACACCAGGGTTTTCGATATCACAAACTAGTCAAAACATTTACTAAATTTTATCATCGGTATAAGGACATCATTCGTAAATATAGCTCAACATGCAGACTTCTTATACGTTCAGGTATTTCACATCCAATTTTTTTATGGAAATATTCTTTATAAAGCACAAAGGTGTCAGTATTCACCTCAAAAACTAACAAAACCTTTGAATAGACTTATTAAGAAGGGATATAGTTACGATACTGTTGTCAGGTCATTAAAGATTGCATATTTTGGCATTAATATTAATTCACTTATAGGGTCTTTGCATCGGAACTAAACACATTTATTCAAAAACCAGTTGTTGGCATGACACGGGTTATGTTTTCTCATATATGTTATGATGGTATGATACTAAACCCCTAACGGGAAGGATTGTGTCTGATGTTCATATGATGAAATCATAATCTTTCAGTCAGTTTAATTGAAGTCTGGAGCTGGCATGTCAGTTAACTGCAAGTAGTCTGTTGTTATTTATGTATTATTGTCATTTTGTTTATTTTCTTTGGTTACATCTTCTGACATCAGACTCGGACTTCTCTTGAACTGAATTTTAATGTGCGTATTGTTATGCGTTTACTTTTCTACATTGGCTAAACGTATAGGGGGAGGGTTGAGATCTCACAAACATGTTTAACCCCGCCGCATGTTTGCGCCTGTCCCAAGTCAGGAGCCTCTGGCCTTTGTTAGTCTTGTATTATTTTAATTTTAGTTTCTTGTGTACAATTTGGAAATTAGTATGGCGTTCATTATCACTGAACTAGTATATATTTGTTTAGGGGCCAGCTGAAGGACGCCTCCGGGTGCGGGAATTTTTCGCTACATTGAAGACCTGTTGGTGACCTTCTGCTGTTGTTTTTTTCTATGGTCGGGTTGTTGTCTCTTTGGCACATTCCCCATTTCCATTCTCAATTTTACATTTCATTTTATTTTCGACATTCCTTCGTCATGACAATCTTTTTATTTTACAGGCAAAAATTTCATAAAAGTTAAAAATATAGGACACTTTAAAAGTTCATTTTAATTTATGAGATAAAAAGAAACTAAACTTTTAATAAAAACCTTAATATAAGAAAACATTGAAGTTACATTAACACATTCGTATATATATGATAAGGTCATAAACTTCAAACTGGCATCATATAGAATTTTTCTTTCATTTGTTTTGAAAATAATTACAAATACGTTGATTTTAAAGATATAATTAAGGAGTGGTGGTATGAGTGTCAATGAGACAACTCTCCATCCAAGTTACAATTAGCAAAAAAAATGTAGTTTTCTTTTATAAACCAATAAGCGCAAGCAATGTACTACATCTTGCATGCGTATATTAATTTGGGTAACCCATGCGTTTAATTTTATTTAACAAATTTATGGTTTAAAATTACTGATAGTCGTAGATTTCGACAAATAATCTCAATGCTGTGCTAACTTTGGAAGTAGTTATTTTGTCTATGCAGAAAAAAAAGCTTCTACGTTTGTCTATTCAACTTTGTACACTTATTTGAAAACATGTTAACGCCGATCACCTACACATGGTGGTCCTCATAAACGATTACAGCGTGTGCCCGTGTCAGTAGTTGCTAAAAAGTATCATGTGATGCTTTATTTTACAAATCTTTTGGGATAAAACATTTCTGGAACCACAACAACTGGAAAGGTCAAAACAAGGTCAAGAAACAATCCTAAAAATGTGAGTTTTGCTTCCATCACCAGCTCTATTAAAAATATCATTTGTTCAGCACTCATTTCATTTTGTGAATCATGATATTACCTTTTTTGTCATCAAACTTCATTATCATGTGTAGCTTTTGACTCATAGAGAACAATTTATGTCATAAAACGGAATAATAAATTAACAGTTGTCTAATGAAATTGAGAACAGGGAGAGCAATTTATGAACAAAACTGTCAAACTTGGTATACAGGCATGTTTTGTATAAAATGGCGGCATTAATCGATATTTTAGATTCTGATTCTTGCTATACACTATATATTTCTAACGTTCGTTTATAAGTATTATTTTTTTTTTAAATACTGGCCCCTTTTCCACAGACGAATAGTTATATTCAATATAAAAGTCAATTTAACAGTTGGAGAATATCGCATCAGATTTTACTTTTCACTTGACCATCTTTAAGACTGACTCATATTCATTTTTTCCTTTTTAATGTTTTATACAGAAAAGAGCAATAATCCTAACATCAGTTCCCTTCTGCTTTAAATGGAGATCTTTCTATCCAAGTAGAAAGAAGGATTGGACAAGAAATATTTATTGGTATAGAATTAAAATAACATCCTTAAAATATACACTTTTTCAACTCACATCTTTGTTGGAAACGTGAAAAACATAGAAGGTTTTATAGAATCTCTTTCTATGTCGTAATGTTATTCTACTGTTTCATGTTAGGGTGAAGGTTGGCGCCTGTTAAATCGTTTGAACCCACTACATTTGTTTGAACCTGTTGTTCGGTGGTTATCGTTTGTTGATGTCGTTCATAAGTGTTTCTCGTTTATTTTTATAGATTAAAACGTCGGTTTTCCTGTTTGAAACATTGTGAGTCCTTTATAGTTTGTCATTCAGTGAGAACCAAGGCTCCGTGTTGGAGGCCTATAATGTTTCACTTTTACCTATAACGTTTTACTTTGACCTATAATGGTTTACTTTTTATACATTGTGACTTGGATGGAGAGTTGTCTAATTGGCACTCATACCACATCTTCTTATTTCTAAGGACTTGAATAAAGATTTTAATGCAAATTCAAACGTTATTTGAAATTTCAAATTTTTATTTATTGAATTAATTGAATTAATTTAGTATTATTTTGATTTATCAAGAATTATTTATTGTTGGTGTTTAACGCCACTTTTGGCACTTATATTGAAGGGAGTCGAGTGCGCTGAGAGAACTACCAATCTTCTGCAGGAAAATTGGCAATCCTTATTAATTAAGATTGGAGTAGAACACACCTGTCATGGGTTGTTCGAACTAACAATCTCAGTGTTACTGTAGATGAGCTTGGACCACTCGACAATCGGGGCTCCCTATCCAAAAAGATTGTAAACTTAACTGGATTCTGTTTTTTTTTATGGTGGGAATAGTAGTAGATTTGTTTAACTTTAAAATATAATTATGCATTGAATCGACAAATTTTCAATTGTTTGGTTGCTATTACTACTCTCATCTTTTTCATTCACACATCAGTGTGATTTGGCAGAAGAAAATGTAGAGTTGAACATGATTTTTTTTTAGTTTAAGAATAGCCTTATCAGTGTATTTATGTTTTATATATCATTTCCAGGCGTAAGTTCTTGTATAGTTATATCTGTCAACAGTAGTCCCATAACAAAACATAAGATTTCCCCCAAAGGAACTCCTTTCCAATCTCTTAACATTATAAATCGTGTTCCATTAATCACATGAAATCAAGCTCTTGTCTTGACTTCTGACGTGTCAACGAAATCCTCTAATAAATCTCCTAAATTATTCCAGAACAAAATAAGACACGCTTTCACCAAACCTTTCTTTTACAGTTAAAATAACATCGATTTTACACAGGTAAATTTAGAACACCTGAATTTGTCCAACGGTGTCCCTTTGTAACAGGTAAAAATCTTATCTAAACCGAACTTGTTTCTGTATTGATCTGACAGTAGTCAGGGCTACAAAATCACAGAGGGTTTCACGATTCTATTCTGTATTTGACCCGCAGCGCCACGTATTGATTTTGGTTGTTTTGTCTGTGGATAAGTTGTTGGATATTACTCGCGTCAAAGATATTTGGATGGAAACATCTTAATTTATTATTCATACGGAACAAAGTGACTCTATCGTCTATCGTATTCACCGCTCAAACATTGATATAGTTAATGGAATGTGTATGATGAATAGAATGGAAATCATTTCCAGGATAAACAAAAATGCTTAACAAAAATCAAATAAATAAAAAAAAGTATTGCTTTCTTTTTTGAACTAGATCGAAATATTTTCATCATAGTAATGTTTAAATAAGTAAAAAAATAAATCAACAAAACAAAAAAACAACAACATAATACATACAAGTAAAAAAATCCAAATATTTTTAATAGAAGATAAAACTATGTTTCTTCTCAATGCATTTTTGGGGCATTATATTGACATGCATGAACAGTATAATTTATGTAATTTAATTTTTAATGTTACTTTTTGATAAATTTGATGCCGGGCATCTATTTTCATGATATAGAAGGAGAAAAGGGTTAATTTGTTTCAACCTTATTACATGGTGAATATTTAATGTATACAGCTTACCTTTTGAAACATACACATTTGATATTTACATATATACAGATTTAGACCTACAGGGAATACGAAAGCATAATCATTTTTGGAAGTCTCTAAATATGCAATACGCAGAAAATACAATCTAATTAAAAACCGATCTCTCATCGCTCCTGTTTCTGATATGTCGCGTGGGAGATCTAACGAAACCCGCTTTGAGGTCACATGTGAGTGACCTCGTAGGTGTGTCTTTTTCGACCAATGAAATTGAGTCTTCCACGATTTTGGAAGTTTAACGTAAGGCAAAGGGATGTAACTCATTTCATTTACGACGAAATCGTCAGTCAAAATAATTCATAAACTTTTTTGATTGGCTTATTAATAGGTCGTCAACTCATTTGCATATCTTTACAAATTCATGACTTTTAGTTCACTCACATGTGACCTCAAAGCCGGTTTCGTTAGATCTCCCACGCGACATATCAGAAACAGGAGCGATGAGAGATCGGTTTTTAATTAGATTGCAGAAAATACAAGACATTTGAACATTTCGTATTCCCTTTACAGTAAAGTCAACGCCAAAATAGATATTCCTCTTTTAATAAAAAGGTTTTATACAGTTTGTATTTAAATATATGTATGTTTTAAAACCGTTTTAACGTAAGCGGTATACATTTAACATTCACCCTGTAATAAGGTAGAAACAAAATTAATATTTTCTCCTCTTATATCATGAAACATAAATTCCATAAATACTTCGATTAATTTCCTAATGCAAAATAGAAACGTTCAAGCCTAATAATTGTAGTTAGTTGAGGAGCGAGTAACAGTTCACCATAATTTAGGGTAACAGTTCACCATAATTTAGGGTAACAGTTCACCATAATTTAGGGTAACAGTTCACCATAATTTAGATTTAAGGAAATTAACTATGTTGAGGATATACATTTGTACGCGCTATCAATATAAAGTGAAAAAATGATATCAAATCAAAAACTTTCTATCTTGAAATCTTCAGATAAGTCGAGTGAAAAACAAATACTGCTATTGCTGACGGACACACAGACGGACAGTGCAAATATAATCCGCATCGAATATTCGTCTTAATTTGTATAAATTTAAACCATTTAATGTAAAACTCAGCAATGCGTCAGCTATTGTATGTCATTGGTTTTCTCTGTACTTTTCCTTGTTAACAATGTTTATGAGTACTAAAGAATTATACAAATAGGAAAAGTAAAGTGCCTCTGTTGCCATTTATTACGGGAACAGATGCACGGAGACATGTGTGTATCATCACGTTATACTCTGTCACGTGTGATTTCCATATACATGTTACACTGATAATTTAGTCTAAGTTATCTTGATGTACAGTTCTAAACATATCAAATGTACATCCGTAAAGCTGTATACAAACTGCACAGCTGAAAAAGTGTGTACAAACTGTACGGCTGTAAAGCTGTATTCAAACTGTTCATCTGTAAAGCTGTATACAACTGTACATCTGTAAAGCTGTATATAAACTATACATTTGTAAAGCTGTATATAAACTGTACATTTGTAAAGCTGTATATAAACTGTACATTTGTAAAGCTGTATATAAACTGTACATTTGTAAAGCTGTATATAAACTGTACATTTGTAAAGCTGTATATAAACTGTACATTTGTAAAGCTGTATATAAACTGTACATTTGTTAAGCTGTATATAAACTGTACATTTGTAAAGCTGTATATAAACTGTACATCTGTAAAGCTGTATATATAAACTGTACATCTGTAAAGCTGTATATATAAACTGTACATCTGTAAAAGTGTATACATACTACATCTGAAAAAGCGTAAAACTGTACAGCTTTTAAGTGTATATAAACTGTACATCTGTAAAAGTGTATACAAACTGTACATCTGTAAAAGTGCATACAAACTGTACATCTGAAAAAGCGTAAAACTGTAGAGCTTTTAAGTGTATACAAACTGTACATCTGTAAAAGTGTATGTAAACTGTACAGCTATAAAAGTGTATACAAACTGTGCATCTGTAAAGCTGTATATAAACTGTTCATCTGTAAAGCTGTATATAAGCTGTACAGCTGTAAAGGTTTTTTTTATAAACTGTTCATCTGTAATGCTGTATATAAACTGTACAGCTGTAAAGCTGTATATAAACTGTACAGCTGTAAAGCTATATATAAGGACGACATAAAAAGTTCAATGTATGATAAAAAAATACTTAATTTGCATAGTTTTTTCACTGACCACCCCAACCCCCACTTAACTTAATTTGGGAAAAAATGATTGACCAATATGGATATATGTAAAACCGATTTTGGATAAACAAAACTTGCAGCAATTTAAACCCCACACCCTCAAACTATTTGATTTAAGTTTTTTTTATCATAAATTGATCTTTTGATGTTGTCCCTTAAGCTGTATATAAACTGTATATTCCTAAAACTGTATATAAACTATACATTTTTAAAGTTGTATATAAACTGCAACTCTGTAAAAATGACTTTAAGTGCACATATTTAAATCAGTAATGAAATGCAAATAGTGAAATAACAATTCGCTTTTAGCAGCCAGTATGGTTCAGTTTTGTCAAAATAAGCTAAAAACAACATTCCAATAAGACAACCTAAAATCACATGATGATGATCTACACAATTATATGGCACTGTATGGACTTCAACAATGAGCAAAACCCCAAAACTGTTAAAGGTAACTACATGACGAAATGTGAAACAATTAAAAAACATGCATGTTAAATTCATTCGAAGAACAATAATAAATGAAAAATAAAAATGAGAATGACCGAAACTATTTTCTTACAATTCCTTTGAACTCAAACCAAATATTATAATTATTTTTTTCAATTTACAAAGAGCATCAGACATTAAATATAATTTATAAGAAAGAGAAATATGAGTGATTAATACACAACTATACACAAACAATGACCGAAAGTTATAACATTAGCAACTTCGATTACGTAAAAATTAAGGACAGTTATTTAGTTAAAAAAATCAAAGAGAATGAAAGATGCCTATGTCGATGGCCAAGTGTTTTGAATAGTCTAACGTCTGAGAGTGGTAACTCTCAGAAACAAAATTGAGATTGTGAGTTCGAACCCTGCTTTGGTATTGTGCGTTCAACTCCGATATTAATTGACTTTTGATTGCAAGTTTCCTAGAGAATGTCGGTAATCTCGACGGCTACATCGGCTTACTACTCCAATAAAATTGGTTGCCATGATATATGACATATAGACAGGTGTTTAAACACCAATAATCAATCAATCTTTGTATTTACAGTTGATTTAAATGTTTCTCTCTATCAGACACTGCGTACGGTATTCAATGTTAACTCTCTATCAGACACTGCGTACGGTATTCAATGTTAACTCTCTATCAGACACTGCGTACGGTATTCAATGTTAACTCTCTATCAGACACTGCGTACGGTATTCAATGTTTACTCTCTATCAGACACTGCGTACGGTATTCAATGTTAACTCTCTATCAGACACTGCGTACGGTATTCAATGTTAACTCTCTATCAGACACTGCGTACGGTATTCAATGTTAACTCTCTATCAGACACTGCGTACGGTATTCAATGTTAACTCTCTATCAGACACTGCGTACGGTATTCAATGTTTACTCTCTATCAGACACTGCGTACGGTATTCAATGTTAACTCTCTATCAGACACTGCGTACGGTATTCAATGTTAACTCTCTATCAGACACTGCGTACGGTATTCAATGTTAACTCTCTATCAGACACTGCGTACGGTATTCAATGTTAACTCTCTATCAGACACTGCGTACGGTATTCAATGTTAACTCTCTATCAGACACTGCGTACGGTATTCAATGTTAACTCTCTATCAGACACTGCGTACGGTATTCAATGTTAACTCTCTATCAGACACTGCGTACGGTATTCAATGTTAACTCTCTATCAGACACTGCGTACGGTATTCAATGTTAACTCTCTACCAGACACTGCGTACGGTATTCAATGTTTACTCTCTATCAGACACTGCGTACGGTATTCAATGTTTACTCTCTATCAGACACTGCGTACGGTATTCAATGTTTACTCTCTATCAGACACTGCGTACGGTATTCAATGTTTACTCTCTATCAGACACTGCGTACGGTATTCAATGTTAACTCTCTATCAGACACTGCGTACGGTATTCAATGTTAACTCTCTATCAGACACTGCGTACGGTATTCAATGTTAACTCTCTATCAGACACTGCGTACGGTATTCAATGTTAACTCTCTATCAGACACTGCGTACGGTATTCAATGTTAACTCTCTATCAGACACTGCGTACGGTATTCAATGTTTACTCTCTATCAGACACTGCGTACGGTATTCAATGTTTACTCTCTATCAGACACTGCATACGGTATTCAATGTTAACTCTCTATCAGACACTGCGTACGGTATTCAATGTTAACTCTCTATCAGACACTGCGTACGGTATTCAATGTTAACTCTCTATCAGACACTGCGTACGGTATTCAATGTTAACTCTCTATCAGACACTGCGTACGGTATTCAATGTTAACTCTCTATCAGACACTGCGTACGGTATTCAATGTTAACTCTCTATCAGACACTGCGTACGGTATTCAATGTTAACTCTCTATCAGACACTGCGTACGGTATTCAATGTTAACTCTCTATCAGACACTGCGTACGGTATTCAATGTTAACTCTCTATCAGACACTGCGTACGGTATTCAATGTTTACTCTCTATCAGACACTGCGTACGGTATTCAATGTTTACTCTCTATCAGACACTGCGTACGGTATTCAATGTTTACTCTCTATCAGACACTGCGTACGGTATTCAATGTTTACTCTCTATCAGACACTGCGTAAGCTATTCAATGTTAACTCTCTATCAGACACTGCGTACGGTATTCAATGTTAACTCTCTATCAGACACTGCGTACGGTATTCAATGTTTACTCTCTATCAGACACTGCGTACGGTATTCAATGTTTACTCTCTATCAGACACTGCGTAAGCTATTCAATGTTAACTCTCTATCAGACACTGCGTACGGTATTCAATGTTTACTCTCTATCAGACACTGCGTACGGTATTCAATGTTTACTCTCTATCAGACACTGCGTACGGTATTCAATGTTAACTCTCTATCAGACACTGCGTACGGTATTCAATGTTAACTCTCTATCAGACACTGCGTACGGTATTCAATGTTAACTCTCAAGTAATTAACTCTCCTAGTATGTGCTAAATGCGCATAGTTTGCATATTAATCCTCTTTTTTTTCTTTTCAAAATAACTTTCCTTTCTTATTTTGGTATTTAGAAAAATATATGAGACGAGTTTACCATCTCTCATTAAGTCATTTCAATGATTCCAATAAATTAAAGATTAAATGTTCTTTCATCATATGACATAATGTGTTCTTTAATGTGAACAATCTTTAATGATTTTTTCAACTGAGGTATAAGTTGTATAATTAGCAGGAGGAAGGTTTTTGTCTGCGTAAACATGTATCTTGCAACAATGAATCTCTGATGTCAGATTTTCTAGTCTACAAGAAGACTGTGCTTTTAACAATACAATACAATGTAAAAGGTTTTAAAAAAATAGTATGGTACACTTTCCTTGCTTCTAACAAATGACAGAATTACAAAAGTAGTATAGTATTATCAAATCTGTTATGGGAAAATTGATATTTCAGAAATTATAAAAATTTTAATTTTTTTACAAATTAAGTTATTTTCAATTTTATAAAATGGCAATATAAGCTGGAAATTTAGAAGAGAAATATCGTGATGTAAATATGATGCTGTAAACATTTCACAATTGAAACAGCTGTTGAATATTTTAAACTATAAAAACCAAATGCATGCAGGTTTTATTTTGTATCTTTAATACATAAGTCAAATAACCCAGGAAGATCCAGTGTGTTGGTGTACAATCATTCTGATTTCCATCATAGATGGTAACTTCTGGAAATGCATGCATCCAATGCTCTCATTGCCGACACGAAGCTTTTGAATGTTACTTCCCTTTGAACGAATATTACTCCCCATGCAGATGGTATCTATACATGTGAAAAGCTTTGTTTTTCTCGTACTACCAAATATTCATCCACCGAAAGCTTGTTTAAAATACACCTGTTCCTACGGAAGATGAAGAACTGTACTTTAAATGGATATCACTATTTAAAAATTAATTAAACGATTATGCGAACAAAAACGGCTCCATCTGATGATTAGTATATTTAAGACTAAATTAGAAAAAAACACAATCCTTGAATCTTCACTCAACTATGAGAAGGTAATTGTTACTACAACATAGTGGAAATTTACAGTCCATGTCAATTACAAAAATTCCTGTATTTTAAAGGGGCACTAGCTACAAGTATGGAATACTAATGCATGATAGTGACATAGTGCAATACAAATATCGCTTTTAGCAGTCAGTTTGGTTCAGTTTTGTCAAAAAAGCAAAGAAACATCGCTAATGAATTATTCAGTTGCAGGTGAATGATTCGACCTCATTAAAAAAAAAAACATTTCATGTGAACTTCAATTGAACCTCATAGCTAGATGTGGATTACGCATGAACTAGGCGTGTTTAGTTAGTAAAAGAAAAAAATGGCAACATTGGAAGTAAAACCAGGGTAAACCATTTGATTGACTGATTCGATCTACAAAAACTCATTCTTATACAGGTAAACACTATTATTAACATATTATTTTAACATATAATATGAAATCAAACAGATTTAGACAATTTCCCACTGTACGAGTTCGCTATCTATTTATATGTATGTTTATTTTTATATAGGGTCAAATAACCGTAGACAGTCCTCGGAAGGTCAACTCGATGGTTAATTAGATGGCGTTAAGAAAAAAACACACACGAAATTCTTATATATAATGCATCGTTAATTGTTTGTTTTATTTGGTTTTTTTTTTATAGTCGTTTAAGTATGTTATAAATCGAATAAGATAATTTAATTCAAATCGGTGCTCATGAATTTGACAGCTTAGCCCCTTTATGAATGCTTTTGATTAGCCATGGTCTCACTGGTGAATATTTTAACGTTTGTTTTCTTAATGTTACATCTAAAACAAAAAATAAAATTGATAGTTTATTGAGCCAATCCAGGCATCAAATTATATTTAAAGACTTGACGAGAAGCTAGCTGCCTCCTAGCTGCTGACGAATTAAAGAGTTTTGACACAGTATTACATCAACAAGATGGAAAAACTATAAACAAGTACAGGTGTCATTCTTTTACAACATCATATGTATATCATTTAGGTTGCGTTAACTCCTCTAGTTTAATATAAGATACTTTACTATATGTCATCACCCCCCCCCCCCCCCCCCTTTTCCCATTTGTTTTAGAGGTATAAGGTATCATTATGCACCCTTATGTATTTACTTATGTTTTATATCTATCCTTATTTTATTTCATTTTTTAGTATCATACATATCTGAACTTTTACTAGTATGTCGGCAACTGCCCGGAAACCTCTTCTAATATGGCATACTGATTTCAAAAGCATAGTTTCATATTTTGAAAGATAAATATCCTATATTAACAGCGCACTTTTAACCGCTGTCTGTGACATTCAAAGGGAAATAACGCTATTTAGTTTTGAGGTCCAATAACATGATTTTTTATGGATCCTGAAGCTATGCTGTCAATATTCAGTTTGATAGACTGATTACATATGAAAAAATAGCCCGGCCAACCTATATATAATCCCTGGATATTGATTTATTGTCTCCATTCAGAGTCCCCAATTTAACACATAATATTGATGAAAAATTAAAAAAAAAAGTCATAGTAAACTAGAAATAAAAATTGTTAAAAAATGTTTTTCAATATCCTAATTTACAGAGGAAAAAACCCTTTAAAACACCACTTTAAAAACTAACAGCTTCATGGGTTTTCGATGCGCTAGCTAACTTGAAGGACCTGGGTATATGTCGAATACAAATTATTATTTTTATAATTATTTAAAAAAAAAAAAATGGCAAATGCGATACGCCCATATATAGCTGTCAGATTTTAGTTCAAACATGTTTATATAACCATCATATTGACCGATTCAGTATTACCTTTGTTAAGTCATTGTGGGAGGGTTTCGTTATTGTATAATTGGATCGTTTGTATTCACAACTTTTATTGACTTGGGACGATTTACAGCTTGACATATTGTAAAGACACCTGTCTATTGTTGAAGGCTCTACGCCACCCTCTAGTATATGTTGACATTTGGTTGCTTTCTCATTTACATTTTACCCACGTGTGATTTTTGGTGAAAAACAAAAACATTTCCTGTCAGGTCTCTTTTTAGTTTCTGTAGGGAGCAAGAATTAAACTTCAAGGGTGGGGAGGGGTGTTAATGGTTTTATCCAACAGTATCCTTTAGATAAACTGCAAGAAAATTTAGAAAAAAATGAGTGGATTGTTATTTTATATCTTGGGTCAAAGTCCTACATGTTCAAATTGTACAAAAGCTTCAACATCCTTCATAAACTCATTACTGTAGTCATATTTGGGCTGAAATCTATATCTTATCTTAATAGTACTGACGTATGGTTCAACAGTAATCATTAGGACACTCTTTTCTTGTATTAACTTATTTTCAGGTTGTTATCTCATTTAAGTATATCCTAATCTCTACTTGAACGTTTCCTTACAAAAATATAGCTAATTTTCAAACAAAATATTGGGGGGGGGGGGGGGGGGGGGTCGTTGGCCAAGGTGTCTAAGTTGTTCTACTTCTGTAATTACTAGCCAGTAACCCTGCTCGTGCGGGTGCACTCGACTTCCTCCACCTATAAAAACTGACTGCCACGAAATAGCATGAATGTGGCGTTTAAAAGTGGCGTTAAAAAAACAACAATTAAACAATCAATCAAAGATTTTTTTTTTTAATTTTGAATGTACAAAAGAAGATGTGGTATGAGACAACTCTCCGCAAAAGACCAAATGACAGAAATTCATACAAGAAAAAAACCTTACTGATGTTCCTTATTTGTTCCTTTAAGATAATCCAAGTTTCTGAAATGCTCACAAAGAGAGAAAAAAATCTATGTGAACTTCTCGCGTAAGAAATATTAAAATAAGAAGATGTAATATCTATGATTGCCAACGCGAAAAGACCAAAGAATGTTAACACGATACGGGATTCAACAATGAGCTAAACTACAGTAAGCTTACATTGCTAACATCCACTTCATTTAACTTTGATGGATAGCTGTCTCATTGACAATCATACAACATATCCTTTATTTTTGTATAAAAGGCCACGAAATCACAAAATGTGGACAGTCACATCAAAGTGGGGTTAATATAAAAAAAAAGGAAGATGTGGTATGATTGCCAATGAGACAACTCTCCACAAGAGACCAAAATGACACAGAAATTAACAACTATAGGTCACCGTACGGTCTTCAACAATGAGCAAAACCCATACCGCATAGTCAACTATAAAAGGACCCGAAATGACAATGTAAAACAATTCAAACGAGAAAACTAACAGCCTTATTTATGTACAACAACAAAACGAAAAACAAATATGTAACACATTAACAAACGACAACCACTGAATGACAGGCTCCTGACTTGGGGCAGGCACATATACATACATAATGAAGCGGGGTTAAACATGTTAGCGTGATCCCCCCCTTACCTGGGACAGTGATATAACAGTACAACATAAGAACGAACTATAAAAATCAGTTGAAAAGGCGTAACTCAACAGATGGACAAACATACAAGTGGACGTGGCCGGGTACTTGTACATCCCAACAACAAAAAGACACTATGCTCAGATCTGAGAGTAATCGCAGTTAACTGACAGCTAGTTTAAAGCCACTAACAACTTATAAAAAAATCATGCATCTAAGACTGAATTATCATGTTAGTGAGCTTCAACAGACAAAGAATCAGCTGGAAAGAGTTTGTCTCATCATATCTGTACAAGAACAAAAATACACAAACAACAAGTGAAAGATAATATGCAAGCTGACTGATGAATAACCTTGTTTCTATACTATGATATCAATCAGTACACCTCCGTCGGATTGCCATAACAATATCATTATTGTAGTACAATAATGTAAAGTATGTTCCCTATTGGATTTTTTTAAAACAAGGATAACAATATCGGACAATGAAAACAAAAAATAAACTCTTACCTCGTCACTGTAAACTTCTGTGTGGAGGTTTCTGTACTTTAGGTGATTGAGGTAAGTTTGAGTAATTGGCATGTTGAAGTCTACAATGGGTACACTCTGTGCCTCATTGTCATGCTCTGTAGTCCTAAAGCTATATTGTGACTGGGGAATTACAAAACTGCTATTTACAGATTCGTTGTTTGTACTGTCGGCAGAAGATAAGTGCATCCTCTTTTGGCAGTCAGAACATGACATAAGAAACCGTGTGACAGCCTCTCGAGGTAAAAAGGCATATTTCTCAGCAATCTGAAATAAAAAGAATGTATAAAACACTTTGGGTCGACCCGATTACTGATTAAAAACAACAATCTTGTACATTTACAGCTTGCTCCGAACCATCGCAACTCTTTAACTACTATTCTGTATGCTGGGTATAAAGGTAAGGTATGCTTCTTTTTTTATCAGATCTACTACATTCATTTGTAATAAAAAAAAAAATCTTTCGTTCGGGAACGCCCATTTATAGTATTGATCCGATTAAAAAAAAAAACTTTTTTATGTTATCTGTTCCGTTTTTAAGTTTAATTTCAGACAAATGAAAATAATTATGTTCAGACACCCAATTAACGATCTTTCAAGATTTGCTCATTCTTATTTCATAGTGTTAAATATTTGTTATTAACATTGCTATATAAATGTATTGGATTTTGAAATAAATGGGACATAAACACCTCACTACTTGTAGAATAGCGAAGATGGAGTTGTCCTCCTTTCATTATGTTTGCCAACTGCATAGGTATTCTAAAAAAACTATCTTGATTAAAGAAGGTATTTTCAGGTTTTAATTACAGTATGCGTTCACCTCTCATGAAATAAATAAATATAAGTATCAAAACTTCAGTACTTGTATTGGTGGACTGAATTTAAAGAATTAAAAGTTTCTATATATAGTAAAACTCCTATATATAACTAGGATATTAGTTTGAGTGAAATAAATGGAATATATAGTTGTTGCAAGTACGTCGATGATGGGATTGGAGATAAACGTCCAGTGGTGAATATTTCATTCGTATCGGGACGAAATCAGTTTAATTAGATATGAATGTGAACCATAATTTGTTCTGTAAAGACAGACACGTTGAATAGGATTTTTAACATGCTTGTTAACAATGTAATCTACAGGAAGACACATGACAGTACACGTACACCTTACCGTACACGGACACATTAATCTTATTCCGAGCCGACTATTGATTACTCTTACTCCCAAATGCTGTATACATGACGTAAATTCTACGTCAGTATCAGTTACCTTTATAATAACTTCAAGTCAAGCGTTTCTATATAGATTAGACCGTTGGTTTTCCCGTTCGAATGGTTTTACACGTCATTTTGAGGCGCTTTATAGCTTGCTGTTCGGTGTGAGCCAAGAATACGTGCTGAAGACCGTACTTTGACATATAACTTTGACCTATAATGGTTTGCTTTTACAATCTATGACTTGGATCGAGAGTTGTCTCATTGGCACTCATACCACATCTTCTTATTTCTATATGCACTGACCATCATTTTTCTCCGATCTTTAATCCTAAAAGTCATTTAAGTATAGCGCCCTCAGCCAGTTTTTTTGCCATTTCCAAAACCATTCCCCACAGATTACAAAGATTCTATCTTCTCTGGACCATGTCTTGGTGTGGTAAATTGAATGCATGGGGTATCATGAAGGGTTTTTGGATAGGCGTCAATGAAACAGCAACCCGACGACAAAAATAACCAAGAGACAACTAAAGTACAACAATAGACAGGAGTCTATACAATATTTTAAGCTTTAAATCGGCCCGAGTATTAAAAAAAATGTGCATAAATTAGAAAGACACACCCAAAGATCTGCCATTTGCACCCAGTGCTGCAGTTTATTAAAATCTGTCTTAGCGTGATCAGTAGATCTCAAGATATTTGACACTCTGATAGGAAGGCTGCCAAGAGAATTAGTATAATTATGTTTAATAGAAAACAAAAACTTTTTTGCCTTTTTTGTTAATTCAGCTGTACTATGACTGAGATTACCATTTGATTTAATCAGAAGACCTAAGTAAGGATATTCTAAAACATTCTCTATTTTTTTGTTTTTATATACAAGTATAGATGTTTCAGGCTTTTGCTTTGTTGTTGAAAAGACCATACTTTTTGTTTTATTTATGTTTAGAGAAAGCTGCCAGTTTTCACAAAACATGGAAATTTTATTTAGACTATTTTGGAGACCCTCCTTAGATTCTGAGAGTAAAAGCAGATCATCAGCAAACAGGAGGGAGTCTAGTTTACTATTTATAAGCTCCAATGGACTTGAGTTGTCATCTTCCAAGCCTTTAGTGATATCATTTATAAAAATATTGAACAAAGTTTAATGTTTCTTCAATTAGGAAAAGTGTAAGTTTCCCCAATAAAACCCATATAAAATAACTGCACGTTCAATTAAAAAACCAAGGTCCGTGACCCCCAGTTTTTATATTGAAAATTGAAAGTGCATTGACCCAAAGTCTTTTACAGAAGTTTAAGAAAAATCTATCGTCGATCTTCTAGACATTCATAACAATAATAATGATAATATTTTATTCAAATAAATATCAAGCATGCATATGAGTAATTACAATACACAATAAATACGATACCAAACGACAATACTAACACATATATGGTAAAATATATTGGCATTTTATGAGTGCAAAATTGCGGATATTTTATCAGAGATAACCCATGAAAGCTCTAAAGCTTGTTTTCAATGGGGTCCCTTCATGTAAACGGCTCATAGTTTCAATCTAACACAAGACAAAAGGGGAAGATCTAGCAGATATGGTCACGCCAATGACCATTTAAACGCTATATGAAATGGCTCTGTTGACTATATAACCAACACACTTCATTTGGCTATGGTTGGCAAGTGTTACATTTTAGGATAAGATTTCAAAATGAGAGAAATAACTACACAGATCAAATTTTCTGAAAACTGCTTTTCTGAATAAATTTCATCAGGTACACTCGATCGAGTTCAAAGCTTGGAACAGCAAGGTATTTAAAACATTAGAGACAAAGACAACCAAATGGTCTAAAACAGCAAGGTATTTAAAACATTGGAGAGAAAGACAACCAAATGGGCCAGAACAGCAAGGTATTTAAAACATTGGAGAGAAAGACAACCAAATGGTCTAAAACAGCAAGGTATTTAAAACATTGGAGAGAAAGACAACCAAATGGGCTAGAACAGCAAGGCATTTAAAACATTAGAGAGAAAGACAACCAAATGGGCTAGAACAGCAAGGTATTTAAAACATTGGAGAGAAAGACAACCAAATGGGCTAGAACAGCAAGGCATTTAAAACATTGGAGAGAAAGACAACCAAATGGGCTAGAACAGCAAGGCATTTAAAACATTGGAGAGAAAGACAACCAAATGGGCTAGAACAGCAAGGTATTTAAAACATTGGAGAGAAAGACAACCAAATGGGCTAGAACAGCAAGGCATTTAAAACATTGGAGAGAAAGACAACCAAATGGGCTAGAACAGCAAGGCATTTAAAACATTGGAGAGAAAGACAACCAAATTGTCTAAAACAGCAAGGCATTTAAAACTTTGGAGAGAAAGACAACCAAATGGTCTAAAACAGCAAGGCATTTAAAACATTGGAGAGAAAGACAACCAAATGGGCTAGAACAGCAAGGCATTTAAAACATTGGAGAGAAAGACAACCAAATGGTCTAGAACAGCAAGGCATTTAAAACATTGGAGAGAAAGACAACCAAATGGGCTAGAACAGCAAGGCATTTAAAACATTGGAGAGAAAGACAACCAAATGGGCTAGAACAGCAAGGTATTTAAAACATTGGAGAGAAAGACAGCCAAATGGTATAGAACAGCAAGGCATTTAAAACATTGGAGAGAAAGACAACCAAATGGGCTAGAACAGCAAGGCATTTAAAACATTGGAGAGAAAGACAACCAAATGGGCTAGAACAGCAAGGCATTTAAAACATTGGAGAGAAAGACAGCCAAACGGTATAGAACAGCAAGGCATTTAAAACATTGGAGAGAAAGACAACCAAATGGTCTAGAACAGCAAGGCATTTAAAACATTGGAGAGAAAGACAACCAAATGGTCTAGAACAGCAAGGCATTTAAAACATTGGAGAGAAAGACAACCAAATGGGCTAGAACAGCAAGGCATTTAAAACATTGGAGAGAAAGACAACCAAATGGGCTAGAACAGCAAGGCATTTAAAACATTGGAGAGAAAGACAACCAAATGGGCTAGAACAGCAAGGTATTTAAAACATTGGAGAGAAAGACAACCAAATGGGCTAGAACAGCAAGGCATTTAAAACATTGGAGAGAAAGACAACCAAATGGGCTAGAACAGCAAGGCATTTAAAACATTGGAGAGAAAGACAACCAAATGGGCTAGAACAGCAAGGTATTTAAAACATTGGAGAGAAAGACAAACAAATGGGCTAGAACAGCAAGGCATTTAAAACATTGGAGAGAAAGACAAACAAATGGGCTAGAACAGCAAGGCATTTAAAACATTGGAGAGAAAGACAACCAAATGGGCTAGAACAGCAAGGCATTTAAAACATTGGAGAGAAAGACAACCAAATGGGCTAGAACAGCAAGGCATTTAAAACATTGGAGAGAAAGACAACCAAATGGTCTAGAACAGCAAGGCATTTAAAAAATTGGAGAGAAAGACAGCCAAATGGGCTAGAACAGCAAGGCATTTAAAACATTGGAGAGAAAGACACCAAATGGTCTAGAACAGCAAGGCATTTAAAACATTGGAGAGAAAGACAACCAAATGGTCTAGAACAGCAAGGCATTTAAAACATTGGAGAGAAAGACAACCAAATGGTCTAGAACAGCAAGGCATTTAAAACATTGGAGAGAAAGACAACCAAATGGGCTAGAACAGCAAGGCATTTAAAACATTGGAGAGAAAGACAACCAAATGGGCTAGAACAGCAAGGCATTTAAAACATTGGAGAGAAAGACAACCAAATGGGCTAGAACAGCAAGGCATTTAAAACATTGGAGAGAAAGACAACCAAATGGGCTAGAACAGCAAGGCATTTAAAACATTGGAGAGAAAGACAACCAAATGGGCTAGAACAGCAAGGCATTTAAAACATTGGAGAGAAAGACAACCAAATGGTCTAAAACAGCAAGGCATTTAAAACTTTGGAGAGAAAGACAACCAAATGGTCTAAAACAGCAAGGCATTTAAAACATTGGAGAGAAAGACAACCAAATGGGCTAGAACAGCAAGGCATTTAAAACATTGGAGAGAAAGACAACCAAATGGTCTAGAACAGCAAGGCATTTAAAACATTGGAGAGAAAGACAACCAAATGGGCTAGAACAGCAAGGCATTTAAAACATTGGAGAGAAAGACAACCAAAATGGGCTAGAACAGCAAGGTATTTAAAACATTGGAGAGAAAGACAGCCAAATGGTATAGAACAGCAAGGCATTTAAAACATTGGAGAGAAAGACAACCAAATGGGCTAGAACAGCAAGGCATTTAAAACATTGGAGAGAAAGACAACCAAATGGGCTAGAACAGCAAGGCATTTAAAACATTGGAGAGAAAGACAGCCAAACGGTATAGAACAGCAAGGCATTTAAAACATTGGAGAGAAAGACAACCAAATGGTCTAGAACAGCAAGGCATTTAAAACATTGGAGAGAAAGACAACCAAATGGTCTAGAACAGCAAGGCATTTAAAACATTGGAGAGAAAGACAACCAAATGGGCTAGAACAGCAAGGCATTTAAAACATTGGAGAGAAAGACAACCAAATGGGCTAGAACAGCAAGGCATTTAAAACATTGGAGAGAAAGACAACCAAATGGGCTAGAACAGCAAGGTATTTAAAACATTGGAGAGAAAGACAACCAAATGGGCTAGAACAGCAAGGCATTTAAAACATTGGAGAGAAAGACAACCAAATGGGCTAGAACAGCAAGGCATTTAAAACATTGGAGAGAAAGACAACCAAATGGGCTAGAACAGCAAGGTATTTAAAACATTGGAGAGAAAGACAAACAAATGGGCTAGAACAGCAAGGCATTTAAAACATTGGAGAGAAAGACAAACAAATGGGCTAGAACAGCAAGGCATTTAAAACATTGGAGAGAAAGACAACCAAATGGGCTAGAACAGCAAGGCATTTAAAACATTGGAGAGAAAGACAACCAAATGGGCTAGAACAGCAAGGCATTTAAAACATTGGAGAGAAAGACAACCAAATGGTCTAGAACAGCAAGGCATTTAAAACATTGGAGAGAAAGACAGCCAAATGGGCTAGAACAGCAAGGCATTTAAAACATTGGAGAGAAAGACACCAAATGGTATAGAACAGCAAGGCATTTAAAACATTGGAGAGAAAGACAACCAAATGGTCTAGAACAGCAAGGCATTTAAAACATTGGAGAGAAAGACAACCAAATGGTCTAGAACAGCAAGGCATTTAAAACATTGGAGAGAAAGACAACCAAATGGGCTAGAACAGCAAGGCATTTAAAACATTGGAGAGAAAGACAACCAAATGGGCTAGAACAGCAAGGCATTTAAAACATTGGAGAGAAAGACAACCAAATGGGCTAGAACAGCAAGGCATTTAAAACATTGGAGAGAAAGACAACCAAATGGGCTAGAACAGCAAGGCATTTAAAACATTGGAGAGAAAGACAACCAAATGGGCTAGAACAGCAAGGCATTTTAAACATTGGAGAGAAAGACAACCAAATGGGCTAGAACAGCAAGGCATTTAAAACATTGGAGAGAAAGACAACCAAATGGGCTAGAACAGTAAGGCATTTAAAACATTGGAGAGAAAGACAACCAAATGGTCTAAAACAGCAAGGCATTTAAAACATTGGAGAGAAAGACAACCAAATGGGCTAGAACAGCAAGGTATTTAAAACATTGGAGAGAAAGACAACCAAATGGTCTAAAACAGCAAGGTATTTAAAACATTTGAGAGAAAGACAACCAAATGGGCTAAAATAAAATTTAGGTCTAACGCAAACTTTGCCTGAGGGAGTTACAATCATAGCTTTATTACATTAATAGTTTTATGATATGGTAATCATATATAATTTGAAGCATGTCAATGTGAAAGACATTGTTCCTGAGTTGACGATACCGTCAGTGACAGATATTCCAACAGAAACGATACAGACCAGTTCATGTTTACAATCGGCGGACATTAGTGAAATAAGCTTGGATTCAGTTTGATATTCACCCGCTCAGTATCGGTTTTGATAACGTATTCGACAAGTTGACAGACGACGGTTGCCTAGCGATGGGACAGAAATTTATACACTAGAACTGATGTTACTTTAAAAATTTCAAATTAAAACGATCAGTCATTCAACCGATTAAAACCTATTCTTAACTTGTTTAGTCTCTCCAAATTTCTTTAATAAATAACGGTTAATCCTCTGCTATTTCCTATTAACAGTTTGTGTCCTACTCAATATAGAGGATTTGTCCCATCTCCGCAATGTAAAATGTTCCTCGTTGTCGCAGAAATCTAATCAACAGAGAATTCTGAAATGTTTGTAAAACGAGCCGAAATAATTCAATAGAGTATTCCTAGCGTCTTACGGACAAACTTCACATAAACTCAATGAAATAAACAGCGATCAAGAATAAAACAAGTGATTAGTATTCTGTTAACGTTCTAAACATTCTTCAGAGGGAATAATGAACGGGACAACGACGACAAAAAATATCACAAACCTTATTGAAATAATTATTCTACAAAGTAAACATTCAAACTTGATGGAATTAAAGGATTCACATGACAAAGTTTAGTTTTACATCGATTTTACACCTTAATTCGAAACTGAACAGTTTTACTTTTGACTAAGCGTTTGAAACATATTCTTTTTACTCAATACATTGGATATAAGTAAAGCACTCCAAACTTCAATACACTCCCAAGTTATATTCTTAATTTTAAGTTGATAAAATAACTAATTCACAGCATTATATCTTTGAGAATGCCTAACGCAGATTCTAATTTCTTGTTCTCGCAGTAGCGAAATGGTGTCAATCCAGTCTAAATCTTTTATTTACAAGCATTCTAATATTCTTCTTTGTTAAGTTAGTTTCTGTCATCTAATAGATTGAGAATCTCTGATGCCTGTTACACAGTTCATATTTGTGGAAATATTCTTTGATAAAAATTATTTGTACTTGGAATATAAGAACTCGTACTAAAAATGTTTTGCCTTAAGAACGGAATATAAGAACTCGTACTAAAAATGTTTTGCCTTTAGAACATTTACGAGTTTAGAATTGTTGAAAGACATAGAAAGCGGCCGATAAACACAACATACTGAAGAAAAACATTCTGTAATAATGTTCTTGAAAAAGATTCCGAAATAATGGCCTGTGTTGTTTGATGGATTTAATTTTCTAGAGTCATTCTAAAGCTTCAAATCTCACTTTCGGCTAAATTTACAAGCATTCTAACATCTATTGATTATGAATATCTCTTGACTAAAGGCTTCCGCCGTGGATTTCATGGGCTTCTCTGTAAATGTCCTGGAAGGTTTTTAATCGATCTTCAGGAAACTATCCAGTTAGAAAGTTTGTCAACAAAATTTCTCATATAATTTGAGTGCAGTCTGTCAAATGTTTCAGGGACAAAAAAATAGTCTTGCAAAAGAAAATTTTCAACGTCCATTATCTGATATAATTATAAAAAAAAATGTCATCTTTGATCATAATTTTCAATCTTAAATATATCTAGATATAAACAAGTTTGTTACTAATGAGAACACGATACTTTTGATATCTTTTAATCATGCGGCATGCAAAAGTAGGATTTTTCCTAAAACGTCCACTAGAACCACGTACACATCTATATACATACATAGTTTAAAGTATGGCAGATCTTGCAGGCGATATAGAAGAATATGTAAACTATCTCACACTATTAAAAAATGTGAACAAAAGACAAACTTAATATTTATTAAACGTCATAGTCAGTCTTCACCAGTCACATGTGTCACGGTTACATGTCACAGCCATTTATCACTATCTTATGCATTAACTGTCACATTCAACCGTCATCTTGGATATGTGTTAACTGTCACATGTTTTAACTGTCACAGTAACCGTCATCTTGAATATGTGTTAACTGTCACAATGTGTGGTCTACTTTATATATGTTTACTGTCAAAGTCTGGTCAAATGCTAACGTGTTAACTGTCACTGTCAACGTGTTAACTGTTAGTTAGTCGTCAATGCAATGCGTTTTAACAGTCACAGTCGGTCATCACCTGTTATGTTAATTCATTGTCAGTTGTCTCCTGCTATTACATTATGTGTGACAGCCAGTCGCGACTGTCCTAAGTTCTACATTAACTGTCAAAGTTAGCCGTCACTTGTCAAATATGTTCAACCGTCATGAAACAATCAGTCGTGCTTACCCCTTTTATGCGTTACTGTAACTGTCAGTCGTAACCAAATTCATTGCATTTTGAAATGTTTTTTAGAAATTTGATTTCAAGAATGAGAAAATCCATTATAACGAGTTAAGAGCATTAAAAGAAATCCTGTATCATCCGTCTTATTCAATATTCTCGTTTGGGCTATTTTTGTTGAAAAGTCATATTTTGATAAATGTGTTATGGAAGCCATGTAAATTGTTCGGTCGTCTTTTTCAGTAGTTTTCTCATAAACCGTTAAACTTTCTCCACCCTGACATGTTATCAGAAGATAAAATTTGTTGAACTCAAATGTATCGGCGCTTTTGTTTATGATAAGCTTATCTAACTAAATAAGGCAAATCGTGTCGAAAATATCATGGCTATATTTGTCGAATTTAAAGATAATCCGATTTTTATTGAGAACTAGCTATAATATATTCTGCAACAAAATACTAGTTATTAAAGAGTGTACTGTTACTAATCAGGAAAAGTGCAAAACCATAAAGTTCGTCTTAGTAGAGTGAAATGAAATATTTGTTCCCGACTTCAAAGTTTTTTTGAATATTACACTGGTTACAATTCAATGCGACAGATTAGTTACGAAGTTACAAAACAACTAAGATATTGACAGTTGTTAATACAGTACTTTACTAGTTTTCATTATTTTACTAGTTTTCGATATAGTACCCTATTAGTTTTCAATATATAGTTTTCAGCCAGTTGTCATTCAATATAGTACTCTACCAGCTGTCAATATAGGACCTTTCTAGTTGTCAATATAGGACCTTTCTAGCTGTCAATATAGACCTTTCTAGCTGTCAATATAGGACCTTTCTAGCTGTCAATATAGGACCTTTCTAGTTGTCAATATAGGACCTTTCTAGTTGTCAATATAGGACCTTTCTAGTTGTCAATATAGGACCTTTCTAGTTGTCAATATAGGACCTTTCTAGCTGTCAATATAGGACCTTTCTAGTTGTCAATATAGGACCTTTCTAGCTGTCAATATAGGACCTTTCTAGCTGTCAATATAGGACCTTTCTAGTTGTCAATATAGGACCTTTCTAGTTGTCAATATAGGACCTTTCTAGCTGTCAATATAAAACTCAACTAGTTTTCAATATGGTACTTAACTAGTTTTTAATATAGTCTTTAGCCAGTTGTCAATATAAATCTTTATTAGTTGTCAACTTTACTATTTGTCATTATAGTACGTAACTAGATGTCAATACAGTTCTTAACTAGTTGTCTATTGTTACAGTACTTTTCTAGTTGTCAATACCGTACATTACTAGTTATCAATATAGTACTTAACTAGTTATTAATACAGCACTTAACTAGTTATTAATATAGTACTTAACTAGTTATTAATATAGTTTTTTACTAGTTGTCAATATCACACTTTACTAGTTGTCGATATAGTTCTTTTCTAGTTATCAATATAGTTCGGTACTAGTTATCAATATATTATTTTACTAGTTATCAATATAGCACTTAACTAGTTATCAGTATAGTACTTGACTAGTTATCAATGTAGTGATAATACAGAACTTTCCTACTTGTCAATAAAGTGTATTACTAGTTGTCAATATAATACTTTACCAGATATGACAATATAATGATGTCATTGACTATATGTAAATACTAATAGACAATACATAACTTTCCTGAAAATATCAATAAAATCTTCAGTTTTTAAAAATCAATGAAAATGGTTTATACCCAGAGAATTTTTTCGTGTTTCTCTCAGATGTACTCTTCTGTCGAGTAAAATGTTTACGTTTCTCTTGCAGATACCCAATACGTGTCTATTATGTCATTCATCAACCACAGTATTTATTTACACCTATCAATGTAAGTGTGAATCGGAATGACTACAATAAAACTGCGACTGTCTGATATGAGATATATTAAACGTAAAAGTTTAATAATTCGTTGACAGCGGCATGTCGTTCGATTCTCAGGGTTTAATTTGACCAAATTTGAACATGTCTGTAGATGATTAGCAATGAAATTACCACCTAGGGTATATTCTGAATTTCGTAACACTTTCTGCTAATGGTAGTGACACACATGCAGGTGCCCAAAGCCGGAAAGTTAATTAGCGGGTCGACAGAAGCCGTTCAAAGATTCTTGATGTAATTGTAACATATTCTATAAACTGTATAGATCCTAAGCTGGAATCAAATTTAATATCTGTCATTCTGATTTTAAAACGCTGATACAGAATAGTTATATTTTGTGAAATTATACCACCAGTCAAATTGCATGGACATATTTTTCTCATGGATGTGTAAAAATTGTTGGCATAGAAACATTAGTTGTTTTTTTACATAAAACGAACGGGCTTTTCGACCTTGAAATTGTTTTGTTATCACTTCACAAAACATTAATTGATAATAATAAAATGTGTACGTGGCCCAAGAAATATTCCTTTTTGTCATTTTAATTCTATGAATTTTTAAAATAATGCTCTGACATTCAGTTTTCTTTAGTTCCTATGACTTATGACCTATGATTTTTTTATAACATACTTTTTTTAAATGTTAATTCTTGTCTATTCCCTATAACGGCTGGATTATTCGGAAAAGAGCTGGCGTAGTTTACAGGTCGAAGTGCTTGGAAATCATGTGAAAAAAAATCAGTTTCATAGAAAGTATTTTCCGCGCAATAAAACCCATGTGTGTTGACCTCTATCGATCAATATACAGTTTAAAACCTATGAAATCTAGAAAAAATCTCTTCTTTATTTGTGAAATATTAATTTTCTTCGTTCGCAAGAATAATCCAAGCAAAAAACTCTTTAGAAATGGTGAGTTATTAACAATAATATATCTTCCTTCAAAGAATGTAAAAGATTCAGGAGAAAACAATAGAACTAAGTTCAGCGGTTATTATATAGTCATCAATTAACACAATCTATTAACAATGGTATATATGTTCTACTGACAAATATTAATAAAGTATTTAAACAATAAATATCAATATCAAAATATATTTATTTCTTTTTTACAAAAAGTATGTAAGTTATCAACACTTTTCAACCGTTTTATCTAGCTCTGAATCCGTTGAACTCGTTTAATTTTTTGCTATAACAGAGATGACTGTCCGCTGAGAATAATTGCGCTGAAGAAACTTTGGGTTTAAAATTGCTTTGAAATATATTTCTTATAAAAATATCGATAATAAAGTAAAAGATATTTCTGGCAACATAGTAATAAAAAAAAGAACTCGGGCAGAGTAACAAATTTCAAGACACCAAACAGGCAAACATTAACAAGTTTATAAGATGCCTTTTCATGAAATAAGCCTATTAAAATTAAATGTTTCTATAAAATATCCCTAAAGTATCATTTCACTCTATCAACGCACCGTATGCACTTCATATTATCAGCTGGAGTCTCGACAAACCAAATCACTGGTGTGGTTAGTTACAGGTTTGATTGTTAAATTGAGCGCATGCTCTGTAATGACTGAGTTCCTAATATTTTTAACACCTAAACATATTTTCTGACTTACCGCTCGATATGTTCTTTTTTGTCCTGCGTGTTTCCCTCCTCGTCCATCCATCTCCACGTGTACTCCATATATGATGTCAAAGAAATCCTCCACAATGGCCACTCGTTTATACTCCTTACTAGTATCATTACTGTTAGAATCTGTCTACAAAATAATCATATTCAAAATAAAAACCATGATAACCTTGAAATATAACCTTGTATTGAATATAATTTTTACTGTTTAACTTCTATTGTATTTTTCAAGATATAAGGCAAAGATTTTAGATTAGTCAAAACATCATATAAAGACCCCTCCTACAATGAGTCCGTTCGTTAATAGTCAAAAACAGACCAGCCATCACAACTGTCTTTTGAATCGTAGATAATAGATATAAGAAGATGTGGTATGAGTGCCAATGAGACAACTCTCCATCCAAGTCACATTTTATAAAAGTAAACAAGTATAGGTTAAGTTATGGTCTACAACACAGAGCATAGGCTCACACCGAACAGCAAGGGCCCCAAAAAACTAGTGTAAAACCATTCAAACGGGAAAACTATCGGTCTAATCTATATAAAAACGAGAAAGAGAAACACTTATGAAGCACATAAACAGACGACAACCACTGAACATCAGATTCCTAAGAGAAAAAGATTTTGTCATTTTTACCGGAAAATTGAATGATTACCATATTCAAAAACTTACGCTTCCATACTCTGGTAATACTGTATTCTCTTTTCTATCTTACCACAACAAAAAACATTCATGAAATGTAAAAATAAATAACATTAAACTTTTAAATAAAATCTTTAAAGTAAATGATGCTTATTATATGATGAGAAAAACCAAGAAAACAATAATTTAAACCATGTTTACCAAGATAGAGTACAACAATAAACAAGGTTTGAATTCTAGATGATCTCCTCACCCTTTATATAACAAATGTATTTGCGAAGCCAAAGCCAAGTTTTAATAAACTCCTAGTGGTAACAATGTAATGTGATGTATGTACAACAGTAAAACAACAACTTATATGTATGGTCACCAAAATATGGACAATGTGACCTTCAACAATGGACAAGCACCCACGCTGTAAACATTACCTCTAAATCTCTGTACCGTTGTGAATCACTGAGAGTGTAGACACGAAAAATACAATAACAACACACAACAATATACAAACAGATGATGAAAAACACATTCCTGAGACATGCGCATCATAACTAAGCGGGATAAACTTTTCTTGGGGTACCCATCCCGAATTCTTTTATCAGTAAAAGAACAAAAGTATGCTTCCAAAACACATAAAATTAATTTTAACTAGAAAAAAAACCCCTTAAATTATGAAAAAAAAATGATACAAACAATACTATATTATGCAATTAAAATGAATGTGAGATCTCGATTGAAATCTTTCTATTATAAATCATACCTTCTTACACTCTAATAGTTATATTACTTGGTGTGGCCTTTTATAATATTCTATTAGCGATATAGTAATATGATTTATAAACAGTGAAATAACAGCTATAGAGTGTCCCTTCTGGATTTTAGCTCCAGGTAAAGACAAATTGACAAGCCTGTTAAGACGACTGTCTGTTTTGTAAATATTATTGTTTTTAATCTCAAATAAATGAGCCTACACATCGTATATCAATAGCCAGTTTTGTTTCATGTCCCAAAGTCATTGTTTTGCGCTGAAACTCATTTGGATCCCGGATTGAGATCACCTGCTACCCGATACGATCCCACGGAGCATTATTACCACGACTAATAGTTTAGTAATAACCAGCTCTGTTTGAAGGAACCTGAAGTCAGATAAAAGAGGCTCTTATTGATCTCGGACGGACAAATTAAAATACACTCGTATTAGAGAACAAAGATGTATAACTAACTCAATCATCCCTTTAGAAGATGATTTTTATTAGAAAATATAATTTTGCAGAAAACATCAGTATCAAATTACCGTCCTAAAATTGTTGATGACAGCATCTTATTGAGGTGTTTGTCAAAGGTTTTACCTGTTTACCAAGATTACGTTTTATGGAATTTAATACAAACCATTCTGCTCTAATTAAAGTCGTTATTTTATTCTTTTAACTGAAGATGTTTAAAAGAATTATCCTAAGTGGGATGACTCGTAGGTTAAGATAGACCATTTTAATTGTGACTTTGCAATTCATAGAATAAATGAACGAAACAATACAATCTAGTAGCAAATATATAAGACTGCATATTTCAAACTAAAATGCACGCAGCAATGTCAGGGGCGGATCCAGGCTCTGATGAAAGGCGACTTACAAACGTAGCAGGCGTAGCACGGAACACATGTTTAAATAAGTTTATTTATTTCGAAAAAACTACAAAACAATAAGAAAGAAAAAAAACGCAAAAAGAAAAGGAAGGAAAACACAATTAGCTTTAAAATAGATATAAGAAGATGTGGTAATCGTGACAATGAGAAAACTCTCCATCAGAGTCACAGTTTGTAAAAGTTAACCATTATAAGTCAAAGTACGTTGCAAATGACATTTCACCATAATTATTCTTTTAATTTTTAGTCAGCCTTCTTTTTTATATTTGAAGGCAAATAACTCTACTGATTTGTTACAGATTTTAAAGAATTATATAGTGCGGCCGCAGGTCGACCGGCAGGAAAAAAGTTTTTACGAGGGAGAATTTTTCATCGAAGAACCGTGGAAGATGTTTTAGCTGGATTCCGCGGGTCCTATACGACGAGCGGGGCAGAAAAAAATATCATCGGGAAAAAATTTCACGTTTTAAGATGCACGGTCCCTTTTGGAAATGTCGCTGCTGGTGGGTGTGTGACATTATAACCAAAGTAAGTTTTACTGTATATTATGCTATCGTCTCGAACTCGGTGAAATGTTAGAGGTTAATATAGTGTTATTATATATGTAGGACTCTAAAGTGCGATGGGGACGCTAAAGTACGATGGTCACGCTAAGTGCGATGGTCTACGCTAAAGAACGTGGTTCCATACGCTAAAGTGCGATGGTCCGGGAAAATATAGACGTAAGAACGTAGTTCGATAATGACGTTCACGTTGTTTATACAAACTAAAAATGAGCATACCGGTAAATATATTAGGAATATTTGATTAACAATTTTTAACACCACATGTCTATGACTTACGAGTAATTGATTGAATTTTACATGAAATATAATATTAGCAAAACATAAATAACCTTTATCGCAATTATTACTAGGTCGGACTTGTTAATTTAGAAACAATTACTTACGCCTACCGCTAAATTGTAAAGCCTATCACATATTTTATATCTTAGCATAATAGCTTTTGCAAAAAGACTTTGTAAACGTCTATGTTTTAATACGTCGAATCTTACCCTTTGAACCATCACACTTTAGCGTGATACACCATCGTACTTTAGCTAACAAACAACCAATGCACTTTAGCGTGAGACACCATCGTACTTTAGCGTAGACCATCGCACTTTAGCGTGACCATCGCACTTTAGAGTACCATCGCACTTTAGAGTCCTAGATATATACCAAAAAACATTTATACTTTAGTTTACACAAATATATGCTGCATTATAGCATTTATAGATATTTTTCTTTATATCGAATTTTTCTTCTCTTTTTAGTACTTCTCTTCTTTCATTCCTATAATTTTATTTAATTCAATTCGTCGCTATGGAGAAATAATAAATGTCTTTGTAATAAGTCTAAAATTACCAGAAATGCCCACGTATCCCATGGAAATAATATAAATTGTGTTTTCGACAAATCTTATTAAAACCTGGCATGTGTTTTACTAGTATAAAATGATCCAGTCCAATTTTAACATTTATGAAGTCAATTTCATGTATTTTTTAATGTAACTTTATTGCTTTGTACAATAAATTCTGTAATGATGCAAAATTAAGACCGAAGGTTAAAAAGACGTTGAGAAAAAACTTGTAAGATATCTAGAACCCACATTACATATTGTTTTACGATGGAAGGGTGTATGTGGATGTTCTTTAATCGGATATTGTGCGGAGTTTAAATGATAGAGACTGTCGCAATAACCATTGCGCAATATAACATATCATGAATGGTAATACAGCAGAACACGACGAACGGAGTATTTTTAAATGAAAAACATTTCAAATCAGAATCTGTTTTTTTTTTATTCTTAGACAAAAAAGCAACAATTTTTTTTATTGGTAAAACACAGTTTTGAATGTCAGAAAAATTTATTTGTTCTTTTCTTAACACTACAGGGAACCATGGTAACCACATAGGTCTTTTAATCAGCGAGTAAATCATGAATCCAGAGACGAGATTTAGCTAGCCCTGAAATAATAATGTATACTAGTTTAAGGAAATGGATCACACAAAACTCTGAACCATATAATTGAACCAAAATTTAAAAAAAAACCACTCAAGACTTACAAAGGCTATAGGTTCCTGACATGGGACAGGCGTAAAACCATGGCGGGGTTAAACATGGTTTGTGAGATATCAACCCTCCCTTACACCTCAATAGTTAGTTTATAATAATTTGTTTCTTTACTAAAAGAAAATATTCGTTCTTGGTTTTATGGGTTCTTCCTAACATTACTGGATATTTAAATTTCCGTTCTAGTGAAGACAGCTATGGTTATATATTCTACATGTATTCGATTCCGGTATTCTGTCCATCCAATGGTAAACAGGTTACCTATTGACTACACTATTATTCTGTCCATCCAATGGTAAACAGGTTACCTATTGACTACACTATTATTCATACATTATACATGTGGACATAGGAGAAACGACACCGAAAACCTAGTAAGTCAAAAAATAGGGGAAAAGTTATACAAATAATAAATTACTAAACCAAATAGACAAAAAGAACGACAGAAAAAAACCTTGAAGATACAAAAAGAAAATCAAAAGTATGAAAAGGACCAAAGTAATCCACCTGCATTCAGTTCTCACAGAAAGCATTTATCGTATGTCATTCTAATCCATATGAAATACTAATGATTAAATATTAATTTAAAAACCAGAGTGACCATCATCATTTTGGTATTACCCGTTTGGGGTATTTTTTATTTTTCCGCTACAAATTAGAAATGAAAACTCCTTGTGATTTGGTAATAAACATTCCATGACCATTATTAATATCACAACGTAATATTACAAATGGTAGGAATTTTAATATTTCCCAGTTTTGATACCTTAATGTATGTTTTGTAATATAGGATTTTATGTTCAAATATAACGATCGGTTTAAGCAATGGATTAAGGAAAGAATTACAATGTACCACTCCTGGGTCTCGTCTTCTCCGATTGGTGAATCCGGATTGTGTTTCTAGTGTCCTGGGACGCATCAAAATTGTTGTAAAACAATTAAAGGAAATTGGAACGGAGAACAAGCGGCTACATTGCCCCGTAAACGAAACTTGATTCCTTTGAGGCAAATTTTCTCAAAGTTTCAGTAGCTAATACGTCATTAAAACGAAGCTTAAACTTAATAGAGAAAAATTGTCACTCTTTTTGTCAATCCTGATTTTATCTTCTGTCGGGAGTACGTTTTAGTATGATGTACATGAAAATGATAAATTCTTTCTCATTTTAGCCGTTCATAAGATCTGGGAAAATATTATTTAACGACGTAGGCGAACTGTATAAACACATTAACAAAGCCAAAAAATGTTTTGTTTAAAATCCTGAGGGAAGTTAGTGTGGGAAATTAGAAGGTTGGACATTTCCTTTTCTTTTTTTATACAGACAAATTATCAATATCCTATTTTTATCTGAAAGTCAGTTTACTATATTTCTTTTAAAAAAAATGGATAAGTTTTTACACAAATTTCACTTTTTTAAAAACAATCTGTTTTTTTTTTTTTTTTTTAAGTATATATCAATTTGAATATACAAAACATAAGGTTTCAATCAATTTATGAAAAAATGACACACATGCAGGTCTTCCGAATGTTGCTGTCGAGTCAAATCAGCATTTTAACATTTGTAGGAAGGTATAGTTAACGTTGATGGTCATAATACAGCATCACCAATTTTGATTTAAATACTAGAACACATTTGTGTTTAGGGTCCAGTTGAAGCCCGTCTCCGAGTGTGAGATCTTCTCGTTGTGTTGAAGACCCATTGATGGCCTTTGGCTGTTTTCTGCTCTTTGGTCGGGTTGTTGTTTCTTTGACACATTCCCTATTTCCGTTCTCTATTTCAATTGAACAGCAAGAATAATTTTTTGATACAAAAATACAGTCTGTTTAGTGTATATAAGTCAAACCATGGAAGTAATATTTAGATATTACTTCCATGGTCAAACAAACACTATTAATGTCTCGTCGTCGGTGTATAGACTTATCAAAACTGAAAGCAGCTATACGTGTTTTATCTTGCTTTTACCTATACGTGGTTTTGTCTTATTCTTTAACTGCGAGCAACAAAAAGCATGAAAATATAAAAATTCACATTATTTAAAAAAGAGGGAGACAACGCCATGGCTAAAAATGAAAAAGACAAACAGACAAACAATAGTACACATGACATAACATAGAAAACTAAAGAATAAACAACACGAACCCCTAATTTAAGATTAATAAATATGTATTTATAGTTTTTCGTGTTGTTTGGTTGCTACTTCATTGACTAACCCACTCATCTCATATTAAATAATCTTTACATATAGATATGATTCAAGGGTGAAAACATCAAATAGATAATTTATTATATACCTTTTAAAACGGTATGTAAAGTCCTCCCTTCATTTCTTTTTTACTCTGAGGTAACAACCCTTTTTTCTATTTAAAAAAAAGGGGTGTGATAATTTCAAGAAACAAATATACTGAAGGGAAAAATTTCAAAAAAAGGGTTTGATTCCATTGAAAATTAAGAGAAAATAATACAACATTGAGTTAAAAAAATATAACATTTTTAAAAAAGTGTTTATTTTTTAGTCGTATTTCGGTTTGTCCCCCACCTCTCCGCAAAACATAAATTAAAAAAAAAACCATATAAAAGAATACCAAAAGACGAAAGGTTGGTAATAGTTAGAGCATTGCCTTTGGAATGGTTTATAATTTCTTTAAATAATTATTAGTTTCAACTATAAAATTATATGACTCAATCGGATTTGTTTTTCTTTGCAATTTTAACATAATAATAGTTTGAAATAATTATTTGATTCAGTCAGATTTTTCTTTAATTTTGTGTTTTTCGCTAAGATTGACGTACTTGTGACAATATCAAAAATCTGCAAAACCACAAACCCTACAAATAAATAGCTTCACACTTTGAAGAATATTATGCTTTAGTTTCTGTTGTTGCTGTTGTTCAAAGGAATCATATATAAAAAAATGATATATTTATTTCATTTTCTCATCTCTCTAAAAAAACATCCTTGTAATAGAGGTTTTCTTTCATTTTAAGTGGTTTATTTAAAGTTCAGGTTAAGAGAATTTGTACTGTAACGGGATAGATAACCAGGAAAAAGGACGGATGTTTAACTATCATCTTCTTTCCGGTTTTGACGGGACAAATAAGATAAACCACGGAAGTGAGATGAGTATCCCTGGTGATAGAAACCGATTTATTTTTGAAGTCCCATCTGAGTTTACCGGATGATAGAAATTAAGTTTCCATGGAAACATAAAGGCAAGGTAACCGCGTTGTTTAGCTGATGTGACAATACCAGAAGTTTCTCATCGATACAAGCCCTCGAGTTGAAATGAATCTAAATAATTACTAATATTTTCTTCTGATTCTTCCTTTTTAGTCCTTGTCCCGTTATATCTATTCTAATTAATCATTGCTTTTGTCCCCTGGTTTCTCATTAATGAACTATTTTGTCAAATCATTTTTGCTATCCATTGATTCATTCGCTTTCAATATCCTTTCTTACTTTTCCAACCATATTTGACGACACGAAAATTATATATCTGCCTTAACAATTCCTTTTGTTACAAATATTAATCTGCGGGCCTAATTAGCCCGAGTTCTGTAGCAGGTAATCTTTTCTCCTACAGAAACCAGGAATCAGCACGAGGCGTTTCCGATTAGCTTAGACTGGCCGCGCACCTGTCCGTAAAGGTGATAGCTATAATATATATCGTTAGCTACTGTAATTACTTATCTGATACATATACCTGTTTCCTAGGTAACAAAATCTATAAAACCAAAACGAGCAAGAATTATTCTAAATAACACTGACGAAATAAAACAGCAAATGCGTGTTAGTTAGAAAGTTTTTTTGGCTAATATATCGTAAAACATTTTTTCATTATATAGTTTATAAAGATGTTTATTATCAGTCGTATTTTTTTCTTTTTTAATATATAATGGTTTACTTTGACAGTTTGCAAAAAAAGAACTTTAATATATAATTGTTATGGGACGGGGTGTTAAACTCATGTGTTAATGTGACTTATATAAATATGAACAAATATGGCATTGGAAAGGACAAAGAGAGCAGTGTGATCATTCCAGTAACAGTTTGCAGCAGACACCTGCCTATTTTACTTACATATTCATTCATTTTTGTAATATTGTCTTTCTATTCTTTCAAAGAAAATAGTTTCCTTAAAGCATCCATTAAAATATATCTTGTTTTTGATCAATAAAGTGGAGTTTGATGAGAGAGTGGTATCACAGTCAGTTTTTAGTTTGATGGATAATATAGTTAAGAGTGTCTTAGCGTGAACTTAATTTCGAGTCATGGATTTTTTAAACTCTCGAGAGAATTTTAGGTATTAAATGGGACAAAATTTCTCATCACCGGGATGCAAAAATCCTAGCAGTGGTGACAGTCATATTGATGTCTGCCATTATAAGGCTCAGAAGTGTCCAGTAATGAGACACACATAATATTCTACTGTCCGGTCGACCGTCAAACTAATTTCGGACTTTAGTATTGAATAAATAGTCGCCCTGTATATATACAAGATCGATGCTTCCTTCAAAACAACGTAAAAAGTCTGAGAGATTTTGTGCAGTTGGTCGAGACCCGACTGAGTACAACATATATGTAAGCTTCAGGATATCGTGGTCGGATTAAAGTATATAAATATATAACTATCATATTGCGTTGTTAAAACTTTGAAATAGTCATTTAAGTATTCATTTTGTTTTATTTAAGAAATACATACATGAAAAAAAATTATATATACATCATTAAAATTTTTAAGCAACAACTTATTTTTTTAAAATTTGAAAGTTTCACTACTTACAACAGGTTTAGTTGGAACATATAAGCAAGTTCTTGATGGGTCACTCCCGTCTACAGGTCCTAAACGGAATCCTTTTGCTTTAACCCAAAATCTGAATTTAGAATTTCCAGCCGTCGGAGGCTCATCCCCTGTCAGGATATCTGTTATACGTTGGTACTTTTTATGTGTCACTGTTTTTGTTTTTCCACTGTCCCCATAATTCTGGATGGCCCAGTAGTGAAAAGATTCATACATTTCCCTCTTTCCTTCGTCTTTCAGAGAGTAAGATAAATTGTTACTATCCATTTGCAGACGACAGCTTTCAGGACGGCAGAAGATTCACGTTTAGGTCTTTATTAGTAAGGCGGGACTTGCGTACATCGAGCAATCACGTCCAGTAGTAAAGTGTCACAAACATAACGGATAACTTATCCACATGTCCAATCACCAGTTATAGGTAAAAAAAAATCCTAATTATCAAAACCAATATGATATTTCTTCTGTGGATGTCATAAATGAAGAGTTATACATTAATTATTTCCGCTGTCTGTAGAGAGCATATTAACAGTGACAAAACTGCATATCCTTTTTCTCGATCGATTGATTTTAAGTCGAAACTGGACAATTTTATAAATATCTTTAAAGTACCTAAATTACTCATAAAATTAATCCTATATGTAGTTGTTGTAGATATACATATTTATTTGTTATATAATTAAAAAGATGTCCCAGTCATTGCTAAATATCGATTTTATATCAAATTAACCGGTGAAATGTTACAAGTTAGTTAGAACAAAGGTGGAAGCTTGTGTATTTTAATGTATACTTTACTTATATTGCCACACTAATAACTATTAATAATTAATTATGATTCAGATTCAGATTCAATGGTTTATTCATAAATGTATTGTATATATAAAGTCTCACCACAGATAATAGGATTCATAGGATAATATATTTTAAAAAATATGAGGGAATTTTAAATCACAATATATATCTATACATTGTTTATATCTACAGTTTAAACAGTATGACATATAAAAACAACACCCCCCTTAAAAAAAAAAATCAAAAAAGAATGCTGAAGTCTGAAGGTTAACTAAATAAGGTAAATGTATGATAAATGATAAAAAAAAAAAAAAAAAAAAAAAAACCCAACACGATGTAAACTTAAATGTATTTCAATGTATTTCGATGTGTATTGAATATGGCACACCTTCACGACATTTGGGCTCTGGACGATAGTCATTATTTTTCATTTGCAATTACACCACATTTCCTTTTTTGTGTAGGCAATCACACTACATCTCCTTTTTTGTGTAGGCAATCACACTACATCTCCTTTTTTGTGTAGGCAATCACACTACATCTCCCTTTTTTGTGTAGGCGATCACACTACATCTCCTTTTTTGTGTAGGCAATCACACTACATCTCCCTTTTTTGTGTAGGCAATCACACTACATCTCCTTTTTTGTGTAGGCAATCACACTACATCTCCTTTTTTGTGTAGGCGATCACACTACATCTCCTTTTTTGTGTAGGCAATCACACTACATCTCCTTTTTTGTGTAGGCAATCACACTACATCTCCTTTTTTGTGTAGGCAATCACACTACATCTCCTTTTTTGTGTAGGCAATCACACTACATCTCCCTTTTTTGTGTAGGCGATCACACTACATCTCCCTTTTCTCCTTATCTTATATACATTGAAGTAAAACATTCCAGCTGAAGTTCATTATTCAGATATGATCACGTTAATTGAGATTCTAATATAAATTTTGGTGTTTTTCACTCACTTGAGGTAAATTGTATGGGATATTTTGGTAGCAGAACGTCTTAATTGAGGATATATCTACTTACATACCATTAAAGTATTACTTTTTTGTTTTAACCTCTGGGAATAAAGTACATAATCAGCGCGGGACACTTCTTATGTCGACGTTCTCTGTCAAAGTTTAGTTCAATATTCAATGGCTGGGATCGGAGAGGGAAATAAATTGCAATGTGATTTCTCTGTGCAGTACTGGGACTGTGTTCTGGTTCAAAATCCTTTATTTTCCTCGATAATATCGGTTAGCTCAAATACTAATAAAAATATATCTATATGATCCATATCAAGTCAAGCTCATTGTATATTCACAAGAGGAATGATTTTTTCTTATGACAAGGGTATCAAGAAGGACATGCCTTAAGACATGATGCCGGAACACAATGACGACTGCTATACTCCTATTTTTGACATTTTACCTATTATGTCTGTTTGTTTTCACACATCGTTGCCAATGAGATTGAATTTTATGCGACTGTTATACAAGCGAGAGGTTTAACGAACTATAAAACCAGTTTTCATCCAACATTTCCTACACAGAAAAATGCCTGTACCAAGTCAGAAATATGACAGTTGTTATCCATTCGTTTGAATGTGTTTGAGCTTTTGATTTTGTCATTTGATTGAGAACTCTCTTTTATGAATTTTCTAGGAGTTCAGTATTTTTGTGATTTTACTTTTTCATATAATGAAATTCGTCAGTGGTTGTCTTTGTTTATATGTAATTGTTTTGTTCAATAAATAATTGAGTGTTGATGACTTTTTTGTGGTCTCTGTTTACTTCCTCGACATGGTGAAGAACCGGTACAATCTAGAACCTGACATTTTGTTTACACATTTACACGAGTGTTGACCTGTATATAATTTTTCTTGACATTTTTTCATGTCTCATTGGGCTGTATATGATATGTTTGTCTTAGTGTGCTGCATATGATTTTTTCATGTCTCATTGGGCTGCATATGATTTTTTTCATGTCTCATTGTGCTGTAAAGGAGTTTTTTTGTCTCATTGTGCTGTATATGATTAATTCTGTCTCATTGTGTTGTATATAATTTTTCCTGTCTCATTGTGCTGTATAAGATTTTTTTCCTATCTCATTGTTCTGTATAAGATTTTTTGTCTCATTGGGCTGTATATGATCTTTTTTGTCTAATTGTGCTGTATATATGATTTCTTTGTCTCATTGTGCTGTATTTGATATTTTTTGTCTTTGTGCTGTATATGGTTTTTCCTGTCTCATTGGGCTGTATATGATTAATTCTGTCTCATTGTGCTGTATATGAGTTTTTTCCTGTCTCATTGTGTTGAATATGATTTTTTCCTGTCTCATTGTTCTGTATATGATCTTTTTTGTCTCATTGTGATGAATATGATTATTTCTGTCTCATTGTGCTGTATATGATCTTTTTTGTCTCATTGTGCTGTATATGATCTTTTTTGTCTCATTGTGCTGTATATGAGTTTTTTTCCTGTCTCATTGTTCTGTATATGATCTTTTTTGTCTCATTGTGTTGAATATGATTTTTTCCTGTCTCATTGTGCTGTATATGATCTTTTTTGTCTCATTGTGCTGTATATGAGTTTTTTCCTGTCTCATTGGGCTGTATATGATCTTTTTTGTCTCATTGTGCTGTATATGATCTTTTTTGTCTCATTGTGCTGTATATGAGTTTTTTCCTGTCTCATTGGGCTGTATATGATCTTTTTTGTCTCATTGTGCTGTATATGATCTTTTTTGTCTCATTGTGTTGAATATGATTTTTTCCTGTCTCATTGTGCTGTATATGATCTTTTTTGTCTCATTGTGCTGTATATGATCTTTTTTGTCTCATTGTGCTGTATATGATTTTTCCTGTCTCATTGTGCTGTATATGATCTTTTTTGTCTCATTGTGCTGTATATGAGTTTTTTCCTGTCTCATTGGGCTGTATATGATCTTTTTTGTCTCATTGTGCTGTATATGATCTTTTTTGTCTCATTGTGCTGTATATGTGTTTTTTCCTGTCTCATTGGGCTGTATATGATCTTTTTTGTCTCATTGTGCTGTATATGATCTTTTTTGTCTCATTGTGCTGTATATGATTTTTTCCTGTCTCATTGGGCTGTATATGATCTTTTTTGTCTCATTGTGCTGTATATGATTTTTTTCCTGTCTCATTGGGCTGTATATGATCTTTTTTGTCTCATTGTGCTGTATATGATTTTTTCCTGTCTCATTGGGCTGTATATGATCTTTTTTGTCTCATTGTGCTGTATATGATTTTTTCCTGTCTCATTGGGCTGTATATGATCTTTTTTGTCTCATTGTGCTGTATATGATCTTTTTTGTCTCATTGTGCTGTATATGATCTTTTTTGTCTCATTGTGCTGTATATGATTTTTTCCTGTCTCATTGGGCTGTATATGATCTTTTTTGTCTCATTGTGCTGTATATGATTTTTTCCTGTCTCATTGGGCTGTATATGATCTTTTTTGTCTCATTGTGCTGTATATGATCTTTTTTGTCTCATTGTGCTGTATATGTGTTTTTTCCTGTCTCATTGGGCTGTATATGATCTTTTTTGTCTCATTGTGCTGTATATGATCTTTTTTGTCTCATTGTGCTGTATATGATGTTTTCCTGTCTCATTGTGCTGTATATGATCTTTTTTGTCTCATTGTGCTGTATATGATTTTTCCTGTCTCATTGTGCTGTATATGATCTTTTTTGTCTCATTGTGCTGTATATGAGTTTTTTCCTGTCTCATTGGGCTGTATATGATCTTTTTTGTCTCATTGGGCTGTATATGATCTTTTTTGTCTCATTGTGCTGTATATGTGTTTTTTCCTGTCTCATTGGGCTGTATATGATCTTTTTTGTCTCATTGTGCTGTATATGATCTTTTTTGTCTCATTGTGCTGTATATGATTTTTTCCTGTCTCATTGGGCTGTATATGATCTTTTTTGTCTCATTGTGCTGTATATGATTTTTTCCTGTCTCATTGGGCTGTATATGATCTTTTTTGTCTCATGGTGCTGTATATGATTTTTTCCTGTCTCATTGGGCTGTATATGATCTTTTTTGTCTCATTGGGCTGTATATGATCTTTTTTGTCTCATTGTGCTGTAAATGATCTTTTTTGTCTCATTGTGCTGTATATGATTTTTTCCTGTCTCATTGTGCTGTATATGATCTTTTTTGTCTCATTGTGCTGTATATGATTTTTCCTGTCTCATTGTGCTGTATATGATCTTTTTTGTCTCATTGTGCTGTATATGAGTTTTTTCCTGTCTCATTGGGCTGTATATGATCTTTTTTGTCTCATTGTGCTGTATATGATCTTTTTTGTCTCATTGTGCTGTAAATGTGTTTTTTCCTGTCTCATTGGGCTGTATATGATCTTTTTTGTCTCATTGTGCTGTATATGATCTTTTTTGTCTCATTGTGCTGTATATGATTTTTTCCTGTCTCATTGGGCTGTATATGATCTTTTTTGTCTCATTGTGCTGTATATGAGTTTTTTCCTGTCTCATTGGGCTGTATATGTTCTTTTTTGTCTCATTGTGCTGTATATGATCTTTTTTGTCTCATTGTGCTGTATATGAGTTTTTTTCCTGTCTCATTGTTCTGTATATGATCTTTTTTGTCTCATTGTGCTGTATATGATTTTTTCCTGTCTCATTGGGCTGTATATGATCTTTTTTGTCTCATTGGGCTGTATATGATCTTTTTTGTCTCATTGTGCTGTATATGATCTTTTTTGTCTCATTGTGCTGTATATGATTTTTTCCTGTCTCATTGTGCTGTATATGATCTTTTTTGTCTCATTGTGCTGTATATGATTTTTTCCTGTCTCATTGGGCTGTATATGAACTTTTTTTATCTTATTGTTCTGCATATGATTTGACTAGTCTTATTGTGTTGGTGGAGTTGCTGTTTTATTGATTTTGTGGAGTTGCTGTCTTATAAACGGACTCTACACCCCTTCCTTTTCGTAGAAAATAGGAGTTACACAATTTATATATTTATCTTTTTGTGATCTCTTTTAGAGCAAAGAAATGTTTCCGATTCAGATTTCCAGTTTTTATTTAGATTATTTTTGTGATAAGCAGATACTACTGCCATGATTTTTTGTGACTATTGTAAAACTTAATTCTCCGGAGATCCGAAACTTGAAGAGACATCTTGTGGTCTTATTTAACGCTATTATGTTTCATCTAGTCGGTCAAATCGCCTTGATTATCTTGTAATTGTCAGAGATAGACATCTGAATGAATACTGGGACGGGACAGGAACATCTCTGGAGACGAAAACACTTAGTGTATTCCGAACATCACTGCAAAACAATAATGTTATTTACTAGGTTCAGAGCAATGTAAATTGAAGGCGTGCTATAAATCAATGGATAGGTATATCACAGTATGTCTATATTTCATGTTATCTAAACTACAACAATTCCAACATGCACAAACATCTGAATACTTTTTGAAAATAGAGTCTCAATCAGACTATTTACCACTTTCACTACAAACATTTCTAGACATGGCACCGAAACAAAAACATGAATTACTGTGAGAAAAAAATAAGATTGAAGTCTTTGTGACACCATATTTCTGCAATTCGATCACTTTGAAACGTGTCAAACCTACATATGTATAGCAGCAAAGAAGCTTGCACTTTGCATGCATAAGATAAATATATTGAACAGTTTTTATACCAAATAAAAAAAAACTTCAAGTAGTTAGAATTTATAATTTAGCGAAAACATGCGAATGCGTCAAAACATTTTTTTTTTATATATATAAAACTGCACAATATCCCACAAGTTTTCACAATAACACATTAACATTGTATGGATAATTTTTGCTCGTGTCAAATTAGTAAAAGTTTAAATACTAGTTAAACGAACAGCCTCATATTTTAACATTCATACGTGCAAATTCGTCTGACATTTTAAAAGTACTTTCCGTGGTTGGAAATGATGTGACTTTTAAAATGTTTTAAACCAAAAAAAATATGTCAGACAACAACCAACGAAATACATCACTTAATTGCAATAATTTGAGTTTGGACACTCATACATACAGAATTAATTGAGTTGTAAGTGATTAAAACCCTTTTCAAGTCAGGAATCTCACAGTTGTTATCCATTCGTTTGATGTGTTTGAGCTTTTTATTTTGTTATTTGATTGGGGACTTTCCGTTTTGAATTTTCCTCAGAGTTCAGTATTTTTGTGGTATTATTTTTTTCTTAACTGGAACAGTAATATCACCACAAAAATTAACAACAAACTGCACGAAACACAAAAAACTAACAAATACACAAAAGTCTGTTTATTTCCCTGTCATATTTCACACGAATATATTTCTACTTTTCTGTATTCTTTGTAACACTTCATAACTTTTATTTCCTTCCCTATGATAGTTAATATAAAAATGTCTACACCTCTAATACACTTCAAAATTTTGGTTTCGTTTCCTGTCAAACTTTTGACATAGAAGCAAAACTTAATGCAAAGAAGTTTACGTATCTATTATGTATAAGACATAGACGATAATTTCTCTGCTGATCTATTAAAGTTCTCGAAATCTTTTATTCTTTTAAAAATGAAAGTCAAAGAAATGATTCAACAACTGCAAGGACTGTAAATTAGGACAATGCTGTTGCTTGCTATTTAAATTTCGAACATATATTTTTCAATCTCTTAGAGATTTCACTGAAAATGAAAATAAAACTATGTAAATTTGGTGCGTCCGTATCTTCATTTACCCTAACCAGAAACGTTTAAAACCACAAAACTTAGAATGCCAAAGTTCTACAAATACTGTAATGCGCATTGACCAAACGTGTAAGGTTAGCTTTGCCCTATGGAGTTGAAGCCTTAGTTTTTTTGTGGATAAAATATGGTGACTCAACAGCACTCTTCTAGATTAACCGTCATCAGGAACGCTCAGACTTATATGCATGTTAGACAAAATGTGGTGACCCAATAGCACTCTTCTAGATTAACCGTAATCAGGAACGCTCGGACTTATATGCATGTTAGACAAAATGTGGTGACTCAACAGCACTCTTCTAGATTAACCGTCATCAGGAACGCTCGGACTTATATGCATGTTAGACGAAATGTGGTGACCCAACAGCACTCTTCTAGATTAACCGTCATCAGGAACGCTCAGACTTTATGCATGTTAGACAAAATGTGGTGACTCGACAGCACTCTTCTAGATTAACCGTCATCAGGAACGCTCAGACTTATATGGATGTTAGACAAAATGCGGTGACTCGACAGCACTCTTCTAGATTAACCGTCATCAGGAACGCTCAGACTTTATGCATGTTAGACAAAATGTGGTGACTCGACAGCACTCTTCAAGATTAACCGTCATCAGGAACGCTCAAACTTATATGGATGTTAGACAATATGTGTACTGAATGCTCGCTGACCAGTTCTCAGACTAATGGTAAAATTAAAATTGAGAAAGGAAATGGTGAATATGTCAAAGCGACAACCATCCGACCATAGAGCAAACAACAGCCGAAGGCAACCAATGGGTCTTCAATGTAGCGAGAATTCCCGCACCCGTAGGTGCCTTTTATTTGACTGATGGTGGTAGAGTAAACTTATCGATGCCATCATGGTATAGTGTTATGATGAGTTTGTCTTAAACAATCCCCAGGAGTAGGTTATTGTTGTTGATGACCACAAAGAAATTGTGCTACTTAATACCGCTGAAGGAGGACCAGCAATAGCATTGCGAAAAGTACAAGCAACAAAAAATTAAATATACTGTCCAAGTAATTATCAAATGAACCCGAGTAAAAGGGGATCCTTGTTGGATCAAGACATAGATGACCGAATACCGGGTAACATATTTGACACGAAATCTGGAGATCTTGAAATATTATGGTGTAAATACTGTATTCTTGGTCCGAAATATATAGCAGAAGGTTAGTGGTAGAAAATGTGATATTGATATCAACCGAAATTGAAATCAGTTCAAATTTAAATGAAGTGAATATATAATGAGCTATTCATCTTATTGAAATAAATAGTGCGATGTTTCATAGTTGAAATCAAGTTCATTACGTATATCGTCAAGTTATTGGAATTCCTGTTTTTATATTGTTATGAGTTACAATTTATGACTAAAATTAGCAAAGACCCATCGAAACAACATTTGATACAAAAATTTAACAATACTTTAAGATATTTGGGTGATATATTGGCTCTCAATAATGACGACTTCAGTATGTATACTAAAGAAATTTATCCTGTTGAACTTACTTTACATAAAGCTAATACTAACAATGACCACTGCCCTTTCCTCGATCTTGATATCTATATCATTAACGGGAAGCTTAATACAAAAATTTATGATAAAAGAGATGATTTTTCATTTCCTATCGTTAATTATCCATTTTAGATGGTGACGTTCCCTTGTCACCATCTTATGGTGTTTATATATCTCAACTTGTACGATTCGCTCGTGTATGTAACAACATATTAGATTTAGCGAGATAAATTTATGTATTGCTGAAAAATTATTGCACCATGGTTTTCGATATCACAAACTAGTCAAAACATTTATTAAATTTTATCATCGGTATAAGGAAATAATTCGTAAATATAACTCAACATGCAGACATCTTATACGTTCAGGTATTTCACATCCAATCTTTTATGGTAATATTCTTTACAAAGCACAAAAATGTCAGTATTCACCTCAAAAGCTAACAAAACCTTTAAACAGACTTATTAAGAAGGGATATAGTTACGATACTGTTGTCAGGTCATTAAAGATTGCATATTTTGGTTTTAATATTGATTTACTTATAGGGTCTTTGCATCGGAACTAAACACATTTATTAAAAAAACAGTTGTTGGCATGACACGAGTTATGTTCTTCTCATATATTTTATGAAAGTATGATACTAAACCCCTAACGGGAGGGATTGTGCCTTATATTCATATGATGAAGACATAATCTTTCAATCAGTTTAATTGAGGTCTGGAGCTGTCATGTCAGTTAACTGCTAGTAGTCTTTTGTTATTTTTGTATTTTTGTATTATTGTCATTTTATTTATTTTCTTTTGTTACATCTTCTGACATCGGACTCGGACTTCTCTTGAACTGAATTTTAATGTGCGTATTGTTATGCGTTTACTTTTCCACAATGGCTAGAGGTATAGGGGGAGGTTGAGATCTCATAAACATGTTTAACCCCGCCGCAATTTTGCGCCTGTCCCAAGTCAGGAGCCTCTGGCCTTTGTTAGTCTTGTATGATTTTTAATTTTAGTTTCTTGTGTATAATTCGGAGTTGAGTATGACGTCCATTATCACTGTACTAGTATATATATTTTTAAGGGGCCAGCTGAAGGATGCCTACGGGTGCGGGAGTTTCTCGCTACATTGAAGACCCATTGGTGGCCTTCGGCTGTTGTCTGCTCTATGGTCGGGTCGCTTTGACACATTCCCCATTTCCTTTCTCAATTTTACTAGTAGTGAAATATATTTTTTTTAAATTACATATAACTGAAAACTTCAGATTTGAATTACTGTTTCATCCATTACCTTGACCAGTAGTCGAAGAGTGTCTGGTGATAACTGTGCTTAGACATATTTTATGTTTGCTTTAAGGTTTGTAATTGACATAACATTAAGAATAATTAATTTATGTGTCGAATTTCACTTTGTCTCTTGTATTATTAGATATGTAGCTATGGACATATTTCAGATTGCTAGCATGTTTGGTTACCAAATATTATTTACTTACCGTAAGTTCGTTTATTTCCATCCATTTGCATATTTGTTTCTATGAATGTTGACCCAAAAAAAAGTCCGACGCCTGTACACCCACTATTTCAAATATGGAAGCTACGAACACCATCGCACAACCCTATGGCAAATGACGTTGTGGTAAGATTTAAAGATACACTAAAAGTCATGTTGCGGATTCATTAATAATTCCTGTTAGAACTTTTGAAATAGTCTGAATGACTTCGTATGGTTTCTTATTTATCAAAAAAAGAGTTTAATGGATGAACAGAAGAAACAAAGCTCCTCAATCAAAAAGCTCCATGCATTATGTTAATGAATTCATCATCGATACCACAATAGAAAGGTTGTAAGACAGACACGCATTTCGTCTACAAGAGACTTCAATGACACTCGAAACAAAAAGAGTTGAAAAGGCCAAATAAAGTACGAAGTTGAATAGCATTGTGGATTCAAACTTCCTACAGGTGAAGCAAAATACAGCTAAGGAAATGCATTGAAGGGATTTTTCAGACTTACACAACAGAGCAAAGAAGTTGATTATCAGGTGCGGATGGATGGCAATACAGGACTTCAAACCAATCACATAAATATGTTGCGTTTAAAAGGTATTTAAACTGTCTCATTGCCCTCCCTTTAGACAGTTCACCAACAACATTCAAATTGAAAGCTGGGGATGTTACAATCAGTGGAAATGTTTCAATAGAAAAGAAATATAATTAAGGAAATATTACTTAGTAAGTTACTGCAAATCCTTCTACATTTGAAAATGCCTGTACCAAGTCAGGAATATGACAGTTGTTGTCCATTCGTTTGATGTGAGTTATCATTTGATTAGGAACTTTCCGTTTTGAATTTTTCTCGGAGTTAAGTATTTTTGTGATTTTACTTTTTTCTTTGCGTTAAAGGCCGTAAATACAGACTTGATAAAACATGCCACTGAACTCAAGGATGAGAAATAATAGAAGAACGCCATGTCAATTCGGAATTTCCAATGTTACTCGTACCGATAAAGTATGTTTCTGAACGTTTTTGCATAGACCATCGAAAATTTAGTTCTATGTCCAAGTACGAGGCATATCCGATTCCACGACTGCGACCTTTAAAGTACATGAATAGTCTTGATCTTGCGAAAGGATACTAGCAAATTCAGATGATGATTTTTTTTTAGAGCTGGCTGCTTTGATTCCCCTTTGGAATATATCAATTTTGAATTCTGCTGTTTTCTCTTAACTACGCTCCATTAACATTTTAATATATTGTTGAAAGACAAATAATAATACAATGGAACATACTTTGGGGTACAACATATTTAGAATATAACCGAAGAAAACATTACGATACTAAACATGTTCTAGCTATGATTCATGTTACTGGTTAAACTACTTGTTTAAATGAGGTAAGTATGTACTGGGCGCATCTAATATAGAAGTTGTTGGACACATTGTTTGTCAGGAAAAAATCAGGATGAAAATCATGCAACTACATGTAATAGAGTTCAAAATTCAGATAGCTTATCGGACAATTTATTTTATTTGCGTACCGCAAGGGTCAGTGGGATATTCCTTTTTTAACTTTTAAATGGTCGGAAGGTAAGGGGACCATTGGACTAAATTAGGGGCAAAAGACGGCAATTTCTTTCATCATGCGTCGGGAATGGGGTACTGACTTCGTAATATTTCTTACCTAGTCATAATGAGTTACTAGTAAATGGATGAGCAGATAAAACAAAGCGCCTACTCTGACAAAAATGATACCAGGATTATAAATTTTGGAAGACAGACAAGCGTTTCGTCTCCAAGAGAGTCGAAACAAAACGATTTAGAAGACCAAATAAAGTACGAAGTTAAAGAGCTTTGTGGATCCAAAATTCATAAAGGTTATGCCGAATACAGCTATGGTAATGCATGCAAGGGATCTTTCAGAATAACAAAACAGATCAGAGATGTTGATTATCAAGTGCAGGGATTTGACAATGCAGGACTCCGAACCAATTATATACATATGATTTATTCATCACAGGAAAGGCAACTGACTATCTACTTTCCAACCACTAGATAGATTCGACATTCCAAATTGAAAGTTGGATGATGTTAAAATCAGTAGAAATGAAAGACTATCAAGAAAATAAGTTATTTCAAGCTAAATTTTACATTAGAGCCCATAAAGTCAGACCTGATAAAACATTCTAATGAACTCAATGATGAGAAATTACCACAATTAAGACACAAGTAGTCCCGAATTCCAGAATGAATAAGGAAAAACTTAAGTGGAGCTTGAAAACCTTTAAAAAAGTGTTAATATAGAAGAACACAATAGCAATTGGTATTTGCCTATATTACTCTTACCGATACAGTACAATATTTAACTATTGAAAGTTAAGTTTCATAGTTAAGCACAAGGCATATCTCATTCCTGGACAAGGACCTTTAATGTGCATGAACAGTCTTGATCTTGGGTAAGGATACTGGCAAATTAAGATGAAGGATGTTCCAGAGAGCTGGCTGCTTATCACTTATATTATTGTAAAAACGCATACCTTATTTACACAATAATATTGTTTGTATTAAGTAGAATAAAAGTTTAAATCGAATCGCTGTCTTATTTTGATTTGATTAGAAATTGGGATACAACACCTATTGCAGATTTTCGAAGAGGTATGCAAAATATGTTTAGATATTTACAGACAGGCCTCTCCTTTTTATTTTCATTTTCATTCTAAGGTCAAAGATTCTGTCTTGATAACGTTTTATAAAATAAATACACCCATTATTTTTCGTAAAATGAACAAGACATGTATTCTAAACGATTTTTTATTTTAATTGGTTATATGTGATTGAAGTTTAATTCGATGGTAGTTGACTGATTCTGTAATGCTTCCTTTCAATTAGACTTGTAATTTGTTTTCTTTGATTTACTTTAGTGGATATTTGACTAGAATGACCAAGTACTAGTGAACTTCTGTATAATTTGTCCCATCAATCCTGCCATAACCTCACATTGATGAGAAAACAAGTAATTGTCGAGTTAGCTTACATTCATTAGATGGCAATTTTAGCCCACTAACTGTATTATAAACTATAGTTGGGTCTGTTTTACACAGAACATGTAATTCTGATGGAGTACTTGAGAAAGACATTTAGTTTAAATGGAATTGCACATCCAAAGTGAATGTCCCAGTCCGACAAATTATTCATCTCGTTCTCGTTTTTCTCTGATATACGACGCTATTGCAATTTACACATGGATTGTAATTGATTAGATAAAGGAAGTGTTCGTTCTATGTCACTTGTGCAATATTGTCACAAGACATGCCAGCTTATTAGATAAAGAAGAAATTTCTTCATTATCTCTCACACAATATAAAAAATAGTTTGCTTAACCGGGACAAAATATTTTAAGCTAAATGCACGCGGGACTTGAATGAACGTTTTACAGAACGTGTTGAATAAGAGATCAACAGGAATGGTTTAAACATTTATTGCTCCAAATCATTTGTAATGAAGTCATTGGGTCTCATACCTTTCCAAGGTCATTTTGTCTTATTAAAACATATCTTTAAAAATATGGTTGTCCTTAAAAGGCCGTCATCGTTTAGAAAATAGAGACCCTGAAACGGATTGAGAGAAAGTAAAACTGAGTAATTCTGTATTTCAATGTCATCATTTCAAGGTATTTTTTTAAAGATTTCTATTTTTTTTTTTTTATTTTGGCACATATATGTTTCATTTTTTAGATAGTTTGTTAAAGGATCAGCCAGATTATTTATGGTGGCTTAGAGAAGGGTCAACCGGAAAAGTGATATTTTAAGCAATGAGTAAAGGATTGTGATCCTAGTTATATCGTCCAATAAAAACAAACGTTTTTTTTTAAATATGTTATTAATCATATAAACAAATATCAAAATGAAAACAAGTAAACATCGCATCATTTTGCAGGATCTAAAAAAAAAAAGGGTAAATTGAACGGAAGAAGAATGGACAATTCTAACAATTAATTTGGACAAGGAAGTCTTTGTTGGGTCGAAAATTGTCCTAATATGACACCAGTAATTCTTTTCGAAGATGGCTAAATTCTTGAACTCAAGGAAAATGTAATATCATAAATACCAGTCAAGGTAAAAAAAAGAAAAAAAGTTGTAGATGAGATAAACAAAGTTGTCTAGAGGTCAACATGCAGCTATCAAAAATATACAGGTGACCAAACCATATGTAAAGTTACAAATTGCACAGATATTAGATACTAGTATGTGAACAATATATAACAAAGGCATAAGAAGTTCTTGATCTAAAATTGTGCATGTTTTAATATATCAAACTTATCTACAGCATAGATGCATGTTAAAAAAAAAGAAGCTGATAGACATTTTGATTTATGTAACGTTGTTGAAGACATTAAGACTCTTCAACATTTTAATTCTATCATATTTCAACAATTTTCAAATTTTAACCCTCAAAATGTAACAGGGGATGGTCCTACCTCATTTAATTAAAACATGTTTTCCTGGTTTACACGTGATGTGTACGTTTGTTATAGTTTTATTAGGTCATAGTTAATTGAAAGTCGTTGGTATAATCTTGAAGCAGATAATTTGACATTAAATCATTGGAGTTATTCCTAGAGCAGTCACATGAAAAACAAATGATGGTTTTCTCAGTGTTAAAACTGCGATCGATCACCTCTGAAACGATCATCAGACGGGACGGATACCATACTCCAGGGAACATTTAATCAACAGTATTTTTCTATGTGTACCCATGATATACAATTCTTAGTTTATAACCGTGTTTTCCTTGAAATTCAGTCATGTTTAGATTTAGATGTTTGTAAATAGAAGAAAAGGAGCTTAATAACATGTGCCAAAGAAAATGAGACTTGAGGGTTTTGAAGTATAATTTATTGTCAAATCAAGACAGAGTGTCACGTATTTTTTATAAAGAAAATCTTGTAAAAAGTAAAATAAAAAATTGTGGATTGAAACTGGTTTTATCTAGCTGGAAATTCAAAATGAAATGGCAACGTAAAAGGTTTTTCCATAGTATCTCAAGAAAACATGTCTAGCATTCGAAAAACTTGTTTACTTATTATCTTACTATTAATTACTTGGTTGAAAACTACAAATATGAGTCCACGGGACGAAATGCGGTACTGCATTTCACGCAGGACACCTGCACTTTATAAACCAGTTTTACTACATGTGTTTATAAATAATTGGCTTGTTCAAAAGGACTTACATAGTTGTAGTACTGTTCGTTTTGAAAACAAAATACGCAAGGAAAGCTATATGAACTCGTATGAGATAATGAAGTAATGAAATCGCAAATGACTGTCCAGTAGAATAATGATGTACAATACATATTAAACAAAGCACGTTCAGACCTCAGAAAATAGAGAAGTACATGTTGTAATTGGTTACTGGCTTCGATACTCGTAGTAAACATTCATCTCCAAACAGTAGGATAGACATAACCGTTATATTCAACTTAGAAACGGATGGTCCACATCAATAATGACAAGTACAATAGTCAAACTTAACCAAGCATGTTTTGTTGAAAAATGTAAATGCTATACAATAAGAATTAAATATAAGTTTAACCTAAGTTTTATGATGACGATTGAATATTAGTAAACCTTTCAAAATTGTGTTCCTAATAGTTGTTGTCTAATTATCGTTTTGTGGAATTTATCCTCATTACCAAATTGATATTGTATTATACATATGATGAAAATGAATATTGAAGTAGTTTGAATAGTTCTAGATTCAAATGTCTTCGATATGTTATTTCGTCATTGAGCTCTTTAAGAAATTTGTCTTTTTAATGAGTTAAGTATTTGTGACAAGGCAAGACTAATGTTACCAGGGATACCAAATTTTGTTGTCTTGGAAAGGGATTGAGGGAAATGAGCACTTCAATGTAAAATCGATCGAAATGAAGCATTACCACAGGCGGTTCCCGCGCTCTATGTTTTGTCTCTTAATAAGTTCAATCCTGGGACATTTCTATCTTCCTGACAAGAGTTTCTTTAGAACAAATTTAAAAGAATTGATTTTGTAAGTGGGTTATCATCGTATGAAGCCATGTTTTCAGCTTTAATTCTCGAATAATTGTCGATCCGCAATTTAAAATATGAAATTACGTGCACACTCACGACAAGCTTATACAATTTAATCCGGCAGAAATATTTCCAATTCCATTTAATTTACATTCCGCTGTGGTCACGGAAGATTTTAAGCATGTAATTGACACTTCAGGCTAAATGATTTCTACCATACCATTCAACAAACGTCCTGTTAAAACTGACAAAAATTATTGTTAAAAGAATAGTGATAAATTGGGGCCTTGCAATTTTATTTCATTCCAGATTCAATTGAATAAAGTTTATGAATATTGTATAAAAAGAAGATTTATAATACTATTTTGGTTTGCAATTACACGTTTGTTTTTGAATATTGTTGCGCTTTGAGATTTTGTTGAAATAATTATAATTTTCAAATTTTCAATCTAAGAAATTTCCAGAAAATGGTCTAAACACGAAAAAAAGACGTATATAGTTACTTTTTTCCGAATGAGTTGAGGCTTAGAGACTTTTTTCCGAATGAGTTGAGGCTTAGAGACTTTTTTCCGAATGAGTCGAGGCTTAGAGGTCGTGGATAAAAATTATTTTCTACTTACGAAAATGCCTGTACGAAATCAGGAATATGACAGTTGTCCATTTGTTTGATGTGTTTGGGCTTTTGATTTTGCCATTTGATTTAGGGACTTTTAGTTTTGAATTTTCCTCGGGGTTCAGTATTTTTGTTACTTTACTTTTAAGAATAAAAAAATATGGATTTATGAATAAACTCATCATATATACCAGGACTAAATTTATTATATACGACAGACGCGCGTTTCGTCTACAAAAGACTCATCAGTGACGATCGAATCATAAAAAGTTAAAAAGGCCAAATAATGTACGAAGTTGAAGAGCATTGAAGACCAAAATTCCTAAAAGTTTTGCCAAATACAGCTAAGGTAATCTATGCCTGAGGTAGAAAAGCCTTAGTATTTCAAATAATTCAAAAATTTTGTGAACAGTAAATTTATAAATTTAACCATACCAATGACAATTCATGTCAGCACAAAAAGTGCTGACTACTGGGCTTGTGATACCCTCGGGGAAATAAATCTCCACCAGCAGTGGCACCGACCCAGTGGTTGTAAATAAACTCATCATAGATACCAGGACTAAATTTGGTATATACGACAGACGCGCGTTTCGTCTACAAAAGACTCATCAGTGACGCTCGAATCAAAAAAAGTAAAAAAGGCCAAATAATGTACGAAGTTGAAGACCATTGAGGACCAAAATTCCTAAAAGTATTGCCAAATACAGCTAATGTAATCTATGCCTGAGGTAGAAAAGCCTTAGTATTTCAAATAATTCAAAAAATAAAAATCCTACGTTAATCTATATAGATCACAATGTTGTTAAACACCTGTACTACCTTCATGGCAAATTTAGATGTGTAGTCGCAGATAAAGCCCCAAATAACATTGCTTTCGTGTGTAAATCACATATATAAACTGCTTGATAACGGATTTAAATTAAGTATTGATAACTCACTTTAAAAATCCATATCCACATACACCACCACGACATTTACTAAGGAGAATATTCTGAATAATCATAGGTCTGAAGTTTCTTTAAAATTCAACCAAAGATTAAGAACTGGGTCTTCCTTCAGTGAATTGGATAATTTTACCTAAAACACATAAGTGTCATTGCAAATAATGTCATATTTGTGAGTCTTTGGAGTGCTCCATAAAACCTCTTTCAAAATCATTAACATCTATTTTATCAGCAATCAAAGTTATTACTCTAGGAACGGTGTGAATCAGATGTGGATACTTAAATATTCGAAAGATCTTTTAGAGTACATACACTCTTAGTCTCTTTCCTCTTGCAATAGTATCAAAACATTTGACTGTTCTACCTTTTACACAAGTATTCCCAATTCCAAACTAAAAGACAAATTAAAGGAATTAGTTTTAAAAAAATCCCTTTGGTCTTACGGCTCTCTTTCGTAGCATTTTTCTATCAAATGTAATTCGGCTGATTTTTGTGACACACAAATGTTCTCACAGGTTTGATCTATATACTAAATGCACATGCACTCGTCTCAGATTTTGTTTCCCTATATACCTTTATATAACACGTGTTATGTAAAGGTATATAGGAATTTTTTTTCTGAGACGAGTGCCTGTCACTAAATGCTACATTTAGATAATGTATTGTTTACATATGAATAAATTGGTTCCAGGATAATCGAATCAGCAAGTTTGTATTTTCAAAAATCTGGTTTTAAAGTTGGGTATAGCATAACAATGCCAAACAAAACATATTACATTTCAAAATCCCCTCAAATTCCATTGAATAGCCTTGATGATTCTTTTACGTGGTAATGTCCCATCTTTGTCTTCTTTTATCACCAAACTTATAATTGTTCCTCACACTGGGGAATAACAGTTTTGATTCATACCCCTAGATAGTGCTTATAGAACCCTGTGGTAGAACCAACGACTTAACGAAATTCTTCATTTGTTACCCGATGTTTTAATTATTACTTATTTCGTTCTCGGTCTTCTATTTGTTTGTTTGTTTGTTTGTTAGAGTAGTTAAACCTTTCACCTTTCCTCTTTGACTACAAATACTTTTGGAGAACAAAAACAAATAGGGTATTTGAGGCGAGTTTCTTCAGAGAACAGACAGAAAAGACAAATAGTTCGCGTACAAAAGAGGGACGAAAGATACCAGAGGGACAGTCAAACTCATTGATGGAATATAAACTGACAACGCCATGGCTACAAATGAAAAGACAAACAGACAAATAATAGCACAGAAGACACAACATAGAAACCTAAAGACTAAGCAACACGAACCCCACCACATACTGGGTGTGCTCTCAGGTGCTCCGGAAGGGTAAGCAGATCCTGCTCATCATGTGGCACCCGTCGAGTTTTTTTTATGTCAATACAAATCCGGTAAATAGTCCAATTCGGTAGGTCGCCTTCATGAAAAGGGAAGGGTAATTGTAGTTACGACATAAGGAACATATCCGATATCATCTGTGAAACGGTTATTCCGTAACTTTGATGTAATATTTTTACTGGACAAAGTAATAACGGATTTACACAGACAGATTGCTGCCGATACAAAATATGGTTGTAGGAAAAGGGCATACTTACCAACAATAGCAAAGCAGTGAAAACAAAATTACTTTGAACAGAATTTCACAGCATTCGAAGAACAAAATATTTTATCGTCTACTTTGATGGAGATCAATTCTTAGATAAAGTACTTTTCTAGTCTATCCTTCAAAGCATTACAGTTTTTTTTTAAATTTACAGATTCAACAGAGAATCGGTAAACACCAATACTGCATACGCAAGTTAAATGTGTGTTTCGTTTATTGTATGAGGCTTTTCAAGCATTAACTGTAGTGACGGAATCAGAACTCATTGAGAGATGTTTTACTTGAACGACTGTAATTTGAAGCCCAATTCAACTAACAACCAAGCCAACCACAGTTGAAAAAAGCTGTTATAGGTTGTTTAAAAATATCCAAAATCGAGAACCTATGGAATTACCATTTTTGATTATTCCTCCGTGTGCGAGAATGGCCTCAATGATTTAAGATAACCAGACCAAATTTGGCACCCAAAAGATTATCAAATCTTCCCTATATAATTATAAAAGAGGGTAGGGGTATAATCCCTTACGTGATTGGAAGTGACAAAGGTAGTGATTAAGAGTATGTCAACAATAAGAAAAGAGAAAATACATTAACCAGAGTCTTGAAAATACGGGCGGGAAACAATCATAAGTATACAGTAAAACCAGACCTGGTCGTAACAAAGAAACAAAAGCACATAGCCTGAAAATAAATACTTCGTGCTCAGAATCAGAATCATGGTTTTCCCTGGCAAAATTATTGTTTTTATCTTCAAATCTTTACCATCGAAAACGTTTTCCCTCCCTCGGGAGAAGCTCCATGGGTGCTCGCTAATGGATTTTGAAGAATACATTCGCTAGTGGTGCGATAGCACAGATTACAAGAAACAAAATTTAAAATTATTGTGCCCGAAACATTCGTTGACCATTTGATAAAAATTACAGAAAGGGAGAATCGAACAAGAAATAATTTTACTCAAACGCCGAATATTGTTTCAGAACTAGAAGGATACAGAGACAGTTGTATTCTTTGATATGTTGTGTGTTATGCAACAAGCATAAGAACGAAGTCTTTAAAACACTGTGTTGATACGACTCATCTCAATCGGTCGAGATATTGGACATAGACAACTTTAGAGAAGTGTTTAGTCGTAGCAATCTTCTAGACCCTCCAAACAACATTGTGTATTGTTTACCTGATCTCAACAACCACATACGTAAATTAAACTGTTGGAAAAAAGGGACAAGAAAATACTTCAAAGCTAAAAAAAAAAAAGAAAAAAAAAAAAATGAAATGTACTTTAAACTGTCCGGCAATTCAATTATATCCATGGGATAGATATATATAATGAAAATCCTAATGAAAAAAAATCATCAAATATATCAGTGTGTATTCCATACATGCATTTAATCTACATGACACACGTTGCTCTACATGCGTGCATTTTGTCTACATGACACGCATTATGTTTACATTGGACGCATCAGTGCTACTGGCATCATAAACTTGGATGGCCATATCAATAACAAAGTCGAAGAGCGTTGAAGCAAAAATAATAAAGTTTTGCCAAATTTGGCTGAATATCTCTATGCCTGGATGAAGAAAACTTTTTTTTTTTAAATAATTATAATAACATGCTATCAACATATTATTTAAAGAAAGTTATTGCATCAATGATATTTCATGTCATCAAAGACCCCTATCAAAGAAGTGCTGGTTACTGAGCTGGGGAAATCCCTTATGACGAAACGTCAACCAACAGTGGACTCAATTCAGTGGTTGTAAAACCTCACGAAAGATACCAGACTTCAAATTTAACATTCAAGACTATTTTTTGGACTATATAATACTCATCAGTGGCATCCAAATCAAAACAATTGAAAATTGAAAGACCAAATCAATGATGAAGCTGAAGAGCATTATTAACCAAAACTTTCAAAAAGAAACGTCCAAATAACTTTTGATTCGTTGGTGGTTGTTTGCCTTACATGCAAACTTTCTATGCACATCCAGCATGGAGATATGGTATAATTGCCAAAATAGAACACTATATATAATACTGTAACACAAGAACAAAAATGTGAGAAAAAAAATATATGTCACCGTACGTCCTTCAACAATGAGCAAAACATGTACAGATAGTAAGCTATATATAACAGACCAGGCATGACAAAATTTGAAACAATTCAAAAGAGAAATCCAACGATCATATTTACAATACAGCAATAAAGGAAACACCGTTATGACAGACACCAACCAATGATAACCTCTGTGTTACAGGGTCCAGCTGGTTTAGGTTAAGACGTTACGCACGGTATTCGGTCTATGTTTTATTTGACCATTTCTTGATGCTTAAGTAGGACAAAAACAAACCAATTCTGCATATTGTTAAATAAGTATTTGTCTTGATTCATCATTTGAATCGAAATTAAATAAAACCTGATTTTAATAAATGTAATGTAATGTTATGTATTATTACATAATTAAGCAATGATTGTGAGTATATAATGCCATTTTTGTCGTGTAAGACGTAACAACAATAACTAACTATCCACATATAAACGAAGAAAAAGTTAAAACTACTGAATGGATTTCGATGAAATTTGTAAAGGTGAGATATAATATGACCATATTCATGGTGTGAAACGGTTACGATAAATATCATTTCAGTTCGCAATCTATAAGGTTTTTTTTTAAATAAGTAGGTAAACATCAAAATGCCAGCTATATTAAAAATAGTGCAAAGCTTTAACGTTTTGTACAGAAGTCGGTTGAAATAATTGAAAAACTTCCAACATTACCATTACTAAACCTAACACTGTGCGTAACGTGCTGGGCATTCAAAATAAGACGAGGTTACATGTACGGAAGCGTATATTACCCTCGTTTTAATACTTATAATCCATGAAGGCGATATAACTTTTAGCGGGAAACTGCATTATTTCTCATTACTGCGATTTATTTTTTTCGACAAAATGCCTAACAAGGCATTAAGCCGATTTGTTTTTTATCGCCTTAAAAATAAATCGTTTTAAATAACGCGACATATTATCAAAACGAGAAAAAAAATTACGATTAATTTATAAGTCAATAAAAATATCATGCAATAATAATAAATTGCCTTTTTTTTTTATTACTGCGATTTATTTTTTTCGACAAAATGCCTAACAAGGCATTTAGCCGATTTGTTTTTTATCGCCATAAAAATAAATCGTTTTAAATAACGCGACAAATTATCAAAACGAGAAACAATTTTACGATTAATTTATAAGTCAATAAAAATATCATGCAATAATAATAAATTGCCTTTTTTTCTTCGATATATTGTTTTATAAAGCAACACATTGTTTTAAATTAAGGCGAGCAACGGGAAAGTTTACAGCTAAATCGAGATAAATGTGGCACGATTTTAACCTGTTCATTTTCATTTTGACTTTGGAAGGATCAGGTCGCCATCACATTTGAGCATTTTATTTCAAGCAAATGGAGGTAAGATAAGAAACAATTTATTAAATGATATCTCGCCGCGATATAGCCTTGTTGTGCTCATGTGGCGTTAAACAAACAACAATCAATCAATCAATCATTAAGTTATTGTTGTAAAAAAACTTCTATAAAAAGGCTTTTCCACGTGTCTGCCGTAGTATACACACGTTAGGGGAATTTTGTTTTTGATGCAAAAAAAACCACAACCCTTTTTCTCCAGCTGTGAAAGTAAAATGGTCGCCTCATAAAATAATCAGGTTTAACTATAAATTAACATAGGGTGTCACGAAATTTACGTTGGAGAGAGCCAGTCGAGTTCTGATTTTTTTAATTCACAGTTGCGGCAAAATAAGATCCTTTGATGTTTTAATACTGAGTCACTACGAGTTCATTTGAACTATATAGACCCCCTCCCCCTATATAAAGTTCCAATGACTGTTCTTGTGACTCTTGTTACTTCGAAGTGTTCAGCGAGAAAAAAAATCTCGTGCAGTACTGAAAAAATGACGGGGCAGATTAATTATAATTGTTCGGTTAATATAAAAAAGAAGATGTGGTGTAATTGCCAATGAGACAACTCTTCACAAGAGACCAAATGACACAGAAATTAACAACTATTATAGGTCACCGTACGGCCTTTAACAATGGGCAAAGCCCCTACCGCAATGTTTTTGTGTGTGCAATAAACAGTACAAAGACGACAAATTTTGTCAACTGTTTTCTGTTCTTTAGTCAGGTTGTTGTCTCTTTAGCACATTCCCAATTTCCATTCTCAAATTTAGTAAACAAAAATTTCCCTCTATGATCTATCCTTATTTTCCATATTTTTTTTACAATAAATACTGACATGACGTATTGTTAACTTCGTATTAAAAATAAGCTGTTTTAGTCCGCCATACCAGGAATAAATAAATGACTGTCTAATCATGTTGAACATTACAGCCATCGGATTTGACTATGTACGTTCAATCAAAAACTTTGATTACCTTTCTTGCTAGCTGAAGCGTAACATCGTTCTTAGGTTTACCTTTACTACCCTAATTTGAGAGTGGACTAATCAATTTATCGTCTTTTGGACTAAACTACTTCAAAATAAGGGTAATAAAGGTAAACCTTATAAGCTAATAACGACTTTACGCTTCAGCTAGCAAGGTTGCTAACAAAAGATTTTGTTTGAACCTGTACATACTCAAGTCCGATTGCTGTAATGTCTGTATTATAAGCTAGTTTAAAAAATGAGGGAAATTTGATGTCACACGCCAAGCTGACAAACTATGGCACTTTATAATGTGATTAAATCTTTTGATCTGTTCTTGTATTTTACAGGTCAGCTTAGAGATCCCTTGCAATTACTGTAAGTATAATATGTGTATGAACAGAGATGTGGTAACGTTATATCATCGTATATGGCAAGCAGTTCTCGTCAAAACTATGTTTAAAACATTTTTCGAAAAATTAACACACTGAGAATTGAAAAAAAAACACAGATTAAAAAACCTGAAAACACACACTAAGAATAAAAACATACACATTGAGATATCAAAAAGACGCACTGAGATTACAAAAATATAAATAACACACAGTGAGCTTTGAAAATTACACACTGAGAATTCAAAAATTACACAATGAGATTTATGTACATGTTGTGTGCAAGTTGTAAAAAGTAAAATAACAAAAAATCCGAATTCCAAGGACAATTCTAAAGAGAAAGTCCTTATTATCACATGGCAAAAACAAGGGGATGGCTCAAACACATCAAACGAATGGAGAGCAACTGTCATATTCCTGACTTGGTACAGGCATTTTATAATGTAAAAAATTGTGGATTAAACCTGTTTTTAAAGTTTTAAATACATACAGATGCATTAGAACTCTCGAGTTTCCTAATAATGTCAATTAAAGATACAGGAGATTTAGGGAAATTCTTCACATCTTTACTAATCGTAACTTAAACAGACCTTGGACTGCTGATGACATAAACTTAATCGAAATAACAATTTGAGCCATGAACTCAGGCTACAAATTAAAAGCGAGTTCTGTCTCCTAGTTGTTTAAGATTGTAATAGATACAGATTAGATATGCAAATTAGATCTGTGCGCAGAAAAAGTGCGCACAAATCTCATTGTGTAATTTTCAATTCTCAGGATGTGTTTTTCAGTTTATTTCATCTCAGTGTTTTTCTTTCTAATTCTCAGTGTGTAAATTTTTCGAAAAATGGTTTAAACATACTGAGTTTTGACGTGAACGGCTTGCAATAAACGTGGCAATTATGGGTATCCCATACCTTGTTTCCATATCAAACGTGGAATATTAGTAAAATTAATTAACATGAAAAATATACATAATTAATTTATCAATATCTAAAATTGGTGAATGTTGCATACTCATTTCTGAGTAATTTACCTTTGAACCATGGTCTCCAATCATTGGAGTTTTTTTAACATAAAGTGTCTTGAAACTTTATGTGAGTCACTGAGTGGCTTGATATATATTTCAGTGCAGATATCTAGCTTCTACTTCTTTTAAAAACAGCGACAAAAAGACTCAAGTCAACATCATTGGAGGTTTTATTATGTTATATTTTCCATTTGTAAACTCAGTTAAAATGTCAAAATATATCTATAACTTTTGAAGCTATTGATACATTTTAATTTTGTTTTAATTTATAAAATGGCAAATATAACAAAACAACGCTCTTCGGTCTTCACCTGAGCACTCGTACATATAGAATAAAAGTATATTAGATTCTTGAAAAAATAAGTATGACATTTATAAAATATAGGTGTTTGCAATAATTCATTTGTTTAATATTTTCAGCTAGTCTATTAGACCTTCCTGAAGAATTAGTGATAATGGTACTTAGTTATATTCCTGTGTCGGAGTTACTTTATACAGTCTGTAAAATATGCAGAGGTCTAAAGGATGTTGTGCGAAAAATGCAAAGCTTGTGGACTATTGTAGAATTTGACGATTCCTATACTATAGACATTGCAATGATGGAAATGATCGTGAAAAATAATCAGCTTGTATGTCTCAATCTAAGTAACCAAAATATTACTTTTGGGTCACACAGATTTACCAAATTGATGCTAAAGCTTACTCCTACTATTCAAGAATTGTATGTAGCAGAAACACCGCTAAACAATCTTGCATTTGTAATGTCCTTGCGAAATTTAACCACCCTTGATATAAGTGGGACATCAATAAATGATAACCAAGTAGTAATATTGTCACATGCTTCACAACTGAGACACCTTTATATTTCATTCACTAAGGTTACTGCTGCAACCATTGCAGATTTGTCTCGAAATTTCAAATTTCTTGTCATTTTTGATGCATGCCAAATTTATTTTATGTTTACTGATATTTGTTTGATTGTATCATCATGTGAGCAACTTAGATTTTTACATGTTTCATTCTTTTCACAGTTTGACATAGATCAAGCTGTTCAGTATGTAAATCAACAGCTTTCAATTGAAAGACAATTGAAGCTGACTGTATTTTAAGTTATATATTGTCGCATATATAGGGTATGAACTTTAAGTTTATATATGTACAGTGTATAGACATATTTTGACAACAAATAAGTAAAACTACGCCACTACTCGGTTCAAGTAGAAAAATATGTTTTTTATGACGTTTTTAGACACATATCTTCTTGCACCAGTTGATACAAGTTTATCTTTTAAAACGTATCAACCCTATGTTCTTACTTCAAATCCTAGCATTTAGTGCTGGTCGTTTTGTCCTAAAACTGCAAATACAGATACTTGAATGGTTCAAACAATATTTTTATGTTTACCAAAATACTAAAATCATATGATATGAATCAAATATCATTTTTTGCATTTATATTTTTTTTTAATTGTCGAAGTTCAAATTATTTGAAAATATTTTTATATGGGTATTTATCTGTGGTCACTACGATAAAGATATATATGTGTATAGTGCATATATCTTAAATGTGTTGCATCAAATTTGGAGAGAGGAAATCTCTTATTTTTTAATTTTATTAACAAAAATGCATTGAATGACTGCAATATTTTTTCTGTCTATGAAGATATAATATCAAAAAAGTTGTGCACACTGAATAATCCATGTAGCGGGTTATTTAAAAGTGTGCACCACATTTTTTAGGTTATTTCGAATAGATGGAAAAAATATAACAGTCATTGCTTATTTATAATCTAAATTCCTTTTAAAAGGAGTAAATCATTATAAATGTTGATGACATCCAGATCACTATGATGACAAAATTATGTCTATGAGCTGATATACAAAAATATTTCCATGTGTTTTAGGAGAATTTAAGGTTAATATATAATATAGTGTGACAACAACAAATAGCAATCCCTTAATATGTGTTGACCCTGATTTTGCAGCAAAGGACACAATAACACTATCAAAAATACATAATTGTAACAGGATGCTGTTACAAGTCTCCCAAACAAAGACCCTGTAATTATAAACCCTGTGGTACTACCCCTGTAATTTTTGCCATTGCAGCTGTCCGCACTCACTTGCTAATAAAGGATTTGATGACAATGAAAATTTGAAATGATTGTGTTTTCTATAAAAAGTTTTGTGGAGATCTTGACTTTTTAAAAAAAGGGGGGGGTGACCCTGGAGACTCCCCCTATATATCATTTGATTTGATTTATTGTCCCATACAAGAATATATATGGTTTAGGGGTGGGGATCTCTACCGTTTACAAGTTCTCAAACAGGAAGGGGTGGGGATGATCCCAGGGGACTCCCACTATATTTCATTTGATTTGTTTTATTCACCCATTCAAGAATATATAGAGTCCCATGGTTATACAGATGAAAAAATGTTGATGTCCCATTCTTTTTTGCAACAAAAAAACTTGGTGTCCCATGTTAATTCATAAAGTATATCAAAGATGTCTTTTGCTCCAGACAGCATACATCATTCAAATAAAACTGACATGTGATGTGATGACAGTGCTGTTAAAATGTGTTGCAAAATTGTTTAAGACAGCCATGTTTAACAGGTTAAGTAACTTCATATTTTGTAAGGATTAATGAAACTCCAAGTTAATTTTAAAAAGTTATAGAAATTTTTAAAGGTAACAATCTGAATTATAAAGTCTGAACTGAAAACTGTAGCTTTTTTGTAATCTATCAATTAAAACATTGATGTCAAGTTTTATTTGAAAAAGTTATAGAAACTCTTTAAGGTGACCATCTGTATTTAGTCTGTATTGAAAATTGTTGCTTTTCTTAACCATTTATTAAAACCTTATAGGTTTGACAGTATTTGACAAAATACTAAATAACTTTGTTATTTGTAAGAACAGTATATAATTAAGATAATAATCAAGTTTATGAAAATCAAAGTTGATTTGACAAAGTTATGGATTTTTTTACAGGTGACCATCTGTATTTAGTCCATACTAATTTTGTTTTAGATTTTTAACTATTTATTAAAACATTATAGGTTTGACAGTAATTAAACAAATATTAAATAACTTTGTTACTTGTAAGAACAGTATATGATAAAGATAACTTTCAAGTTTAATGAAAATCAAAGTTGATTTGACAAAGTTATTGATTTTTTAAAGGTGACCATCTGTATTTAGTCTGTAATGAAAATTTAAGCTTTTTTAGCTATTTATTAAAGCCTTATAGTTTTGACAGTAATTAACCAAATACTAAATAACTTTATAATTTGTAAGAACAGTATATAATTAAGATAACAATCAAATTTTATGAAAGTCAAATTTAATTTGAGAAAGTTATGGAATTTTTTAAAGGTGACCATTTGTGTTTAGTCAGTACTTTTTTTTAGCTTTTTTAACTATTTATTAAAGCATTATAGGTTTGACAGTAATTAAGTTAACCAAATATTAAATAACTTTGTAAATTGTAAGAACAGCATATAAAAAAAAATAACTGTAAAGCGTGTTGAAAATCAAAGTTGATTTAAAAAAGTTATAAAAATATTTAAAGGTGACATCTATATTTAGTTGGTACTTTAAGTTAATATTTTTGCTTTTTTAACTATTTATTACAATATTGTAGATTTGACAGTATGTAAGCAAATAACTTTGTAATTTGTAAGAACAGTATCAAGTTTTAAGACGATCAGTGTTGATTTGAAATAGTTATGGAAATTTTTAAAGGTGACCATCTGTATTTAATCCGAACTGAAAATTATAGCTTTTTTTTACCTATTTCTTAAAACATTATAGGTTTGACAGCAATAAACCAAATTCCAAATAACTTTGTAATTTGTAAGAACAGTATATAATATAGAAAAAAGGCAAGTTTTATGACAATTAAAGTTGATTTGACAAAGTTGTGGATATTTTTAAAGGTGACCATCTGTATTTAATCCGAACTGAAAATTGAAGTTTTTTTTACTATTTCTTAAAACATGATAATAGATTTGACAGCAATAAACCAAATACCAAATTACTTTGACAGTATATAATTGGGATTATAGCTGTCAAGTTAAATGGAATTCCAAACTGATTTGAAAAAGTTATAAAATTAAAAAAAAATTACTATCTGAATTTTGTGCAAACTGAAAATTCAACCAGACAGGAATTTTATTGGGAGAGTTTTCATGATTATCATTTCCTTGCAAAGAAATATGTGGAACTATCCTTAACCTTGTGGCTGTGCAGTCGATTATACATAGTTTACAGTCAGAACTTTTTTTAATTTGATTTAATAAAAGAAAAGTCAATGTCCCATGCAGATCTTAGATGAAAAAAATCTTGGTCCCATTGAAATTTTGCTTTTAAAAAGTCCATGTCCCATGCTAATTTGCACCGGTCCCATGCCTTGAGAAATTTGACCGGTCTCTTTAAACTACATATTATTATTTCTCAAAAACATTGTTTTGTGTCCAATATCTAGAATTTAACAATAAAATATTGAGCGGACATTTTCAATGTTGCCTCTGCATATTGGGCATTTCCTGCCATGTTCTTGTATCTGTAGTCCACATACCAGACACAGGCTGTGGAAACATGGCTGTATGACGGCATCAATTTCCCGATCAGCACATATGATACATTTTCTCGCCGTATTAGGTAGTTGCATGGTTACCTGTTAAAATAAGATTAAAAATGATGTTAAGTGCCAGTCTATGAAGAATCAGGCAAATAATTCAAAAATTGAAACATGATGAAAAAAAAGTATACTATTTTATAGTAAATAACCTCCTGAGTTAGAAATGTTAAGTCTTTTGTTTGGAAGTGTCTGGTAATAATAATTAAATAAGTTATAAAATTGGTTAGAAGGACAGCAAATAAGTTGAAATTACAGAGTTATTTCCCCTTATCTGTTCATTTCTAATGCATTCAACCAAAATGTATCTTCTATTACCAAAACAGAATACAGAAACACATGTTATTTTTGTGTATAACTACATATGATAAGGTAAATAAAATAAACAGCTGTGCCTAGAGTGCATGATACACCTGTATTGCGCATATAGAAATTGGAAAAGACAGCATTAATAATTTCCTTTAATTCACATTGTTTAAGTCCTGTAACTCCAGAACAACAAATAAATAATAAAAAATCAAAAGGGAGCTTCATTATATCAATCCCAACAGTAATGTAAAGTTTCAAGGAAATCAGGAAATTTAGAAACACTACAGAAAGTGTGAAAAATGGGGAAAATTGCCTGAATTCAAATTGTTAAAAATTCTAATTACTCTGAAACAACACGGCAATTGCTTTTTCTAAATCAAAAGGGAGCTTTCTTCTGTAATTCCTAATGTTGTGTTATTATAATGTGAGGAAATATAAGGTTAAAAGGAATTTGAGCTATAGTCCGATAAAGTCCCATTAATCCAAAACACATAATATGAAATTAAAAAAAACACAAAGGGAGCTTACATCAATAGACTTTAACAATTCACCAAAGTTTCATGGACATAAGCTTCTTTCCAAGTTTGGTACAAATCCAGGATTAGATTGACAGTTGGTATATATAAGATTAAAATCTAAAACAATTGTACACTAGGTTTTGATATCTACCAATATTCATGTCAAGTTTCTATTTGTAAGTTAATGTTATTGCTCCTCAAGCAGTCTCTGAATGAAAAAATGTTTTAAAATGTTTAGGGGATCATTTCTGGTTTCTTTTTTAAATTAGAAGTTTATTCATGTATTGAAAGACATTTTTGCAATATTTTATATTGTTCTCTGTTAATGCTTTGACTTTTTTGAGTTTTTAAAAGAAAAACTCCCCTTAGTGCAAGGAGAAATTGTCATTTATTTTATTGTTTTGAGACCACGATAATAAAGATATTATTTGTGTAATTTTATTTAATATGTATGTATTTCTTTCACTTGACAGGGTATTAATACTGATTTTTTTGAGTTTTTAAAAGAAAAACTCCCCTTAGTGCAAGGAGAAATTGTCATTTATTTTATTGTTTTGAGACCACGATAATAAAGATATTATTTGTGTAATTTTATTTAATATGTATGTATTTCTTTCACTTGACAGGGTATTAATACTGAATTAAACTAAAGTCCCCATTCAGTTGATAGTACAATGGTTTATGTCTCGCCTACAATACATAGGACTGTTTTACTGACGATGGTGGTATAACTGTTGCATCTAATTTTATTGCTAAGGTCCATATCTCGTGAAGTATGAGGCATGGTCTTTAATATTTGGTATACAGATGCTCCACTAGTTCACATCAGTCTGACATGTGTCATTAATCCTTGACCTTTTTTCATAAAAAGAAGATGTGGTATGAGTGCCATTGAGACAATTCACCATCCAAGTAACAATGTATTAAAAGACCGACCATCTTACTTTAAGGGGGGGACAGGGGTATGGTATTTTCTTTATAAAAGATTCTGAGAAAATATTGAAAATATTGTGGTTAAGCAAGTGACAAACAGTAAATTCTGAGATCCTTATTTTCCCCAAAATAGGTGGGAAACTCGAGTTATTTGCAAAAATCTCAAACAATTGCATATAAAGGAAAATTGAGGAGACCTTTCTTTTTAAGCTTTACAATCTTTATTTGGGCCCGGTTCTATGATAACCCTTGTAGGAGTTATTAATCCGTAAACGTCAACTTTCAGGAAGTGATAAATATTTACTACAACTAGAGAACACTTATTTAGATGACTAAAACATAACGTCTCTATATATTACTTTATTAAGAGGTTATTATTTGACCATGATGTAGAAGGTTAAGGTTACACAAAGGTCATTTAAAGATGTCACACATCGCCTTATAGTCATGCAGCCGCACATTAAGAAGAAAGAAAAGAAGTTAGCTGTATCCTTCAACTTTACTTTCCGCTATATAGATGATGTTCTCTCACTAAATAATTCAAAATTTGGTGACTATGTTGGACGCATCTATCCCATTGAACTTGAGATAAAGGATACAACAGATACAGTAAAGTCTGCCTCATATCTTGACTTACATCTAGAAATTAACAATGAGGGTCGGTTGAAAACAAAACTTTACGATAAAAGAGATGATTTCAGCTTTCCAATTGTGAACTTTCCATTTCTATGTAGCAACATTCCAGCAGCACCTGCGTACGGAGTATATATCTCCCAGTTGATACGCTAGTCCAGGGCTGGTGTTTCCTATCATGATTTTCTTGATAGAGGGTTGCTGCTAACAAGGAAACTATTAAATCAAGGGTTCCAAGTGGTGAAGTTGAGGTCATCTCTTCGTAAGTTTTACGGACGCCATCACGAGATGGTTGACCGTTATGGAATAGGCACTGGCTACGGTTACCTCCAGGGAGTATACTTTGAACATACATGTATATACTACGAATAAAGTGTATTTTCTATCTGATATCATTTCCACGGCGGTCACAGAGTTAATTAAATAGACAGGGTTTGTGAAATGTATCAATGACCGCCGTAGATCGATTAGTAAACTGAGAATTGAAAGTAAAAAGCAAATACACTTTATATTTATAGTAATATGAATGTTCATAATACACAGATATGCGCTAAAATTATTCATGTGATAGAATGCCCGCGAAGTCGCGGGTGTGTTCTAGTATTTCATTATAATACGTTAATTTGATCAGCAAACAGCAATCTCGTGTTTTTATAGCTGACAGCGGCTATGCGGTATGGGCTTGCTCATGGTTGAAGGCCGTACGGTGACCTATAGTTGTTAATTTCTGTGTCATTTGGTCTCTTGTGAAGAGTTGTCTCATTGGAAATTACACCAAAATCTTCTTTTTTTATAATTATTCTGAAATTAACCTTCATTTCAAAATGAAATGTAACATTCATGATGTCATGACCTTCCACATGAATGTTTATGTAGGCTATTGGCTTCCACAATAAAGTGCACAGATAAATAAAAGAAAGAACCTGATAGAAATTGTACTTTCATGATCCGAGCAAAAAAAATGTAATAAGAAGTATTGAATGCTTTTTTTAGTAGTTCTATAGAGTTGTAAAAGCGTTGACCGTGCGCACATTTTTATAGAAGGAAGCGTGCTTCATACAAAATATACGCATTTTACAATCCAATGCATTTACAAATAGAAGCATTCAATCGTTAAGTATATTTATGGAAAGAGCATCGTCCATAGATTTCCAATAGTTATACACGTGTATAATAGTTACGCTGAAAGGTGCCCACAGGTCACCTCTGAAAAAGTGCTATTTGCGTAGTAATATTAAGGTTCTAAAAATAGAATTCTGCCGTAAGGTGACCAGAGGTAACCGATGTCAATATCGGTGTATTAGCAAGGGCAATGTAAAAAATAATCGGTGTTTGGAGATAACAGATAACCAGTCAATGTCTGTATATCCCTTTAAACGATAACCATTTTATCATACGAGAAAGGTATAACCAAATGATGTTTCAAAGTATTGATTACAAAGCGTCAACTAACACATACAGACTATGGTTACCTCTGGCCACCTTACACAGCTATATATTTATTTTCTTTAATTTCATCATATAAACAGCAAATTATTTTAAAACAACCATTTAACTTAACAATAAAGGGGGGACTGGCAACATCTGGGCATCTGACACAGAAACAGACGATATATTGTTATGTCTGGTCTTATATCAAAACATCTTATCAAAATCTGGTTAAGTGATACATATATAAAATAAGATAAACCCTGGTTACTCAATACAGATATATACTTAGGTTACCTGTGGTCACCTTACACAGATATAAACTTGGGTTTCCTTTTGTCACCTTGGGAAGCTACCATTTGATTTTCAGGGCGGTGGGGCCGTGGGGTGGGTTTGGGTGTGCTAGGATGAAACATTTTGTCCTGCATTTGTTTAGTTGCTATCTTCTTTTCTTCTTGTCCTGCCTTTTTTATTTAAACTATAATGGTCCTGCCTTTTTAATAAGTTAAACCTTTTTTACTTAGTTGCTCATCCTGCCTTTTTTTAACTCAAAAATCATGTCCCGACTTTTTTCAAATTTCATCCGAACCTACCGCCACCTAAAAATCTATTGGTCTCTCACTGAAACAGAAATAGACTGGGGGGTTGTCTTTGGTCACCTTACACAGTTTTAGATATAGACTTGTGGTGTATCCGGCCACATTACCCAGATATAGACATTAGTTTCCATGTGGTAACCTTTCATGTATATCGACTTGGTTGACCTCTGGTCACCTAACACATATATAGACGGGTTACATCTGGTAACCTTACACTGGGTGTGTTTGGATATAAACCTGAGGCGGCCTATGGTTACCCATAGGTACCTATGGTTTGATATTTTGTGTATAAAATATCAAACCATAGGTACCTATGGGTAACCATAGGCCGCCTCAGGCGTATATCCAAACACACCCACTGATATAGAATGGGGTTGCCTATGATCACCTTACACAGATCTAGATATAGACACAGATATACACTAGGGTTACCTCTGGTCACCGTTTATGGATATAAACTGGGGTTACCTCTGGTCACCTAACATATATATATAGACTGGGTACCTCTGGTCACCTTACACAGATTAGACTATATTTACACCTAACACAAGTATAGACTTGGATTAACTCTGGTCACCTTACACAGATCTAGATATAGAATCAGATATATACAAGGGCTACCTCTGATCACCTTTAACATATATATACTTAGTTAGCCCTGGTCACCTTACATGTATATCGACTATGGTTACATCAGGTAACCTTACACAAGTATAGACTTGGGTTACCTCTGGTCACCTAACACAAGTATAGACTTTGGTCACCTCTGGTCACCTTACACAGATCTAGTTAAAGAATCAGATATATACTAGGTTAACCTCTGGTCACGGTTCATAGAAATAGACTGTGGTAACCTCTGGTCACCTTACACATATATAGACTTGGTTACCTCTGGTCAACATACACATATAAAGACCTGGTTACCTCTTGTCACCTAACACGTATCTAGATAAAGACACAAGTATAGACTTGGATTCAATCTGGTCACATTACACCGATATAGACCTTGATTACTTGTGGTCTCCTTATTTGTATATAGATTTGGGTGACCAATGGTCATCTAACATATATATAGAAGGATTACTTCTGGTCACCTTACACTTATTTAGACTTGGGTGACCTCTGGTCACCTTACACAGGGTGTGTTTGGATATAAACCTGAGGCGGCCTATGGTTACCCATATATACCTATGGTTTGATATTTTGTGTATAAAATATCAAACCATAGGTACCAATGGGTAACCATAGGCCGCCTCAGGCGTATATCCAAACACACCCACAGATTTAAATATCGTTCATAGATATAGACTGTGGTTACCTCTGGTCACCTTACATATATATAGACTTGGGGTGTGTTTGGATATACGCCTGAGGCGGCCTATGGTTACCCATAGGTACCTATGGTTGGATATTTTATACACAGGGTGTGTTTGGATATACACCTGAGGCGGCCTATGGTTACCCATAGGTACCTATGGTTTGATATTTTGTGTATAAAATATCAAACTAAAGGTACTTATTGGTAACCATAGGCCGCCTCAGGTGTATATCCAAACACACCCATAAAGGCCATAGGCCGCCTCAGGTGTATATCCAAACACACCCTTGGTTACCTCTGGCCACCTTACACATTTCTAGATATAGACTTGAGGTGTATCCGGTCACATTACAGAGATATTGACATAAGTTACCTATCGCAACCTTACATGTATATAGACTGGTTACATCTGGTCACCGTACACTGATATAGAATGGGGTTGCCTATGGTCACCTTACATAGATCTCGATACAGACACAGATAAATACTAGGTAACGTCTAGTCACCGTTCATATGTACCTTACACATATATAAACTGAGTGACCTCTGGTCATCTTGGTACGCTGACCAGAGGTAACCCAAGACTATATTTGTGTTAGGTGACCACAGGTCACCAAAGACTGATATATGTGTACGGTGAGCAAAGGTCACTCAAGACTTATATCTGTAACCAGAGGTAACCCAAGTCTATATATGTGTAAGATGACCACAGGTCATCTAAGACTGATATATGTGTATGGTGACAAGAGATAACCCAAGTCTATATATGTGTACGGTGACAAGAGGTAACCCAAGACTTTGTATATTTGTAAGGTGACCAGAGGTAAAGCAAGACTATATATGTGTTTTGTGACCAGAGATAACCCAGGACTATCTATGTGTAAGGTTACAGAGATAACCCAAGTCTATATTACTGTAAGGTGACCAGATGTTACCCATGTCTATATCTGTGTGCAGTAAACAGAGGTAACCCAAGACTATATCTCTGTGAGGTGTTATCATGTGTTTATCTGTGTAAGGTGACCAAACGTAACCCATGTCTTTTATCAGTGTAAGGTGACCAGATGTTACCATGAGTATATCTGTGTACGGTGATTAGAGATAACCCAGGTATATATCTGTATAATTTGACGAGAGGTATCCCCAAACTATAGCTGTGTTAGATGACCAGATTTAACTAAAGTCTATATATGTGTAAGGTGACCACAGATTACCAAAGTATATATATATATAAATAGGTTTGAACGTTGTTTTCAATTTAGACTTGTTTATATTTTTTCGTTTGGGCTTGTATTATATTTGCCTTCGGGTTTATATGATCCGTTCATCCTATTTTGACTCTTTCAAAATTCAAGAGTCTATCCTAAATTGAGGTAAGTTTTATGGCCTTCCAAATACCGTTTCGATTCCTAACATCACTGAAGAGACATCAATTGTCGAAATCCGGATATGGTGTACAAATTTTTGCACCTTATGTTTGCGGTATACCATCTTTTCCGCAAGTTTGTTGTTTTCTGTGTGATAATAAATTAATAATAAGATTCATTTTGTAACACCTGGTGATCCGTTTATTTGGAAATCGCCAATGGCAGTCAGCAGAGTTTAAGAATATCAGTTGTTCGACCTGCTAGTCAAATGCGTTTTGTTAAAATATTCTTTCTCACTTTTTTGGTCTTTTGGAAAATGTTGTTTGTGCTGTATTTAGACCCCTCTACCAAGAAATTGTTTTACATGCACACGTATAAAAATTGCGGTTTTTATCCAACGCAATCATAGGTTTGAACGTTGTTTTCAATTTAGACTTGTTTATATATATATATATATATGTGTATAAGGTGACCAGATGTAACCCAATGCAATTGTAAGCGGATAGCAGATTTCAAAGTTTTCTAATTTTTACATTTTTTTCTTTGCAGTTTGAAACAATGATAACAATGTTTTTTAAAATGTTTTATGCACGAATATTGCAAAAAGATCACTTTTATTCTGTTTACCCTGTATCAACTATATGTAACGTTCGTGAAATAATGTACTTTTTTCGCTTAGATATACATTTTCAACCGTTTCTGTTGGATGACCTAGCGTAACTATTATTCTTATGCATAGTTATAATGGTGAAATGTAATCTCTTTTTGGTGATACTATGGCAACAATCTACATCTATTTAATACAAAATATTGCAAAAAGGGGATGAAAAAGTCTCCAAAGTGTGGTTCAAAGTTGAATTTCAATCCATTATTTAGTGATACCTTTCCTGAAACTATAGACATTTATTTATAGACGTGTAAAAAAAAACTATACCTTTTTCCCCGTTTTTACATAAAATTGAATTGAAAAGATCGAGGGTCAAATTTTTGTTGAAAAATACTACAGTAATTTCCGGACCTATGGGCGGTACGGATGTGAAAATCAAAATAGCATATAAAACATGCTAAAACATTCTAGACATATAAACCTACTGTCAGTTACTGTGAGTACTCTCAGATCTTTACTAATGGCCTTTTTGTTTTTGGGATGTATAAGTGCCCAGCCACTATCACTCTTTTTTTGTTTTTTCTATGTGTATCCATCTGACGAGTTAAGCCTTTGTCAACTGATTTTTATTTGTACTGTTACACCACTGTCCCAGGTTCGGGAGAGGGTTTGGATCCCGCTAACATATTTAACGCCGCCACATTATGTATGTATGTTCCTGTCTTAAGTCAGGAGCCTGTAATTCAGTGGTTGTCGTTGGTTGCTGTGTTACATATATGTTTCTTGTACATTTATTTGTAGGTCGTTAGTTTTCTCGTTTGAATTTTTTACATTTGTCATTCCAGGACCGTTTATAGCTGACTATGATGTATGGGATTTGCTCATTGTTGAAGGCCGTACGGTGACAAATAGTTGTTAATTTCTGTGTCATTTGGTCTCTTGTGAAGAGTTGTCTCATTGGCAATTACACCATATATTCTTTTTTATATTGGAAGGCTATATTATTCTTCAACTATCTAAATTCAATTTTATTGTACAAAATCTTTTATGCTTACACATGGCCAAAATGCGAAACTAATCTTCTAACTGTGTATTGTTACCTTCACTGTTTAGTTAATTTTTGATAATGGCCATTTGACGTGGCTCGGTACTTATACATCCCGTCATATAGTGTTGTTGTGCTTTGGTGAAATTTGTATGCTTGTCTTTTTTGCTGGTGTGCTGTGTCTGTATGTCTTTTCCCGCTTCTTTGATGACATAGTTGTTTGTTTTTATAGTGATTAAGATTATAACACAATAATGACTGCTGTACCCCTATTTTGGACATTTTTTTCTTTTATCTCTGTTTGTTTTGATCACACATCGTTATCAATATAATGTAATTTCATGCGACTGTCATACAAGTGGGAGGTTAAGCAAGCTATAAAACCAGGTTTAGTTCACACCATTTTCTACATAAGAAAATGCCTGTACCAATTCAGGAATATGACAGGTGGTATCCATTCATTTAATGTGTTTTAGCTTATTATTTTGCTATTTGATTAGGGACTTTCCGATTTGAATTTTACTCTTAATTACACCTTATGTAAGAATCCCTGGGTATTGATTGTTTTTTGGACAATTGAAAAGTCTATGGTTTTGCAGGGGAAAACCCAAAAATTATTTTGAGCAAAAACAAAATAGGAGGTGCTCAATAGCATTACATCATGAAGAATCTGAGAAAGTTTTATCAAATAATATTAAGTGGTTCAGGAGAAGTTGCGGATACAACATTGGTACCCTCATTTTTAGGCAATGGCAAAGTACATGTTTTTTTAAATAGAAATCCCAAAAATTATATTGAACTAAAACGAAATAAGAAAAAGAGTGGCAAAAGATACCAAAGGGACGTTGAATCTCATAATTAATTAAAAAAAAAAAAAACTGACAAAGCCATGGTTAAAAAAGAAACAGACACAGACAAACAGACAAACAACACTTAACACAACATAGAAAAATAAAGATTGAGACACACGAACCCCACCAAAAACTGGGGGTGATCTCAGGTGCTCCGGAAGGATAAGCAGATCCAATAAGAGGTGCACAATGGTTCAAGTCTACGAAGTCTCATTCATGTTTTTTTTAACCATTTCATTGTCTTCTCTTCTCTTGGTATACAGTTTCAGCGTCATTTGATATTGAAGATTACGTCAACATTAATATATTACCTTTACAATAGCTTCACTGAGGAGTTACATTTCAGCGGAGGAAATGTATTTATATGTATCTTTGTGAATCTTTGGGATCACGACAGATCAACCAATCAGCTGAATTTCAAGTATTGGAATTGTGTATTTTTAACGCTGTTTTTGCATACTTAATAGGATAAAAATGTAATGCTGTTAGTATATATAAAACAGGCAATAACTCTCGTTACTCCTGGGAAAATTGCCGGGATTTTGCAACCTAAATGGGTAATTT